>NC_092422.1:110762087-111089864 GCF_036169615.1 Heliangelus exortis | reverse complement strand
ACACCGGCGTGTTTCCAGCCTCGGGAGCGGCCCGGGACGGGACGGGGTATCCCACCAGGTGTGTGTTTTGGGGGCTGGGAGGGGCGACGAGGTGAGCCGTGCGCTTGTGAGACGGAGAAGGGGATGCGGGGAGCATTGCCTCGGCTTTTCTCCGTTAAGCCGGGGATTTAAGTCGCTTTCCACGGTTTTTTTTATGTTAAAAAGGGCGTCAGCGGCTTAAATTCGTGTTTTGTTTTCCTGTTTCTAACAGTTGAGCAACACATGGGGGGCGGAAAGCAACACCGAGGACCTTTCCAGGGGGTCCGTGTGAAGAACTCTGTGAAAGAGCTCCTGCTGCACTTCAGGAGCAGCAAGCAGATGTCCTCGGGCCCCACCACGGAGGAAGGCAAGGTAACCAGCCTTTTTCTGTACTGACATAGTGCCTTTTTATGGTTACTGAAGATGGCAAAGAAAAAAAAAAAAGAGGCATGCGATAATGCTAGGAATGAACTTGCTGCTTTATCTGATATGGATGGAGTCAGTGTTTTTCCTTTTGCTAGGTAATGGAAGCTCAGAGATAAGAAGAAATCAGTGAAAGGATTTACAGCAGGAGGAGGCACTTAAAAATGTTCCTACTAAGCTTTATTTTCTAAAGGGAGTTTGGATAAAGATATGTTTGTGTTATGAAATTGCAGAAACTCCCTGTTAAGCCTGAATGAGGTCATTCCCTCAAAGTTGGGGAATAATTTCAGAATTGTTTGTCATGCTATGGAGCTCCTCCGTGTGGAGCACTCTCTGTGAAGGCAGACCCCTCCGGTCTGAAAAGATTGAAAGAAATACAGGAATTTCTGGGAAGATCAAAGGGAGTCTTCCCGTAGAATAGTGTTTCTAAGTGTCTGTTGGCGAGCTTCCTAAATAAGAGTTGTCATAGGAAAATTCTTTTGCATAGAAAAGTTCATAGCACTGAATAAGTAAAAAAGTGGCTGTTTTACGTTAAAATAAAAAATAAAAATCTAGACTTTAGGGATAATGTCTTTCTCTAGGTTTTCTTTAATATTGCTGTATTGCAACAGATAGCTTAAAAGCCATTAGGAAAAATGGTGTTTTTTGTTTAAGTTCCATGAAGGTCTTTCCATTTTCTAAACTGAATGAAAAGCAATTAAATTAGGGTTTGACAATCACATACTAGAAATACTCTATGCTATAGTCTATAGCAGCAAGTCTCTATGTTTTTTTTTTCTCTGAAATTACATTATAATAATGGAGTAATCTGAATTTTTCTCAAAAGGCACAAGGAGGATTGGTGAACTACGAGCCATACACAGGTAAAAAAAAACATTTTTTTTTTAATACCTTGCAATAAGATTTTTAAAGTCTATTTTAAAAGTAGCTTCCAAATGGATTCTAAATTTATTTTTTTCTGGTAGAGCTGAAGAACATACTGGGTCACAGTGGAAAAAGAAAGGCTTCTGAGCTTGTTTCTGATGGACCTTCTTTCAAACGCCAAGCTAACGTTCACCCACACCTCCTGGTAAGCTTAGAGTGATTTTTTTGCATTCCTTTTATTTTTTAGTTTGCTTTGTGTGATAGAAACTGTCGGATAGAATTACATCTCTAACTTTCTGGGGCTTGTTTTGATTTTCATCCATCCCCCTCCCCCCAACAGACACCACCCCAGACACCGACTTCTATGGATAACATGGAGGAGACGCATAAAAATGACCCAAAGCATGACAGCAATTCCGATCTTCTTCAGAACATTATAAACATCAAGAACGAGTCAAGCCCTGTTTCTCTGAACACAGTGCAGGTTAGCTGGTTGCACACTGTCTCCAGTCACAGCTCACCTGGTGAGCAGTACCAGGACAGCCCAGGAACACAGGCTTTCTCCCCATCCCAGAAGTACCCGGCGTTCCAAGATCACACCTCCCAGCATGTGCTTGACCCGCCTCAGCACTACCAGTTCCCTCCGTCTCAGAACCAGGATTTGTCACAGAGTTACCCTTCGGACCCCTCCCTGGAGTACAGGCCATTTGCTGCCAATGACCAATCTCCTGGCTACCAGCAGAATACCTTTGAGAGCCACGAACTGCAGTACTGCCCGTCGCAGAGCTTCTCCTCACTCTTGAATGACTCTGAAGGTTCAGAGGGCCTCTCTGCTCCCCTCCAGCCTCTAACCAGTGCCCACCCCCAGGCTGATGTTAGCCCCCATGCTCCCAACTTCAGCTTGCTTTCCAATAACATCTGTGGTAGTCTGGAGCGCAGCATCTCTTTGGCTCATTTGAATGTCTCTCTCCCTGACCAAAACGTTGCCAGAAGCACAACGCAGCTGGGCAAGTCGTTTTTTCAATGGCAAGTGGAGCAGGAAGAAAACAAACTGGCAAACATCTCTCAAGACCAGTTCCTTGCAAAAGATTCGGATGGAGACACGTGAGTGCTGTTTATCTCTCTGTTTCTGATGTGGAAGGCTGGGGAATATATTCTGTTCAGGTTTTGGTGCACGCCTGGGGTTGTCATAGAAGCTGGTCGTTAGCACTGCTTGTCTCATGAGTGCAGTAGTTCTCCTAACGAGATGAAATGAGTGGTCTTGCTGATGGGCTGTGATGAACACAAATGCAGCTTGCTGAATAGATAAGGTGTTTGTGTCGTGCAGTTTCATGTACTGATCGTTAGACTTTTAGCCAGTCAATGGGGAGAAAAGGCTTCTAATTTAAGTTGCCATCTGAAGAAGTTTTCTGTGTTCCCGTCTTAGTGACTCAGAGGAGGTCTGAAGCTGGCAGCGTGCCACCACTCCCCTATGTTTGGATCTTTGTGATGATTGGAGCTCTGGTTTGTATGGTGGTGTAACTTGTGTTTCCCCTCCTTCCCACAGCTTCCTTCACATCGCAGTTGCCCAGGGCCGACGAGCTCTCTCTTATGTTCTGGCGAGGAAGATGGCAGCTCTGCACATGCTGGATATTAAAGAGCACAATGGCCAGGTGAGGTTCTCAAAAATCTTTGCACCTGCTTTGTGTACCTCAGTGCTCTGTGTCTGAACCTTGAGGAAGATGTGGTGAAATGCTTATTTAATATTAACCCTGAGACTTAGCCTGCATGCTAATATTAACCTTGAGCTATTAATGCTTCTTGGAATCAACTTGAGCTGTTAAAACTATGTGCTCTGCTTCATTTGTCCTGGCTTCCTGGCATTCATAATCACTGCTTAAATAATACCAAGTAGCTAGGCCTCTTATTTGTTTTAGCTGCTTTTTCCTGTTAGAGATCAGGTGACTAATAGTTTAAATTTTCTTCTCCATGTTTGCAGAGTGCTTTCCAGGTTGCTGTGGCTGCCAATCAGCATCTCATTGTGCAGGACTTGGTTAGCTTGGGGGCTCAAGTCAACACCACAGACTGCTGGGGCAGAACACCATTGCATGTTTGTGCTGAGAAGGGGCATGCTCAGGTCCTTCAGGTAAGAGCCAGACAGGCGTAGCTCTGCCCTGTCCATAATGTTTTATAGTCAGGGTTTGTCTTGGAAAAGTCTGGAAACCCCACTTCTCCCCTTATCTTTCTGTGTAGCCTGGTGAGCCTGTTGCAGGGCTCTACAGTAACGGATTCAAATCAGACTGAGTTTTTCACATTAAGGTTCTCACCAGTATTTTAGAGTAATTTGGTGGAATCATCTAGTATATGAGAACAATTAAGTCTCCTCTTAATGCCATTATTTATTGGAACTTCCTTCCAGTAAGACTGCATATGAACTTGAGGAAGCGATGTGTGGTTTGGGTAAGACCTAAATGCATTCCTGTTCCCACTTTTGTAGGCAATCCAAAAGGGAGCCATGGGAAGCAATCAGTATGTGGACCTTGAGGCAACAAACTATGATGGTGAGTAGTTAGTTTATAATTTACAGAGTTACTGGATGTTGTTTTATGAGTGCTGATGGTGAATATTATCCTGGGTTCAGAAGCAATAAAATGACCTATATCTTTGGCAGGTTGGGTTTTACAATTACATTTGAAGTTACAGATAAAAACATGGTTAGCCTGTGCCTATCAGGACCTCTTCAGTCTTGCATGTGATTGCTGTTTGGCATGTAGAGTGTAGGTGTTAATAGACTGTTGTTAAAGATTTGAAGATTTGGGAGTGCCAGTGATACATTGGTGGATACAGAAGCCAGTATCTGTCACTTAGAGAGCTGTTGTATTTGATCCACAAATTCATGCTTTTATTATCTGCTGGCTAAGTGCTTACATTATGTTGCTACTTAACTGTTCTGGCCATAGACAACCCAAATCTAGAGCCATTTAAGAGTAAACACTGTGTCTTATAAATGTGGAACCCTTCCCTGAGCTTGACAGGGAGGGAAGCTCCATTATCCACCCTTCAAAATTAGCCAGTCAATACTTCTTTATTGTGTTTGTTAATGATGGGGTTTTTTTGTGTGTTTTTTTAATTATGTTAAGGTTTGACAGCGTTGCACTGTGCTGTTCTGGCTCATAATGCTGTGCTTCATGAAC
Organism: Heliangelus exortis; assembly: GCF_036169615.1. NCBI lineage: Eukaryota > Metazoa > Chordata > Aves > Apodiformes > Trochilidae > Heliangelus > Heliangelus exortis. The sequence goes on along the minus strand of NC_092422.1, from coordinate 111,085,386 downwards.
TGCAAAACAGTCGTCCACCTCACTCCCCTGAGGTCCAGGAGCTTCTACTGAGAAACAAGAGCCTTGTAGAAACTATCAAGACTCTAATACAAATGGGAGCATCTGTTGAAGCAAAGGTAAGTACAGTGGCTTTGTGAAGTGCCAGATCCAGAGAGAATGTGCACTCCAGAGAGAATGTCCCTTTCTCCCACGGTCAGCTTGGCTTTATTACAAAGGAAGCAGACTAATTAGAAAGCTTCCCTACAGCTGAATTTATCCAAGTGGAAAGAGAATATTCCATTTATTCAGAATGTGGTATTATCAATGCAAATGGGGAAAGAGGGAGGAGACTGTCTGTATTAAGAATACTATACTGGTTGCAGCTGGCTCTGTCTTAAACGTGAGAATATAGAGCACTCTCAGGTATCTGTAGTGATAGGGTGCTGATGATACATTGTTCTTGAACTTAGTTAAGTTAAAAAACATTTCCCTGTTCAGTTTAGGTCTGTGTTGGGCCAGATGATTTCTTGGTTATAATGTGATATTTTGGCTCTGTAATCTTGCTGCCAAATAGGATATGGTCCATTGTTTGTTAAATATTCATAATAAAATATGTATTCAGATTGACTTTCAGTGAATTATACTTCAAATACACGTGTTCAGCACAGTTGCTCTGCTTTGTTTTACTTGTCTACATACCCTGGAGAAGGGGATGCACCTGTAGAGAGGACTGATGGTTTCTTCTTTGATAGGATCGCAAAAGTGGTCGCTCAGCTTTACACTTGGCAGCAGAAGAAGCGAACCTGGAGCTCATCCGTCTCTTTTTGGAGCTGCCCAACTGCCTCTCTTTTGTTAATGCAAAGGTACAGTGGATTTTCTGGAATGCAGATATAATCCAGGATGTGTGCTGTGTGGCACAGCAGACGTCCTGAGACTCGATGCTTCCTTCCTTCATGGAGTTGCTTTGTCTTCTCCAGGCTTACAATGGCAACACAGCCCTGCACGTGGCTGCCAGCCTGCAGTATCGGGTCAGCCAGCTGGATGCTGTGCGCCTCCTCATGCGAAAGGGAGCTGATCCAAGTGCCAGAAACTTGGAGAATGAGCAGCCAGTTCATCTGGTTCCTGATGGCCTTGTAGGAGAACAGGTAAAAAACCAAAAAAACCCAAAAAACCCTCCCAAACCACCCAACCCTCTGCTCTGCATCGATCCATCCTTGTCTAGACAAAAGCTGTATTCCTCTCCAGAAGTTTATTTCAGGTTTATAATTGCAGCTTTTAAGGAAAAGGTTTAGCAAAAGCCATTTTATTCAGGGGTCTTTTGGACTTACGCTAGGATCAGGCAGGATATGCAGAGACCTGAAGTCACAGGTTTCACTTGTAGTTTTTATTTTTTCTGCCTCAGAAGTTTTTTCCTGTCAAGCTAGGCCTTCCCTTTGTAATCTTGCAAGATCTTGGAGGCAATATCCCTTCTGTCTTGCAGTGTGGCCTGGGACCATGCCTTTTGTTGCTCTTGTCATAATTATTAATGGCAGTTCTTAAGGCTGAATAGCAGAAAAATCCTTCTTCCTATGGCCTATGCAGATACATGGTGAAAAAGATGATTCTTGATCTAAGAAGCTAATAACTGAAGTAACTGAGTAATTCTCTTACCTTTAATTGGTTTGACTGCTGTAAAATTGGATCAGTTCCAGCGCAGCTGAACTTAGACCCTTGGCTTAGATAAATGAGGAATGCAGATCTAGGTTTTGGGGTTTTGTTTTGTTGTTTGTTTTTGTTTTGTTTTGTTTTTTAAGATCATGACTCACTGCAGGATGATGAATACTAAAGTTTTGTCTTTTTCTCTTCTCCAGATAAGACGTATCCTAAAAGGGAAGGCGGTTCAGCAGAGAATGTCGCCGTTTTAAGCTCCATGTTTCTTGGAGTTCAGCAACTCACACTCACTGTCAGTCAGGCAGTCCTAATGTATCTGTAAATAGACCATTTGTCTGGTGTGGGCAAATGTTAGTTGTTTCTATGAAACAAAAGTGTTTTGTTCACTATTATATAGTGGGTTATAGAAGAGAAAACAGAAACAAAAACCAAACCCAACAATCAAATTCCTCTGAGCAAAAAAGAATGTTTCACTCTGCCAGGCATGTGGAACATTTGCCTGGATACCTGGATTTCATAGCTACAGCAAGACTGATTTTATTTCAACAGCCATGCAGATAACTTCTGGACTATTCTACAGGAAATCTTTTTGTTTAGAGGGGGCTGAGAAGTGTCAACATTGCAGAGTTTGTTGTTGTGTTTTTAATAACACTTAAATATTAAGTGCAAGAGAAATATTTTTTAAGTTGAACATTTATTTATGTAACTTAGTAGCTTCCTTTCCAGTATCTTGTGCGAGATTGTATATAGTCACTGGCATTATTGTACAGCTGTATAGTCCTAAATCTATTGATTGCTTGGGGAATGAACTGAAGAAATGAGTTCCTTGATTTTGAGGTTGCAAATTGCATATAGCATTTTAATACTATACTGGTGCAAGTCGGGTAAATTCTGTTTTGAAAGACTGAAGACAAAAGTGTCGAATTAAGAGCAATAGTTCCTAGCACTGATGTGTGTGTGCTTTTGGAGTTATTAAAGCATGAAAAGCCATGCTGCTCCAGCACTGTATCAGTTTTTCTCATACCCAGTAGAGGTGTTTTCTTTTGATGGGACAATAGATGGAGGGGGAAAGATCATAGCTTTTATAGTGTATATAACTGTGGTAGTTTTAAGAAATATGATCCTGATTCAGTGAAAGTATTTAGCATGTACTTAACTATGGATGCATGCTAATATCTCTGTGTTAAATATAATACTTCAATATGTGTTAGCCTCACTAGTGTCAGTAAGACTTAAGCACATGCATAAGTAGTTTGCTGAATTGGGCTCTAGTCAGTTCTAGAGACTTAATGTGTTTTCACCTCCTAAGATGAGTTAGTCCATTTATGGTTTTACCTTATAGGTATAGTGGCTAGCCAAGTAATATCTGAAGTTATTTTTTTTCTGTTTTTTTAATAATTATGGGTATTAATGCAGAATGCATACTAATGATGCTGTATACTTGTGTTCTATTGGAGAAAATGTCCTCCTGATCACTTTCTGAATGATCCGTGCTGAGCTGTAATGCAGTAATATGTTCTCTGTTATGGTCTTTGATCTTAATGTTTCTGCATCACATGCAATTCTTTGCCATAACCATTAGTCTAACTGTGCTGTTTTGACAAAGTATGTCTTGTAGACAAGATAAGTGAAAAAAGTCTATGTGGAGGCCTAGTTGCAGTGTATTTCTTGAAGGGTCTCATGTAACTTGTGTTTGAATAAACATGCTAATTAAATTTTGGTGGATACTTTCTGTCATACAAGTAATGATGATGAGATCAAGTTTGAGCTAAAGATTAATTTAACATGGTAATACTGAGAGACTGGTGAAGATCTGTGTAAGAATGAAGTCTATTTGTTCTGCTGTTTATGCTTTCTTTCATCTGATGATGATTTTGAACCTGGTGCTTGGGTATTTTGGATCATGCACCATGCAGTTGTATTGCCTGTGTATTTACTAGATGTGCCCCAAATAGAGTTAATAGTCACCTGGTTATCCAAATTGCAGGTTGTTGCATGAACTTGTCCCTGTGGATTTGAAACTATGATAGTAGGGATGAATGTCATGATTTGCCCATGACTGCCTCTCCTTGGTGCTTACAACTCGGGTACAAGGAGTCCAGGTGAATGCATGATGAGATGAGGCTATGCACAGAGTGAAATAATCCTCTTCCTTCACAAATAAGATGTGCTCTGAGATGGCCCTGACTGTTCAGGAGCACTGTCCTTGCTGAGCACTGAACTGGTGAGATGGCAAGTCAAGAAAAGCAAATGAAGCATTAGGATCTGTAGGAAAGAAACTGAAAGAAAACAAGTGCTTCTATATAATGCTTATATATATATGCATATGCATATATATATGCATGCTACTGTATAGATCAGTTGTCCACCTCTGCTGTCCTGCTCTGTGTTGTTAGTCTGAGGGGACACCCTAAAGTGTTTTAGGATTGAAAGAAACCCAGAGGTGTGGAGGAGCTTCCTTGCAGTATGCAACAGAGCAAACTAGGACTCTGCATCTGCGAAAGCAATGGGTGACAGTGGGCATGACAAGTCTGCAGAGCCACGTCAGGCCTGAGAAACAGGATCAGGATGAACTAACTGCTCACTGTGACTTCCAGTGTGATACCTGGAGGCTCTTAACACAGGTACCAAGTACTCAACAGGCAACAAGATCTGATTCCTTGAGATAGTTGAAGAATGCAGTTAGAAACCAAGACATCTGCTGATGTGGGGAGGGCCTGAATGCATACTTAAAATGTTTGTGCTTCTGGAGAGTTACTAAAGAGATTGGCCATGTGAGGCAGCCTTCTCTCTGCTGGAGGGCAAAGTGCTGTACTGCAGGCTTGCCCCGCTCTCTGCTCTTCCCTGGGGACTTGCTGATGGGTGCTGCTCTTGCAGACCTTATACCAGACAAGTTTTTAACCTTTACCCAAATTGTGGTTAGACTTTTTAGTGGCTCATGAGTTCAATCTGGCTCCACTGGTGCTGGTTGCACCTTACATGAGAAGAAACTGTAGGAAAATAATCTTGCAGCCAGTTGAGTGCTTCCAGACCCTTTCCCTCTGCTCCCTCTCTGTGTAGAAACTCGTCCCTGGAAGTCTCAAAAATGGCTTTTGGTGCCTGACATAACTGTATGTTGTTTAGCAGATAAGAGTGGGAAATGATGATGGAGACCGGAAATGGAATTTCCAGTAAAGAGTATGTAAAGATAAAAATGGCATCTCTTTATGTGAACAGCTAATTAGGCCTAGGTTGTATTGAAGGTGCTTCCATTTGCTGCAAGTGACCCCGACTTAGGTCTTTATTTGTATGAGGAGCCTGATAGAACTGTTTCCACTTCATTTCCATTTTCTTTAAGACACGGCATACAGAAAAAAGGATTGCTGCTGAGATGTTCTGGCCCTTCAGATCAGCCTGGTCTGACTGCCTGGCACTCCTTTTTGGGTGGTGGTGACTGAGTCATCTCACAAATGGATAAAAGGACCTTTGGGCTTGTAAAGGTGGCAAAGTATAAACATGTATTCAGTCAGTGCTGGAGCATGAAGTAGGTGCTGCTGGTGAGAGGTATTTATTGAGTGATATGGTGCATTCAGCAGCTCCTCTGCCCTTCTGGAAGGGGCAGTTCTGGCACTCCAATTTAGAAGACTGCTGATGGGAGGTCGAAGTGTTTGAAACTAATTTAATTTGCCTGCAGCCTTATTCTGTTGTCTCAAGAACTCAATAGGCAATTTCTCAAGAAAGCATCCTTACTCTGAGTGTGACTAACTCATGTTTCTCTCCTCTGATACTGGGAAGTTCTGGTGTATCTGACATGATCCAACTAGTTATTAGAAGCAATCCCTTGTTACTGAAGGGCGAGTGATGCTAGATATTTAGCAGCCTAGTAATATTTACCTGAAAGCTTATGGTGCTGGTAAAATGCTGAATAGCTTTTACTGATGTGGATGCAGGCACACCATTTAATTCTCTGATTGGAGTAGAGGCAGAAGAGACTCTGGCTTGGGTCTGAGTAGGGATATTAAGACACATGGAGCTTTGTTCCCAGGATGTTTCTGATTTGTTTGTCTAAGTAAGCCAAACCTCAGAAAAGGGTTGCTTTTTGATCTTTGTGGGCTACTCATCTGGCTGGAGATGCAGAAGGTGGCAATCCGCAATTTACAAGAAATGTGTTCTGCTTCTGGGGATGGAAAAAGTACATTTCTCACATTTATTGCTCATTTTATATTTTTATCAGGAAAAGAAAACATATCCAGGAAATGCATTCTTGGAGTAGTTGGGTGTGGTAGAATCCACTGCAGAGAAATGACATGAACTGCTTGTTCTTCTGGCCTGACAGTTTGCTTATCTGGTTACCCTTTAAAAATATATATGCTCTCCTGTGTAAGGGAAGAGCTGAGAATGTTTGAAGTGCAGTGAACATGGGAAGATAACAGGTTCCTGCGATTAAGTATCTGCCAAAAATCTGACCTGGTCTTTCAGTGCATTCAAAACATTCTGCTATTTTTTAGTTACTCTTCTTTGAGTGTTTGCTCGTGGTCTTGGCCTGAGACACTGGTGGCTTGGGAGAGTCATACAAGTGGCTTCTCATCAAATTAGTTGTTATCCAGTAGTCTTACCTTTCACTTTTCATTAGATAAGACACAGGCCAGCATTGCTGGTGCAGACTCTGGCCTGTGCCTGGGTTTAGAAAGGCAGAGGCACCCCAAGATGTCAGGGCACCTCTCAGGCAGCATCCCACCTCCCTTCCCCACTGACCCAGGGACTGCAGTGAGGACTCACCTGGCAGAATTTTGCTGTTTTTAGAGGAAGACTCTCTTAGCATCTTTGAATTTCTTCTAGAAGATGAAACGCTAATTCAAGAGGAGAAAGGTTTAGTTTGCTTCAGGGGATGAACTGCTGATATTTCTGCTGCTAAATGAGGCAGAATTGGCCCATGAATGAAGTTGTTCTCGACAGGTGGCCTTGCTATTTGGGAATGCTCATCCACACACAAAGCCCATATGGGCAGCTCTGTTTCTTGGAAAAGTTTCCAAGCTGAAAGCTGCTGGCTAATGGACCAGTGTCTAATCTTACTGCATTTCTTTAGAACCTATCACCAGTAGCAAAACACTCAAGGCAGCACTAATGAAATTGGGAACCTCATTAGTGCAGAGATGCTACACCAGAGGTTGTCTCTTCACAAATAGTTGGATTTGAGAGCTGGTAATATATCTTACACTGTGTTTGTTTAGTATATATTTGTTTTCAGCTCTTGTCATTATGAGGCTGATTCAATAAGTCTTTGTTTTACTTGGAAATCTTACTCTTATCTCTGAAAAAGCAATGTAGGCTGGTTTGAGAAAGTCATTGCTGCACTAACAACCTGTATTTTACATATGGTTTTCCTCTTAGTTTCTGGTGAAATTTCTCCTTTTCCCTTTGCTAGTTTGAGAATCTGAGAGAAAGATGACCAAGGTGGTGCTTTAGATTTAGGAGAGGGAACAGGCAATTGAAAGAAGGTGCCCATTTCTTCTGTAAACTTGTCTGGGCTATGAGTCTGACCAAAGTGTCTGAGTAAAATATCCTCCCGTGCATGTAGTGCATAGATGCTTTTGTACATGCTTAATGAAAGCTTGTAGCTCTGTCCTGGTGGTCTCAGTCATCTTTATGACCTTTTGGTTACACAATAGGTACCATTTGGTACTCTGGTATCTTATGGTACCAAATGCTGCATGTTAGCTGCCTGTTGCCGCTTTTCAGGCCCTAAGTAAAAGATTTCTTCAGCAGCACTGATCTCTTTCCATGGATTTGACTTGGGAGAGAGGTAGAAGTTGCATCACTTCAGTCTGTGGCTCTTTGGTATGGCCTTTGGTCATTGCTCATGTGGTTCTTGAGGCCTTTCTGGAAAGGCCCAGAGCTTCCTTGTAAGCTTCAAACTCAAGCTGGTCATAAAAGAGAACCTGGGACTAAACAGACATTGCTATTTGTGGCCAGCCAATAAACCCTGCAGAACTAAGCAGGTATACCTTGTTATTATTCCCAGGCAGACCACAGGTCCTTGCCCAAGGACTTTCACTCTCCTAAAACAAGCCCAGCATGTGATGCCAATAAATTTGGGGTTTCTCTAAAAAGAATGGGAAATCTGAGGTCACAACAATGAGAAAGATCTTGAGGGATGGTTAAGGTGCTACTTATGACCTTGTCCTTTGCAATGTGCTGCAGTTGGATGCACTGTGTAGGAGTAAGAACTGAGTCACCAGTGGCAGTCCAGGTACATTCTGACGGGAAGTGTTTTAGGAGTAATTTGAGTAAAACCATCAAGATAGTAGTGTGCTATTATCATTATTCATCAGTAGATTCCCAGGTGGCTTCAAAAGCCAGTAATAATCATAATCCCATCAGCTAGATAAGAAACCAGAGGCAGAGAAGCTCATCTGAAGGTACTCGGAGAACTGCAAGAGCTCCATCCAAAGGCAGTGCAGGCTTGCAGTTATCCTTCTAGATTGCCTGTTCTTTCTAAATTTGCTGAATTCAGCAAGTGACTGATCCATATGTCACCCATGATACTTTGCTAGATCATTCATGTTTAGTTTGTCTTTTGCACACTCATTTCAGAGATCCTGCCTGCGATGCTGCTTTTGCTCTCTGATAGAGTTGCCAGGCTGTTCACAGCCATTGGACAAAACCTCAAAAAAGAGCTGCAAACTCTTTTTTCCTGAAAAATGTAATCTTTCTAAGCCATGACTGCTGGAACAGGAAGAGAAAAAGCAGACTCAGACTAGAAAAAGGTACACTAAAGCAACCTGAGGGAGCAACTGCAGGGAGCTCTGAGCTAGACCCACATTTCTAGTCTCACTGCATTTTGTGAGCATCTCAGGCAAAACTATGAATGCGTTTTTAAAGTGAATCAAAATAATGAAAAGCTGGTTACGAAACATGCTTTTTTATTAATGGATTTCTTAAAAAAGAAGGAAGATCATTCAGACTGAGAAATAACCATTTGACTTACTGGCATAAGCTTTCAATGGTGCTTTAGACATCACCATAAATGCTCTGAGGGAGCTGTATAAAATAAATCTTCCTACTGGGATGGGAGTGGCAAGATTCAGCTCAGGACATGGATGACTCACCAGGAGGTAACTATGCCATTGGGTCAGCTGCTCCAATATTCAGGGTAGATGGACTTTTCTTAACAAAAATAATAGAGCAAGGGAAAAGAAAAGTGTCTTTAATAGTGAGCAGATAGGAGATGTGCTTTGCTGCCTAGAATATACAGCTTTTATCCATCTTTGTCCCTGCCCTTGGCCCTAGTCACAGGCTGGTATGTTTTTTAATTTTCTCAAACTTTCTCACACATGTCTGTGAATAAAAAAACATGCATATGTAGAGTAAGTTTATAATATGGATCAATTTATTTTTGTACTCTGTAGAATTGTATGTATATATGCATGCAAAATGCAAGTATGTAAAACTTATTGTGTGGGAGTACATAAGGCAGCAAAGCTCTTTCAAGAAGATTAATCTTTTTATCCAGAAGTTCATTACTTCAGAAGTTTTTCTTTCTTTTGTTAAAAATAGAAACTTTTCCCATACTTTTCCCTTGGATTTGCAAATTGAATGCACTAGTAAAGACCTGTAGTGAAAAACAAAGCTCTACAGGGAATAAAAGTCAAGTTTCTAATGATTTTCTGTCCTGAGAATGAATGCCAGTGTTGACTCTCCCATGCCAAATAAGGATGAAGCAGAGTCCTCAGCTGTCTGTGAGAGCCCTACTGTCCACCCCATTTCTCTCAATGACACCCAGATTTATGAATTTAATGTGAACTAGTAAACCTTGCAGTCTTCTCTCCTTGTTCCTGTAAGGAGAAGGACCCCAGGAAAGTAATTGTGTGTATACACCTGGTGTCACAGAAGGCTGAATTAAATCTGCAAAAGGCTGATCTGCCTGGAAAGTGACATACGGTGTGTAAAGCAGCTTCCAGCCCTCACCCAGGGCTGAAACCTGCCTGTGCAACCAGTAGTGCAAAGACAGATACCTTTGTACTTTATTACAGACACAGTAAACAAAGAAGAATTTTTGTTTCTTCTGCCCTAGCTGTCATAATGAAATTTTATTATTGTAGTGGTTTATCTGTCTCCTGCTGAACATGAATGTCGTTAGCCTCTTTCCCACGCTCTTTGCATCGGTGTCTCAAGGCTCTTCTCTTGGTTTCGTGGCAGCCCTTTTTTTTCTCTCCACCCCTCATGTCCCCAGCTGTAAGCAGAGGCTGGGCTGTGGTGGCTGTGGCTGAGCCCGAGGAGGGCAGACAGGCGGGAGAGCTGGAGCAAACCCGGCCACCAGTGTGCAGTCACTGGGCACTGAGCTCCTTTGGAGCTGTCTGAGGGCAGGTTGGGGATTTTCATGCTGGGGTGCAGACAGCAAAGGGGGGGATGAGTGCATAATTCCAGCTGCTTGGCTTTGGTCCTTGGGTGTGTAGAGGCATCCTTGCTGCAGGGACCATGACAGCTGTGCCCTCCTCATCCGGGCTGGATGGACCAAGAACTTGGCTAATAATCTTGATGTGCTTTCTAGGAAGGTGCTGGAGAGGTGCAGCAAGAGCTGTGGGCAAGGCAGCCTGTTCCTTCTGCCCTCCTGCTACCCAGCTAGTGCTTGGGCTCCTCACTCCTGTGGGAGGACAGTCTTTTGCTCTTCATGGAGGTGCCTGGTTCTTCCCCCTTAGCTGGGGGTGCACCACTTAAGCCCTCTTGCCCCCTGTTCATTCTGCCTGTGCTCTGCAGGCCCAGTAATGACACCTTGAGGGATCTACTGGTGGTTGCCATGCCATGGAAATGCCTCCCTGCCCACCTTGTGGCTGTCCCCACCCTGTCCACCCCAAGTGTGTTGTGGATCTTGTGAGGGCCTCTGCCCTGAAGAGCTCTTGGTCTAGACGCCAGGTGCAGAGACAAATGCAGCAGGGGCCCTACTTCAAAAGGATGTGAGTTCCCTGGTCACTGGCTTGGTGTCTTCCTCAAAGTCCTCCTGGTGCAGGTGGGTGTTCAGGGAAGATTTGAATAAGGAGAGGGAGTAGGCCCAGTAGCTCCATCTGGGCCTCCATCAGTTGTTCTCCATTTGTGTACAGACTATATAGGCTGCTGTGTCCTTGTCCTTCTTATCATGCTGGTAGCTCTGGTTCTTGCTCTGCCTGTTTGCTTTTACTCTATTGTTGATTGTATTGTTCCTGGACTCTTTACTCTTGTTGGCTCCTGATAAATTGCTGCCTCTTATTAGCCTTAAATTACTGCCTTTTACCAACCTTTAATTACTTGCTGCCATCCTATCTTGGTGCCACATCCTCTTAATTAGCATTGCCATATTGGTGGAGACTCCTCTGTACCTTTGTTAAATCCATTAGCTTTGCTTTCAGCTTGCTTGGGCCAATCTCTCATCTCTCCCTGCCCCTCCCTCCCTGTCTCCTTGTGTTGATACTGTGGAGCATCAGCCCCATCCTTTTCTGTGAGCCTTTATGGTCTTACTGCAATCCTCCTGGCTCATCCTCCCTGCTACCTTGTTCCTCCACAGCCTGTGTCACACCTTCCTTTCTGGGATTGGAGGGTGTTGGTGTATTTCTTTTGTTCTGTCTTCTCTCTTTCTGCTTTTACACATGCTTCCATGTCCTCTGCCTGTGCAATTTTCCCAGTCTCACTTACTGTTTTGTTAGTGGTTTGTGTATTTTTGTTACTGGTGTTCCAGTTACTTTGGTGGGACACACTTGGCAACTTTGTCCCACCCTTTTTCTGCCAAACAACTGCTTTTCTCATGCTGATACCTCTTTTGTGCCTCTTTTCTTCAGCAGCTCCCAAGAGCCTCTCTCCAGCTGTATGCAGTCCATCATATCTAGTCCTGGTACTTGCTTTTCCTGTCCCCTGCTTTTCTCCTTGGAGCACTGAGCCTCTGCTCAGGCAATCAGGTTCTGCCTCTCCTGTTGCCTTGAGTTCTCCACCTCTCTCTCTCATGATGCTGGCTTCATTTCCTTGGCTGATTCCACCTGAGCCCTAATCAAACCTATTTCTCCATCCTGCCCCCCCATTTATCTGCCTTTTTTATCTGCTCAGGCTCCCCACAGCATTCATTTTTGAGTCACCACCCTCTACGTTGTGCTGTGTTGCAGTTCAGAGAGTTGTGGACATTCCTAGCCTTGTTGTGGCCACCTACTCCTTTGCCCATTTTCCTACCTGTACAAATCCCACTGGCTTAAGCTTTCCTTTCTGGCACCACCAAAGCATTTCTTTTTGTGTCTGCTACCACTGAAGTGCTGGCTGTGGAGAAGGCAAACTGAAACTTAGGGAGACTAGAAGAGGAAGGAAAACTGATCAAAGCCAGAAACAGACAAAACTTGCTGGTGTGCCTAGAATTAATCTGTTCTACCATAGAATCGTAGAATGACTAGGGCTGGGAGGGTCCTTAAAGATCATCTAGTTCCAATTCCTGTGCATGGGCAGGGACACCTCTCAGTGGATCAGGTTGCTCAAAGCCCCATCCCATCTAGCCTTGAAAACTTCAGGGATGGGGCAGCTGTCCAATTTCCCTGGGCAACCTGTTCCAGCATCTCACACCCTCATAGGAAACAATTTTTTCCTAATGTCTAACCTAAATCTCCCCTCTTCAAGTTTTAAACTATTGCCCCTTGTCCTCTCACTACACACCTGTACAAAAACCCCTTCCTGAGCTTTCTTGTAGGCTCCCTTCAGATATTGGAAATCTGCTAAAAGTTCACCTCAGAGCCTCCTCTTCTCCAGGCTGAACAACCCCGATTTCCTCAGCCTGGCTTCATAGGGGAGGTGCTCCAGCTCTCTGATCATTTTAGTGTCTCTCCTCTGGACACGTTCCAGGAGCTCTGTGTCCTTCTTATGCTGGGGACTCCAGAACTGGACCCAGTACTCCAGGTGGGGTCTCACAAGAGCAGAGCAGAGCAGAGGGGGAGAATCCCCTCCCTTGACTGCTGTCTGTGCTTCTTTTGATGCAGCCCAGGACCCAGTTGGCTTTCTGGGCTGCAAGTGCACACTGATGGCTCATGTGAAGCTTCTGGTCCACCACCACCCCTACTCATTCTCAGGGCTGTCCTCATTCCTTTGTCCTTCCAGCCTGTATTAGTGCATGGGATTACCTTGGCCCAAGTGCAGAACCTTGCATTTGGCCTTGTTGAACTTCATGCAGTTTGCATGAGCCTACTTCTTGAGCCTTTCTACCATCTTAGTCTCCTCTTCAAATTGCTCTGATGACAACCTACTGCTGAAATGTTGAGTGCTTCTCTCTGCTGTGAGCAGGTCCCAGCTCTCTGCAGTCCCTCAGCTCTTGTGCCTTTTTCCTCTCCTTATGCTGTATTCTGGCCAGAGCCTGCAGCTCACCCCCTTGCCCACCATGCATGTGGGACTTTATCTAGAATGGCCACTTTGACTTGATTTGTGACCTACCTACCTCTCAACACAGGGGCTATCAATTGCTTTAATATTGTTATTTCTTTTCCAAAAGTTGGCTGGGAAAATTTCCAGGTGCTGTCTGTATGCACCCAGAAGTGTTTTCTTTGCCACATTTTTGTGGCCTGCCTCATCGATGCTGTTGATGGGAACCTGGTGAGGCTGGGGGCTTTTGCTGGGACTGAGGAGTCCTCTGTGATGGAATCCTTATTCAAGAGACACTTTCTCCCCAGTCAGTGGTGTCAGTTCTCAGGACCTGTCTGCTTGCTCCCAGCATTTGGCGAGATTGCGGGAATGATTCTGCCTATGGATGTCATTAGTTTAACTAATATTGTATATCTTTATTGTAAAAATGCTCTTTGAGGTTGATTAATGAGGAGTGGGTGGAGATAAAATGAACTCTGGTTTTGCAGGTGAAACACCATTCCTTTAAAACAAAACACTTGTAATGTTAAAAAAAATAAACCCACTTAAAACAAACCTCTACTTCTTCCTGTGATGAGGAGACTGTCTCCCACAGAAAGCTGTATTTTCTCCCCCATTTATTTATTTATTTATTTTTTTAGCATTCCCCTCATGTTCTTATCTGCCTCTCTTTGGCCTTCCTCTTACTAAAGTGCTAACAGGGGTCACTAGGATGTAGCCCAGTGGCTTGTCCCTTTGAAACACATCAGGGTCATGACATAAGTCATAAAAACACTGTGATATCTTTGAGCAAGGGGCACAGCTTTCTGACTTTCCTTTTGTAGTTCCACGGTAGCTACCTGCTCTTGTTACATCTTGCAGGGCTGCTTGCACAACAAATTGTTGACTTAAGAATAAATCTTAGCCAATTCTCAAAATTCCCATGTAGAAATTGGTCCCTCTATGAAGAAATGTGCCTGAGAAGAGCATGGTGCTCAGCTCTTCCCATGCTGTAGGTCAGCAAATGGGAGGCTGATGCTGCCTGGGAGTGTCCTGGTGGCTGCTGTGGAGGGATCAGTGCAGCCCAATAGGCACCATCCTTGGCCAGGGCTGGCAGAGACCTTGCAGACTGCAACAAGCCCAGAAAGAGCCTCCCTAGGTGTGGTTCCTGACTGTCATGTCCTCATCAGAAAGCCGTGAGGAAATCTCTGTTAGGCCTATTCACTTGCTAAATAGAAGTTCAGCTTCCAAGGCTGTCAGCTTGGCTGGAAACTTCTTTCCAAGTGGAGGTGCCTTGGGAGGAAGGCAATGCAGAGAAACTCTGTGGCTCTTGCAGCCATCCTCATATCCAGTTTCTAATACCACCATCATCTTTTGGTCCATAACTTGATAACACTGCTTGGTGGTACCTGTGGTAGTGGTGGACAAATTCTCACTCTGCTCTTGTGGAGGTTGCAACCACAGTACTCTATTCTCCAGTGGTTCTAAAGGGTGTCTTTTGCTTTTTCTTCACAAGACGTACTAACTAGAAAAGAGGGCCTCACAAAACATGTTTTATAAATACCTGGTCCAGGTATTTACCCTTTTCCAGGTTTTGGAAATACCTGGTCATTCTGGTTGTATGATACACAACACCCTTGATGAAAAACCCAGAGCATCAGCGTAGGGCACCCTTTTCTGCAGATCCCTTGTGCCTTGTGGCACCCCATGGGGCAAGGACCAGCTTTGACGCCGAGATTGATGGCTAAGCTGTAACAGTGGAGACCAGGCTGCCAAGCAGAAGAGGGAAGAATTAAGTTAAAAATAATCTGTGCCTGGCTGTAGCCCAATGCCTGTCTGCCTTGGCATGCACTGTGCTGGGTGAGGAGCAGGAGGGGCATGCGTGGGGGGATACTCCTTGGCACCACGGCAGCATGAGCAGCGTGGCCCCTGCCTGTGCCGGCGGAAGCAGGTGGGAGGTGATGTGATCCTGGGAAGCTCTTGGAAGCGTGGCTCGGCTTGCTTTCCCCTGCCCTGCTAGGCTGTGGTCCTGGCTCTCCTTGCTGCTCCTCTCCCATGTCCCATTCTCCCTCTTGCTTTTCTCAGCTTCCTGATGAGCTAAACCTTGTTTTGGAGGAGTAGGAACGCTGGTGCAAGTGGAAGAGCTCAGCAGTGGAGAGAGCAGAGAATTGTTCTTAAAGCCTTCTCTTGCCTCTCCCTTTCCTGCATTCAGAGGAGCAGCAAAATACCTCCTGTGTCCTAGGGCCGTGCAGAAGCTTGTCGGGGATGCTGGCACCAGGAGTATGCTCTCAGACCTCAAGACGCTCTCTGTTGGTGACCCCACTTGCAAAACTGTCTGAGCAAAAGTGTGTGCTAATATGTGGGGAGGGGTGGGAGGCAAACACACTCTGGTTGTCCTGCAAGGGAAAGCGTTCTGTCACGCACAGCCCATCCCAGAGCTGCGTGCAAGCTCAGGAGGCATGCATGGTGATGGAGGTCTGCAGGACTGACAGAGGTTGGGGGACTGAGTTTGGTGTTCACCATCATAATGTCACATTAGCCTCCTGGTGCCTCTCCTGTAAGGGTTTTGGAAGAACGCCTCTTCGGGCGCTATCAGAAGACATGCAAATGCATGCAGAGCCAGCTCATGCACCCAGCAGGGAACAAGCCTTCCCTTCAGGTAGGAGTGGGTGGGCATGCTAGTTGTCTGGGCCTGAGAGGCAGGAAACACCCCATCGTCAGCCCTGGCTCCAGAAGCAGCCAACACAACTGTGTTGGTAATTGCAAGCTGTGCAGGGACTTCTGATAGCCCTACCCCAACCCTGTCTGGAAGGAAAATTACATTTTTTTTCCTGCACTGGGGAAAGGGGAGATGTGTTCTCCACTCTTTTTTGGTCCACATTCAGTTTAGAGTTATGAGGAGTGTCTCTGGCACAGCTGGCTGGGGGATGACATGCCTTAAACCCATTTTCTTCTTGACATTTCTTTATACATCAACCATTGCCTTGGTGGCACGTAGACAACAAGGGCGTACTCTTCTAGGAGAAATATGCATCGTGCGGGTAGCTCAGTACTGGGCAGACTGGGGAGCAACAGGGGCTCTGCCAGCTCCCCTCTCCCTCCGTGGGAAAGGCTGCTGAGGTTCTGGGTGCCAGCATCACTTTCTCCCTCGGGTGCTGGGCCCTGGGGCTTGTCTGTTTCCCTTGGCAGTAGCCCAGGTGACTCTTCCAGCACGGTCCATGCATAAGTTGCACACAGCTTCTTCTGAGTTCTGGTGTGAGGGGGGGACCAATAATGATAAATGGGGATGTTTTGGGAAGGGTCACTGTGACAAGCTGCTAGCTCCTGGTTGGAAAAAAACCCCACCTTCTTTCCCTGAAGGCTGTTCCTCTGAACAGAGCACCCTGACCTTAGGGAAAACCCTCTCACCAAATAGAGCTGGCGCTGACCCCTCCAAGGTTTCAAGCTCTGATGCCTGCTTTTGCAGGATGGGGGGATGTCATAAAGTTAGGGAATGGATCCCAGCTCTGACTCCTCCAGGGATATGGGTTGAGATGCTGGGTTTTGCTCCATCCTTCCTCATGTCCATTGCAACCTCCTCAACTCTGCTGGGTGTTGCATGGCTTCAGTAACTCTTCCTATGTGCTTTTATTATTTTCTAAGGGATTTTTTTTTTTCCTGGTCCCTTTCACTGTCAGGTTTGGTGCCATGGATAACTCCTGCCATTAAGAGAGATGAGCTCTGCAGCATCGGGATGGATGGGCAGCAGTGCAGGCAGGAATGCAACAGAAGGAGAAAGCCATCTACTCTTCTGCAGTCCCCTTCTCCCCAAATCCCATGGGGAAGGGATTGCACCGGGGATCACTTGTCCCATCAAGGTAAGAGTGATGCTGGCTCAAAGAGTTCTGCAGCCTGCTGGATCTGGGGGATGGTCTGAGACCTTCTCTCAATGTGGTGCAGTCCTGATGGAGCCTTGTGGCTCATCTGGGATGCAGGGGGAGGTGAGGTTTTGCAGAAAGGTGTAGAGGGCTTTCCCCATGTTTCAGAGGGGTTACTCCAAGTGCAAAGGGTGAGTGAAGCTAGTCAGGTGGTGGAAAGAAGCTCTAATTAAAGTCTTCCAACCTTCTTGCCTTACCTAGCTTGTCTTAAATTGGGCCTTAAATCTTCTTTTCCTTATCCAATGATAAATGCAAAGTAATGCAACTAGGTTCAATGAAAAAACAGTAGAAGACTGATCAGAGATAAGGGCCTCATTTCATCTCCTGTCAAATGGTGGTCTTTCTGGTGTCAGGTGCAGTTTCAAGTCCATGAAATGGTGTGGTTCTTCCCTGGGGGCTATGTGAGGGAGAGGGAAGAGGCTGTGAAGGCATAACGGGGGGATTACTTGAGTCCTGCCTTGGTGCCCAATATCCAAATTAGCCATGTGCACGCAAGAGTTATTTTATTCCTGGATTTAATACACCATGTTGTGGAGCAGAGAACTTCCAACATTCTGTAATGTTTAGAAATGTTCATAGGGAACCTTGGTTTAAACTCAAGTATAGTAGAAATCAGTGGAGTATGCCTTTCACCCCCTGCACATAGAAGAGAAATGAGAAGTGGCTTTGTGCAAGCTGTTTGCTTGTAAGGCTGTTTTTGGCACACTTCCTAGAGAGCCCCCTTGGTTTTTGTTTCCACTTTCTGATTAAGCAGTTAAATTCAATTTTGGAAGACGTTCAGCCTTGCTCTTCAATCTTTTTAAAGCAGTATAAGTAACTCCAGTTTGCTCTGGTGGACTCCAGCCTTATGTTAAACATAGATAGGTTGTGAGAAATAGCCCGATGCTGCCGGTGAGCCCTGGTGGGCATCTTGATTGCTTACTCACCCCCTGGTGGGATGGAGGAGAGAACTGGAAGGGTGAAAGTGTAAAAACTTGTGGGCTGAGATAAAGACAGTTTAATAGGTAAAGCAAAAGCTTCACACACATGCAAAGCAAAACAAGAAATTAATTCACTGGTTCCTATGGCAGGCAGTTGTTCGGCCACCTCCCAGAAAGCTGGGTTCCATCAAACCTAACATTAACTTTGGGAGTTGAAGCCTGTAGCTCAGAATATCCCCCTCTTCCTCTATTTTCCACAGCTTTTATTGCTGAGCATGATACCACATGGTGTGGGATATCCCTTGGGTCACCTGTCCCTTGGGTGCAACTTTTGGTGCACCCCTAGACTTCTCATGGGCAGGACAGCCTGAGAAGCAAAAAAAGCTCTTGATGCTGTGTAAGCACTGCTCAGCAGTAGCTAAAACATTACTGGGTTAATAACACTGTTTTGGCCACAAATCCAAAATACAGCACCATACCAGCTGTGATGAAGAAAATCAACTCTTTCCTAGCCAAAATCTGTGCACCTGTTATTTCCAGTGAGGAGAAGTAATAAGTCAGAGCCTTTATCCTGAGTTACTTTTTTTGCAAGTGCAGTGTTCAAAGGGCATTGGATGGACAAGATTTGTAGATAAAGGTAAAATAATTTATCAGACAATTTATTATAACTACAAAAACTTAAGATGCTCTTTTGGGAAGAGAGTCATTCTTTGCTTTGGGGCTATAGGGATGAAAGCTATTGTCTTTCCACTTGTTCCAATTAGTTCAATAGAACACAGGCTTGCAATTGTTCACTCAGAGCAGGTGACTTCTGTCGAGGCTACAACAAGGCAAGAAGTATGAAAGTTGCACCTGAACAGGAGGAGTTCTGCGAGTATACAGCGAGTGTATAAATCAGGTCAAAGAAATGAACAAATTAACCTGTCAAGTTCAATAACTCAACATGGCATGCAATCCAAAGTTCAAGTTTGTTTAGGCTTTTATTGCTTGCTTGAGACCAACTGTTCCAGTAACTCGCTGCTGTTTGGTTATCTTTAGACTGGGCATGTTAGTGCTCTTGTTTCAAATACGTAATAAGACATCCAAAAGTGGACTTTGAGTTTACATTGTTTGTGCTTGGGAATTGAAATTTTTTAAAATGGAATTTGTCTTTATCACCTGAAGAGAGTGTCTGTGTGAGAGACAGAGTGAGCAAGAGGGAGATCTTTACATATCTATATCATCTTGAATTTCAAAGGCCTGTACAAATCTTAGTATTCCAAAATCTACTAAAATGCTCTGCTTTGCATATGATTATATGAAGCTCATTAGTAAGGGTACTAATGAGCCTCTACACACCCGAGGCAGATAAATGAGGTTCCAGAGTAAAATGATTTGCTTAAGGTCAGACTCCTATAAGTTGACAGCAGAGCTGGAAATAGAAACCATTGTTTCCCAGTCTTTCGTACCATATTCCCACGGAGGGAATGTGTTGGGTTTTTTTTTTTAAAGATGAAAACACTGCTGTTTGTTCATGCTCTTTTGCTTCTGTGCTTTCAATGTAATGTAATCTTCACAAATGCTAATGTCCTGACCTAGAGCTATATAAGGCCTTCATTAAAAACCTCTCCATAATATCAGTCTTCATGCAATTGTATGAAGCAGAAGGGATAACCCAATTTAACTATTCCCACGCCTCATAAAATGATTGGCCTAATTTCTTTAAAGTGGGTTTAAGCCATAGCCCCCAACATGATTTGACACGGAAGCCACACTATTAATTGTCTGTCTGCTGCCATGTAAGGGAGCGAGTTACTAGAAAGTGAGGAAAACAGTGTTTGTATTTTGTGTGCTAGTAGTAAATTTTTCTTTTAATCTTTATTTTCAGTCTGCAACGGAGCACACTGACCTTCCTTCTCCCTTCTTCTTTGAGGAGCTGTAATTGGGATGTGAATGAACACAGAGAGGTACAGAACTGGTGCTGCATGAGAGATATCCCATTACTGACACTGGGACTCTGTCCTGGACATGGGTAGCCACTGAAACACCTCATGCCCACATCCCAGAGAGAAACTGGGGATAGCATTCCCCCTCTGGGAACTCAGACAGGCTGCATTAGGGAGATGTCTAGAAACTCCCAATTACACCCTTCAAAGGTGTGCAGTACCTGTGAAGGAAGAAACCTCTTTGCCTTCCCCTCCTGTCTTTCCCCTACCTACAGCATGCCTTTTCCTCTCTTCTCTGTTATTGCTGTAGCAGAAATACTGTTGGTCTTGTCAACAGTTTGGAGCAAGGCCAGTGCAAGGGATTTTTGGCAATTCTAGGCTTGCAAGGAAGACTTCATACACATATATATGCATGTATACATATACATATGAGAGAAAGCAGGGGAGAGAGTCTGCCAACAAGCCTACCATATGAGTGTGTGTGTGTGGTTTTCTTTGGCAGGGCACGTGACTTTGTGCCTGCTCGTTTTTGTGCCATTTCTGTGTAGTCTTCTCATTTTTTTTTTAAGCTTGAATGGCTGTGGACACAAAACTATACCCTGTGCCAGAGAAGTCTTTGGTACCTGTGGCTGCGGTACATGTGGCAGGGACCATCCATCCTTGGCCAGGAGGTGTTTTTTCTGCCCTTGCTCAAGCTGGCATGGGATAATGATGTTAAGTGGAGCATGGTAACAGAAAGCAAACAGTTTGCTTCTTGCATAAACCAAACTGATGAACACTCTTTCTACTTATCTCAGCAGGGCTGAATCAAATCATAGCTGCAGACTTCCAGTACCTCATGTTGATTAAAACTGAGGGCTTTTTGTAGGCTATCTGAAAACACACTGCTTTTTCAATGCATTGAGACAATGCATTAAAAAGCTGTAAAACTGTGTTCTTCTTTTGGCACTAGCCCATGGTAAACAGCGAGTTACCAGGCTTAGTGAGGCAATTCTCTACCATCACTTTTAATAACTGAATATTTGTCTCCCGGCTATTCAGGTGGGCTATTACTGGTATTTAATATTCCTGGCAATATTGTTATGTATTTTGTGCCAGCCCTGGCAAAGAGCAGGGCGATTCTTCCAGATAACAGTGGGTGCCTCCAGATAACAATAGCATTTTTCTGGATTTAACTGAAAGGCCAGGAAAAGCCACCCCATGCTTCTATTTAGCTTTCCCTTATCCTTGCAAACGTTGTTTCAAACACTGAAAGAGTTAAATGAAATAATTAAAGGGGTAAGCATGCTGGTTCTAGCTTCTGTTATGGCAAACATAAAAATGTATTGACCTAAGAGGTAAATGTTGATTGAAGCAAAAAAACTGACGTCAATATAAGCTCCAAAGCCCTCTGTATCTTGATGTTTGGCACACTATCACCCTACCATACATATTGTGTGAAATACTTAGGTTTGTTTTAATTAGATGGATTTTAATCTGGTGACTATGGTTCTCATTTTAAGTGTAACAATTTACAACATGACTATTCTGCTGAAAAAATGAAATTGTCAGTGCCAGTCTGGAGGGCTGAGCAAACTGTAAGATGATTGCAATTTATTCTATCAGTGACCTTGAGGGGGGTTTCAGGGAAAATGTTTTGTGCACTCTGCCTAGTCTGCCCTAATTCTTGGGGTGATTTTTTTTCTGACCAGTTGTTTTGTAGCAATATTTCCTTCCCACACAGAAACTTACTGATGGACATTAGTTTGTGGATGAAACAGTAGACATTTGGTCCTGATACCATCCCTCCCTCTTCTGTAGGTGTGCTCGTGCTGGTTTGGCCTTTTCCCCCTCTCCTCTTGCCTCCCACAGCCCAGGGTATGCCCCTTGTGCAGGCCACCATCATCATCCATTCTTTGAGTAAAGCAGTGGACTTGAGCTCGTTTGTTTCTCTCTCCCCAGTTTTGCATGATACTGAATTATCACCTGAGACCTAAGCAGATTTGGGCAAGCTGGCCTGCTGAGGTTAAATTTTCTTGAAGCATTTTGCGTGCTTCAGAGAGGTCCACCCGCCTGGTAACTGGTGGATCCAACAAAGAGACTTCCACCATGTGCAAAAGGAGGCTAAATATGATTTTGCCTTTCTGGAAAAAGCTTTAATCACAAACTGTGGAGATGGGTCATGGCTGGTGGTGAGGGGATGTGTGGGCATCTCCCAGCTCCCAAAAGTAAGGGTTGGGGCTGGGTCCCAGACACTGAAGGTGGATGTAAGTGATGGGTTGGAGCCTGGGGACACAGGTGTGTGGGGACAAGGAATGGCCTGGAGCAGGGATAGCCTGGGGGATGCCAGGGTGGAGCAGGAGGGGGTGGCATGCCTGCAGCTCTGCTAGTGGCCATGCTTGAGTAAACTAAGATTAGGATTAGACTTGTAAATCTCCTGAGAAGCCCTTGGGAAAGTGCCCATTGTGATTCACAGGGCTTCCCCTCACCTGCACCCCACTGCGTACAGGACTCTGACCAAAGCTGAGTTCTGATCTGGTGGGGATATTTGTCTGGCTGTGAAATTCTGCGTGTTCAGCAACTGCATCTGGCTCTGCCATGGATCCTGCTGTTGAACGTTGTGTGAGGGCTTTGGATTTCCTCTGATTCCCTGAACTGATCAAAGCTTGCTTTCATTTTTTTAAGCTCCCAGTGCAGGCTGTAAGTATGGATAACATAAATGTGTCCTCTAAGGCAGCAACCAAGAAAAGAAAGGCCAGATGAAAGATTAAATAATCAGATATTTCTTGGTTTCTTAAGAAAAATTTGTTCCCATATATAGGATGGTGGGTTTTTTTTCCCCACTCCTTTTTCCTCACTCTGATATGTAAGTGGAGACTGACTGGTGTCATAGAGAGTGCTGATCTTGCCAACCCAGTGTTAACCCAGGGTTAGTTTGAACCAAGGGGCTTATGATAATTAGTTGGTCTAAAGGCAATTTGGACCAATGCTTTCTTGACTCTGTTTTTAGGGTATCGGGTATCCCCCATGTCCCTCTTTCAACCTCTCTTTTTTTTTTTTTTTTTCTTTTTTACTTCCTTTACAGAAGTTCTAAAGGAGAGAAACTATAATTAGGTCTTTTAAATTAAATATAAGAGACTCAAGCTGCAGTCTGTTTCTGGCACCTTACTTAAGACAGAGATTATTGACTTGACACCTGAAGCGTTCCCCATTTTCATAACTTGGCTACATTAAAGACACATAGCATGTATCTGTAGATTTTCTCAGAAAATACTCAGGGACTTCACAAAGGATTACAAACCTTGACAAGTTTTCCTTGAGCCTTAACGGATAGTCTACAGATTTTTCTTTTAATGTAAGAATACTTTTTTTTTTTTTTTTTCAAAGCATTTTCAGGTATTTGAGTTATGTGGTAAAACAGGGTTGACAAGCATTTTTTTTTCTGATTTACAAGTTTTTTTTCTCTGTCTTAGCTCTGTTGCCTTTGGGGAAAAGTGTGGCAGACAAGGCTTGCCTTGGCAGCAAAAGTCAGCTGGAGAATCCCACCACCACCTCTTCTGGGGAAAAGTGAGAAGGACATCCAAGTCAAAACCAACCACAGTAGTAGAGAACTCTCATTTTCCCTTCTCTGCATGACATGTTTTTGTGACACTAACATCTTGTTTCAGGCCACATGCAGTGGGTCTGGAAGGGACAAAAAGCTGATGCTTCAGAGGAAATTTTGTAATCCATGGTGACATTGTTATGTGACGAGGCACATGCCTGGTGAAGAAAATGAGTGAGCTTGTTTCCTCACCTGATGCCTCTCTCATTTGAGGACCAAACATCTAGCATATTAAGAAATCATGGTGATGTATTATTATGATTTCCTAGAGTTGTGCAAAGCAGAAATTGGGTCTCTTGCATTTTAATGGTGTGCTTTTTGTGACTGCTTCTGTCTTTAATATTACAAGGTAAAAAGCATCTGGAGGCAATAGAAGGAGGCACTTCAAATACACAGCAGTTGAAAATGAAAGGCTCTGTACATGAGGCATAGCTTTTGGTGTGTCACATGGATCATTGGGTGTGAGTCTGTCTGTGGGTTGGTGGTCTTGCCCCCCAGCCATGGCTGCGCTCTGAGCTCAGAACACAGGGTGCAGCACAGATCTGGCCATGCAAAACCATATCTCAGTCACCAAAGGCCTCTTCCACACCCTGACTCACCCCACAGAGACTCAGCCCACGGAGGGAAGGTATCTCCAAGGCAGTCACTCTTCAGAGTAAGATCACATTTCAAGAAACTGCATCCCTCCTGCTGCTGATGAGCTGGCACTTCTTCACATTGCAAATGATGTCAGGGGTATTCACCTGAACAGCAGAGCATGTTAGGAGATGAACCACCCAGGCCACTTGTTGCATTTTACCAATAAATTAGGGTTTCACGTAGTTTGTGAGCTACTACTAGGTAATTCATCCTTCTCTTGGTAGGCAGGTGATTTTCCTGTTGAACATTACAGGTATTTCCCTGCCTTCAACACTGACATTGTGTGAAATGTGTCTTTCTCAGGGCTCCTCTTGCAGGCGAAGCTGAGAGTTGGCTGAGATGCAGAGGCTGAGAGCTTGGATGTCTCTAGCTATGTCACCAGGAAGGATGACAGGGAGCAGTCTGGCAGCATGCTGTGCATCCTGTCTATCTCACTTGGCTTTCTAAGGGTCCAGGGATCTCCTGCTCTGGTTCTTCCCTAGGGTCCAGGTGCAGGATTCCTGTTTAGTCATCTGGCCTGCTTCTTTCTTGGTTTTTTTGGGGAAAAAAACGCAGCAAAGCTGTCATGTACAGGTTGTGTAGAGGCTTCAGAAAGGTGCATCAGAAATCAGAGCTGGCTGACTGGTGCAATGGAGGCCATTTCATTGCGTCGCAATGTTGGCTCTGCCACTGGCTGCACATCATGGTTGTGTTTGGTGTGCTGGGATAATTTGGATGGAGATGAAATTCAGCTTAGCTAGGGTGAATCACAGGCTGTGTGAGTTCCAGCTGTGTCTTGCAGGGTGAGCTTGTGAGCTTGTGTTTTGAGTGACTCAGATGTTATCTTCTCCCAGGTTCTTTCCATGCTGACAAAATCAGTAGTGATGGATGATCATGCAGATGTCAGAGAGCAGATGATTTGACCTTATTTTCCTTTTTTAAAGCAAATTGTTGTCTTTTATGAATGATTTCCACTCTTGCTCTGGTGTAAATGTAGCTGATTTCTGCCTATCAGAAGAAATCCCTAGCAGCCTTAGGAGTCTCTGTACTGTTCACTTGCTGCATCTCCATTTACAGAACTGATATCCTGTGTCTGTGTTTGCTACTGGACAGCATGTAGGATCTGGCCAAGGGTACAAAACCCCAACTTCCCAGGAATTATGAAGAGACCATTTCTGTGCTCTATGGTGGATGCTGTTATTGGCAGAAATAACATGCCACCAGTTTCATATCTGGATTCTAGATAACAAGTGGAATAGCAAAGAAACTAAGAGCAGGTAACACTATACAATATATAAATCCAAGCTACATGCATATCTAGGGTAGCATGTTAATATATACTTACATGCATATATCCGAGCAACTTGGTCTAGCTGAAGATGTCCCTGCTCATTGCAGCAGGGTTGGACTAGGTAACCTTTAAAGGTTCCTTCCAACTTGAAGGAAGTTGATATCTGTGATATTTGTATCACAGATATCTATGATATCTGTGTATTTGTACAATTAATTATTGAGGAGGAGATGCTACCGTGTCTGACATGATGCTTCATAAAGTTTAAGACTGAAGTGGAAGAAACTGCTTATTTATTTGCTGAACAAAAATACAATGATTAAAACTCAGCTCTTCACATTTGCTTCCCTGAAAACATAGTGTGCTACTTTGGGTTATTTTTTGTATTGATGTCTTTTTCTTGTTAGTTTTTGTATTGACTCATTTCTCCATATCAGCATATAAACTTCTGGCACAGCTGTGCTACTGGTTTTCTTGGGGACTCAGAAATGCCAGCAAATATGCAGCTTCAACTCCCCCAACAAGTCAGTCAAGGCCAGTGGAGAAAAGCTGATATCTGGCAGAGGGAGAGTTCAGCTTCAGCCAAGCAATGAGGAGCAATCTGGCCATGGGGAGCCCAGATTTTGGTGGAGCTCAGCCTGGGGGCCCATGGCTATGTGCAGGGAGGGTTCAGGTGGCTGGAGTGTGTTCCATGTCCCACCGAAGGAGCACTGAGTGGGCTTCTGTTCCCACTCTGGAGCATGACACTGCTCCTGGTTTCTTAATGAGGGAGCACTGAAGCTGTTGCTGTCTGGCCAAGGGGAGGCCAGGTTGTGGTTGTGCAGGTTGTGGGGTCTGCAGCAGCCTCCACCTGCCCATCCCCACAATGAAGAAGGAAACTGAAATGAGAGATGATGTCACGGTGATGTCCAAAACCCTGACATCTCTTTCACTCCCACCACCTCCTTGAGGCCAGCGCTATGAAAATGAAATTATTAAGAAGTAATTTTTCTCTGGAAGGCAAACTTATCTAGCAGAAAAGGAGGCACCAAATGCTCACTAGCACTATGGCTAGTTTAAGCTAACCAGTTGCTCTGTATTCCCTGCCACCACCCGCACCCCCACCCCCCTTTTTTTTTTCTTCTGGTGAGAGATTTCTTGTGATTAGAGAGTTCCTTTTCCTGGCACTTTATTTCTGTAAGGGCTTAATTCCCAGCTAAGCCATGGTTTGCTAACGGCTTATAACCTAGAATGGAAAAAAAATTTTCTCAGATGGAAAAATATGACCTTAGCTTTAGGCTTAGAGCAACCAGTGAAAGTACACAAGAGCACCAGGAGTGAATGAAGATCATCCATCTCCCTTGATAATTTGCTTGAACCGTGTGAAAAAGGACTTGTTCCTCATGGAAAATAGAAACTGTGAATATTGGAAGAATCGAAGGGAATGTACTGCTGCTTGTAAGACCAAACCACTCTGTGCATAAAGAGGCAAAATGTCAAGGATATCTTGACTAGTAAAATCCAGACAGCCAAAGACCTCTTCTGAAAATCTGCAGGGATGTATGGAGAATGAAACTAGAAATACTTATGCTGTTGTGGAAATGCACATGCAATGTCTAGATTGTATTTCTTAATAGGGGCTTACATTTGCATCAAATAGCTTTCATTACTTGCCACTAAAGAGATTTTCCTAACAGGCATGCATTTCTCTGTTATTAGCTCAGGTTACATCTTCCTGTTGAGTGTAGATCTCTTCACACTTGGACAGATATTCTCTGATTACTGTATATGCCTCGATTCATGACCCCGGGCATGTGTACCATAGTCCCCAGTTTATTGGCAGGGCTGCTTTAGTCCTACGTCTCGCTTTGGATGAGCTTTTATCATGTTACTTTACTACAAGAGGTCTGGAGATCATAACTGATGTTTGAACATGTGGTATTTGGTGAGACTTGGTTTACAGGTGAGAGGTACCATTAATCTCTGCACAGAGATTTTCTTTTGATAATAAGTTACATACATACAGGCTCTGAGTTCCCCAAGCTAACATTTTTGTAACGGGGTAAGAGAAGCAGTGGTGGAAGATCCTCTCAAGAAGGACACTAATAGCTTATTTCAACAGTTCTCTACTCTTTTCCTCTCCCTTAGTCTCTAAAACTTCCATATGTTGCATAGGAATAATTTGTCACCCTCACAGGACAATGCTTTTATTTTCTAAAAGAGGCTTGCGCATGAACCCTATGGATCATCAACCCCACTTGGCACACTCCTCTCTCCTGGCTATTTGTTATGATTTTTCTGCCTTTTGGAATTGGGTCTGGATGTTACAACAATATAATTAAGCAATGGCAAAGCAATGAAAACAAACAGTTTGCCTTCATTTTCTTGCTCTTGAAAGAGGGATGTGCCCAACAGCGGGAAGTTAGGGTTTACCTAAAAACAGGTGGAACCCAAACCACGGTAGGTGCAGCTCCACTTGGCTCCAGACTATTACATCAGCAATGGACTTAATCCACAGAAAACATTTAAGGGTTGTAAATATGAGAGATCTGGAATTAATATGTGCACATTAATAGCAATTACATGTTCTGGGAGTGATTACTGGAAAATGGTGCTTCTAAGTATTTGGTCTCCCCTCCAGCTCTGTAGTATTTGTATTCCTTTTCCCTTTATATTATTCTATGAGGATTATTTTTTTTCCTGGCTTTGTTGGTAAACAAGACAGCAGCCAGGGCCTAAGCCCTATTAAGGACCTAACCCAAAATCTGTGAATGTTGATGTTTATCTTGCCTATGAGCTCAACTAACTAACAAGTTAATAGTTGGACTAGACTAGCAACAGGATTATTTAAGACCTGAAACAGGGATTGACTTACTCTTCCACCTATCTACAGCAGTAATTCTGGCTATTCTTTTTGACCACATGGACTGGGGCAGATGATCCTTTCCTCTCTTCTACCAAAGTGTCTTTGAATGGTAATACTATATAATTTTTAGTGGGAAACAGTGAATTGGAGGTGAAAGAAATTCTACATGAACCTACAGTTGGTTGCCCCGTCAACTTTTGATGCTTTGTTGTTGAGCAGAAAAAAACAGTACCTGAAGAGCTCTGGTTTGTAAATTCTGCTGCACTCAGAATGCTGAGAGCATCTGTCCTTAGCCTGCCACACTTGCTCACATTCTTCATGCCTCCTTGATGTGCAGTGATCCTTTTGCATCTGATATGGTAACTTATGGACACATTAAAAGTCTAAAAACCTCCAAATATCTCCCCTACACCTCTCCCTATCACCTATCCCTATTCTGTGTGTGTGGATTCTCTGATACCCCAGAGAAGTGAAAAATTAGTTGAAAACTTGACACAGCTAAAAAAGTTACAAATGCTTTTTGCTAGTAGTGATGGTGAGTTCTGATTTGGTGTCTCCAAGTCTATCCAGAAGGATATCTGGTGGAAATAGCAGTAATGTTGTCTTTTCCTTTTTTGTTTTTGAAATTAGACTAAAAATTGCTCATGTACATGATTTAAAGAATACTTGCCTCTTTAGTAGGGCTAAAACTGGGGTCAGCAGGTCTTTAGAAGGACAACAGCCTTTTCTCATTGTTGGTGTATCTACCAGATGATGGAGAAATGAGCTGAGAGCTGATGAGACAGAGAGTCATCACATCTCACAATGATGGCCATGGATGGATCTCACAGTTGGATCGGCCAACTTGTGACATACAGCAGAAATTTTTTACCTTTGGATCTAGGGGGAATCAAGAAAACATCTCACTATAGAAAATGGCAAGGTTTTTTTCTCAATGGCCCTGATTTTGCTATGTTATCACTCTTCTCGCGTCAAGAAACTGCTTTTCAGCCAGGTTGATTAATGAAGTGCTAAAAATTAAGCCAGCTAAAGGAGTGTCTCCTGTGTTACTATTTCTGCTGGCCAATATGAGCATCACCAAGCTGCGGGCATTCCACCTGTGAATGTGCTTAGCTGACTCTATAAGCCTTTAACCATGGAAATCCCCACTGTAACCTGACCTTCACATACTGCTGGGAAGTGAGTAGGCCAGGCAACACCTTTCAGGAGGTCCCAAATCTGTCCTACCATCACCTCGAGTGGCTCTTTACCTCAGGAGGCATTTTTCTCCACCTGCCCATCCACTCTTACGTGACTGTGCAGAGTTCACTGCAAAGTCTCTGTGTTGACACCAGGAATATGACAGGCCTTATCCGGCCACAGACATTTTCAGAAGTGCTGGCTGGTGGCCTGAGTTACCTGAAGCAGTTACTAATTGTTTGGTGATGACGCAAATCCCAGGGTCCAATTTCAGCCCAGCTGCTGGCTCCTGGCCAGGACTCGCCTGGTCGACTGTGATTGCTCTCCATATCCTGGTGGCAGGCAGGCCTGAAAATTTCCCAAGTGCTGTGCTCCTGCCCTAGGTAGCCTATACTGAAAGGTGCATTTCATTTGATTTTTCACTTGCCCCAGTGGCCCTTGCTCAAACTTAAACCTATGGACTTCCTCCTCCTTCTCCTCCCTTTATTTTATGTATAAGCTGTTCCTGGTGCCTGTCTGAGCATCATTTCAGGTATGCTTACTCTACACACTTCTGTTATTAACCAAAGCTGTTAAAATAAAACTGACTGTCTTAAAGTCCCTCCTTTTTATCCAGGTACCTGGCCTACTCTTCTAGGGCATATCCGACAAAGTTTTTTCAGCATGACTTGTGCACTCCACCACTGAACTGAAACTGTCCTCTGCACTCCTGGCAATACTTGTGGAAAACTGCTGTAACCACTGCTCAATAGCACTTCAGGCAGTTTTATAGGTTTTTATAACATTTTCCATGTCTGATTTGTCCATTTATAGCAAATGCCATCTGATGCTATTTATTCAATAGTCAAAGTGTAAGACATATCCAGAGATCAGTGATGGGAAGCTCTAGACCACAGCCTTGGCCTCTTACCCAGACTGATGCTGGGATGTGAAGTGAGCCAGCAGCTCTGCTCCAGTCTCCCTGTGTAAGATGGGACATTTACACATGTGGATTGCAAAGCTTACGGGGTCCATAAGCCTGGGATCACCTGCCAGTCAATTCTTCTCAATAGTGGGAGAAAAGCAAGAGAAAAAGACAGCAAAGGGTACTGCTGTCCCCTTGGGAGAACACCACATGCACCAGTGGTGCAACTTCTGCTGCAGTTGGCTTGCTTGGGTTTGGTCCTAAAAGGTGAAGGGGCCCTGAGTGAGAGGCTGGGGCTGGATGAAATATCCTGAACAACTGTGCTGGATATTTTATGGGCACAACCCTGAGAATACTTTCCCTATGGCTTTGTCACCTGCATGGTTGTTCAGTTCTGTCTAAGCTTTTTGCAAAACAAGTGAAGTGAAGGAAAAAAAAAAAAAAAAAAAAAAAAAGCAGAAAAAAAGCAGCTCCCTCCTTGTTTTTAATGGTAATGTTTAAATATAACATAAAACCAACCTCAGTGGCCAAACCACAGAAATCGCCATGCAGATTCAAGAGCAGGTGTGCCTCCTGGAGCTACTGGAACAGCATCAGAAACCTGCTGAATCCCCAGCAGAAAGTGTCCTCTTAATTCTGGGTCAAATTCTGCTCCAAATGTGGTTGAGAGCAAAACTCCTATTTACTTTAATGCTCACTGGCTTTCATCTGCTCTTTCTGGAACAAACTGAGATCACACATGAGAAGTGCCTAATATGTCTGCTAGGGCAAAAGAAAGGTGGTTCTGGGAGTGGTTGGGAATGAACTAGTTGGTATGTCCATGTCCCTGGAATGAGACCTTTTAGGAGAGTAACCTGATTATGGACACTTTTAGTATTTTGGCAGGAACAGAAGTTATGGCTTTCTGTTCTCACTTCTTATTGTCTTACCCAGAAAAAAAACTTCATGTCTGGCATCAGGTATTAAGCTGTCTCCCCTGTCATTACAGGCATCTCCCTCACATAAACGGGAAGGTATTTATACTTAGCTGGTTTAATGGAGCATCATCGATTTTAACCTCTCTTTGAAAAAAAAAAAGTAAATCTACCTTCTTCAATTAGGGACGTGCAGAATTTCAGCCATTTTTAGTGCCACCTATGGCATCCCTTGCAATCAAGAACAGCAGGCTGGCTATGTTCTTGTATTGTGGTGGAAATAGGGAGATAAACAGATAAGTTGTATCCATAGGCTACTACAGGATGTATTTCTTACTTCAAATTCCTAACTGGATAGACTGGCCAGATTCTGGATCAGTGTAGGTAGGGGGTGATAAGTGATAGTTAACACAAATATCCAAACAGATTCAGACCTTCCGCCATTTTTCTTCTCTATATTCATATTCATTACAAATTCAGGAATAATGGACCTATTATTCAGCAGGAGAACTCCCTTCCCACCCACTTTCCTCCCCCCTGTTTCCCAAACCATTCACTCTCACTTAAAGCCTTCCAAAACATTTAAGACTTGATCCTCCAGAGTGCTGAGCACCCTGGCCTTGATTCAGTAGAGCACTTAAACATAGGAATAATTTCATTTGAAGTCAATGCAATTATTTGCATGCTTTAGTTGCTTTGGAGTGAATTGCTCCATATTCAATAGGGTGGAGCCCATTGAGTCCTTTCCTGGCAGTGCTGCTCAAGTTTCCTAGATGATGAGGAGGAAAGCTGAAGTAGCTCTTTCCAGTGCTTGCCTTGCTGGAGAACAAAAGGAAGCGGCACCTAGAAAGTTTATTTCTGGGCAGGATGGGGTTGTGGTTCACTAATGCTGTATTGTAAAAGGCTTGTTCACATTGTATTCTTATCAGAGCCCGGGAGATTATTCTTATCAGAGCCTGTAACATTATTTTTATCAGCTTGAAATATGATTCTTTTATACCAGGGCAGCTGTGAGCCTCTTAAGGCCTTTCCCTTAGTTTACCTCTCTGCTGCACTTTGCCTCTCAACCATCAGCATTTACCCCTTGATTCGAGAACTCAGACTAGATTGACTTTAAATGTATAATTTTGGCTGGGTGTGTTTTTCAGTGTAAAATGCTCAGATACTTGATTTGGACCACGGTCTCTCTGTTTCCAAATAGAAGTATGGCTCAAATGGGGTTCCAATGCCTGTTTTAGAAGTCAGCTCAGTGATGCTTGTTCCCTAACAGCCCAGGATGGTGGTAGAATATAATGGTATGCAGCCGTGATTTTATCTCTGCTATCTCAGGCTGCTAGTTTGTGGCCTGGGATCAGCTGAGCAGATTTTTGGGATGGGAATATCCTTCTATGTGTGGAGTCTAGAGCGAGACTAGAGCTCCTGACTCCTCCTGTAAACAGGTAATTTAATAAGAATAATAAAAAAATATAATAAACTCAACAACAACAACAACAACAACAACATGACTAATAATTCTGTTCCATCTTCTTTGTCAAAACTCCACAACTTGGCCAATATGAACATACTTGTATTTTGGTAACCTAGTATGGAAAACTTAGCCGACACCCTGCCCAGTCCTTATCAGAGGAGTGGTGATAGAGTGGCATCAGCAGATGATCCAAGCCTCTTCTGAAGTCTGTGCTGCCAAGAGGTTACCTTTGGTGTTGACACTGCAAGGGATTCTATTGGATACTTTTTGCTGTGCCTGCAAGAGTCAGGTGTGTATCTTATCAAAGACAAGACCACAGCCTCAGAGCTGCCAGACAACGATTTGTGTTGCTTCCACAGTGATCCCCAGAGGCCCCCACATAAAATGCAAGCATACAGAAGAACAGAAAGAACAATTATATCTGCACCAGCCCCTGGAGCAGGGCCAGAGTGGGCTCAGGAGCTCCTGAGCATCTGCCCTGTGCTGCTGCAAATGTGGAGCCTCGCTGAGCATAGCACAGATCTCAGGGAGGGCAGGGGCTGCGTGTCCCTGGGGACTGTGCCCCAGAGAAGCATGGATGGGTTCCAGTGTCCAGTCTCGGGGAAGAAAGGCTGGCTGCAAGGGGACAAGCTGTGCAGTCTTGCTTGGCCTCTGGACATGGCCTCTTTTTTGTTTCCTGGCTTAGCAGCCATCAAAGGCACCGACCTCGCTGTTTGTCTTTGCAGTGGAAACAAGGCCTGAGAACATGGTATGAACACCCAATGGTTTTTATTTTAGCACACTCACATTCCCCTGTTCACTCTCCCACAGACAGCCCGTGCATGAGGTTGTGGCTGCTGCTGGTGGTGCTGTGGAGATAGCACGGGTGGCTCCACACACCGAGCAAATACCCATCTCAGCTCATCATGGCTCATCATGGCACTCAGGGAGGGTCTGCAACACATGTCTGAAGCAATCCCCACTTCTGCTCCTACCCTCTCACTCTGTGTCTTACTGCTGTACGAGAAAATCACAGAATCACAGAGCTGTAACAGTTGGAAAAGATTTTCAAGATCATAGAGTCCAACCATAACCTAACTTTACCAATCATTAACACAACTCTATCAAGTCCAATGCTTAAACTGTGGTCTCAAGCACCACATCTATATGTCTTTTAAATACCTGCATGGATGGTGATTCAACCACCTCCCTGGGCACCTTATTCCAGTGTTTAATAACTTTTTCAGTGAAGAATTTTCTTTTAACAACTAATCTAAACTTCTCCTCGTGCAACTTGAATCAATTTCCTCTTGTCTTGGTTGCTTGTTACTAGGGAGAAGAGACCAACCTCCACCTCACTACAGCCTCCTTTCAGGTAGTTGTAGAGAGTGATAAGCCTCCTTTTCTCCAAGCTGAACAACTCCAGTTTTCTCAGACACTCCTCATAAGACTTGTTCTCCAGACCCTTCATCAGCTTTGTTGCCCTTCTCTGAACTTGCTCCAGCTCCTCAATGTCTTTCTTGTAGTGCAGGGCCCAAAACTGAACATAGGTTTTGAGGTGTGGCCTCACCAGTTCTGAATACAGGGGCACCATCATGTTCCTAGAAAAGGAGCAAAGTGGCAGACAAAGTGTTATGACGAAGTAACTGGTCGGGAAAAGGATAGGAAATACCAAAAAAAACAACCAAGGGGAGTAATCCGGAAGCAACCGATCAGTTGCATTCCCATCAAGTATTTTCAGCAGGGATGCAAAAATTGGAGCTGGCTTCAGATGAGAGATGGGGCATAAGTAGCAGGAGTGCAAGGCACACATGAAGGGGATCAGGCCAAAGCTCAGCCTGGCTCAGGGTCCTGCCTCTGCCCCACAGCAGTGGCTGTGGGACCAGGATGGTGAAGGGGAGTTTTCCCTCCTCCTGCAGCACTCCTGGCTCAAGAGGAGCAGCCTGCACCCCACTCCTGCCCCTCTGTCCTCCTGTGGCTGGCGGTGGCATCCTGGTGGGCAGCATGTGGAGAAGAGTTGTGCCCCAGGAGCAGGGATCACTGGCCCTGGCATAGCCCCGTGTACAGGCAGGGAAGCAGACACGTGAGTGTGTCCCAGCCATTGCCTCCTTGGCAGCAAAACCCTGAATGCATTTTTGGAAGTGCTTTGAGATTTTTTCTCCTGAAGGCTGTTGCTGCCTGAGAGCAGCACAGGCAATAAAACCCAACATCAGCAATGCTGGTGGGGCCCTCACACCATGGCTCCCTCTCCATCAACTCTGCCAAAGAGGGGGTTGTTCTGCAGCCACTGGGTGCTGAAGCCTGAATTCAAGTTGCCTAACCCTCCCCATTTTTTTGCCTGCTTTTGGCAATTTTTAACTCCACTAAGGAAAAATGCCCAATGGTTCCCCATTCCCTCTCTCTCCCCACTGGGCAGACTGCCTGCAGATGTCCAAAATGGTGCTGGCAAGTCGTGCACAGCTATACCAGCTTCTGCAATTGGGTGATGGTTCATGGTGGCTGTGCTGAACTGGTTTTGCTCATCTCTGCACCATCACACCAGGCTTCCAGCTGCTGAGGAGCCTCCCCTGACTGCCCTGCTGTGCCCATTGGAAGGGATGTGTTAGCCCTGGGGTTGTGGTGAGAACTTTGGGGGCTGTGGCTGGAAAACTCCCCTTGCTCAGGCACATGAATAGAAACTATCCAGATGTCTGGTTTGTACATTGTTTTGTTTTGTTTTTTCTTTATTTTCCCCCCCTTTCCTTAAAGTCCTGAATTTACAAACTAACCTTGTGGGTTTATATTTTTTTTTTTTTTTCAGATGGTTTGGGAAAGACCTGCGTGTGGGAGAATACTGAATACTTAAAGCTGGTGAAATTGAAATTGGCAACAGGGCTAGGTCGTTCACCATGATTGCATTTGCCCCTCCTGCTGTGGGTCTCTCTTCCACAAAAGCATGGGCCCGAGCTCCTGGACTGCTTGGGAAAAGGCAGATCCCTCCAGGAAACCCTTTTGATGTGGACTTCAGGAGGCTCTGGACCAAGCTTGTAAGGTAGCTGGCACAGACTTTTAACAAAAAACTTCAGTCTTTTGGAAATGATGCTACAGGTTGATATTATCCAAAAGGAATGGCAAAATACCTCAAAAACAAGCTGTACTTCTCCAATTTCCAGCCCTATCTTAAGACCTCTCTTTCTCCTCAAGTTCTGCTAGGACTATGGAACCAGCTGTGCTGTGTTTTGCCAGCACAAGTTGCATCATTTAGATATCACAACCCCTGACTGACAACTTCCCTAGCAAAAAAAAAAAAAAAAAAGTTTGTGATGTGTACCTGGGCTATGTGATGTAGCCACGAGGCGTCTTGTCAGCAGTGGTTTATGCAGATATTTAGATTTGTGTGAGTTTCACAATTGCATTTGAAGCCCCTGGGCTGCTGGAAGGGACCGGGGCCCTCAGCAGTTGGCAGGGTGGAGCTTGTCGTCTTGCTTTAAAGAAAAATCCTTGTGAATTCTGTAGACTGAGAGCAGAGGGACAGTGGTGCTTCCCACTGTTTGTACCCAGGGGAATAAAGGGAAGCAGGACTAGTGGGAGTTTTCAGAAGCCTCTAACTCACCAGAGGAGCATAAATATCTTCAAGGGATTGCCCTGAGGTGCTTCTTAAAAAAGCAGCCGGGTTAAAGTGGCTTTGCTAAGTTTGTTCCCATGAATATGATTTTCCCCAGGCACACTTTTTACATATACCTGTTAGATAAAAGCTACCACATGGTTAAAGAAAAACAACACACAACCCTCTTAATTAAAGATATCAGAGGAATGAGGTTCCTCCTACAAACAAACAAACAAAAAATGAGGTGAGGTGGTTCTGGTTTAAAGAACCCTGAGAAATAAAGCTGCCCATGCAATGGTGGTCTACCCAGGTTCTTGCACTGAGTCTGGTGTCAACAAGTGCCCGTGGCTGGGATGCTTACAGGCATACCCATGCCATTCTTACCTGCACCCAGCACCAACCCCCCATTGCCAGGTGATGGTAGGCATCTGAAAACCCAACTTAAAAGCAACTCTTGTCAATCTTCTTTCCAGACTGGTTGCCCTGGGTCTACCCTGTCTGTGGCCTTGTCACTCCCTGTCTAGGTCATCTGCCCACCTGTCCTGGGATTCCACTGTCCCCCAGCTTCCAGAGGTTTTCCCAAATGTGTGATGTGTTTTGGAGGATGGACTTCTTCCACACCAGTGATGGTGGAATGACTCTATCCATTCACATGGGCACGGTTCTGGTTCTCACTGCCCTGTCCCTGCTCTCCATAGAGCTCTCCTGCTTTTTCTTTGCTCAACACTTGGTGAGGGAAGGTTGTCCAGCTCTCCTTCTGCAAAAGTGTGACCCTGGAATGGGACACAGGGGTTTTTAAAGTGACTTTTCCCAGCTGGCCTATCAGGGGCCATGGAAATAATCAATCACATGGTACTCAGGCCCTAGGAGCAAGGAGTAGGTTACTTTACCCACAGTGCTGTGGGGGTAGCATGGAGAAAATGGAAGCAGTGACTGGTGACAGTAGAAAAGCTAACTCTTAAATGTGCCTATTTTATGCCCATTAACACAACTACACTGATGACTCATGCAAACTTATGAAGAAGTCTGTGATTTTGTATTTGAAATCCAGGAAACTTCTGTTATTGAAGATCTAGAAGTTGTAAAGGCTTTTTTTTTTGGTAGTGTATGGTGACAATATGAATCCATGTGATATGCCTGTCAAAACACATTGGTCTGGGGCACTGGGGGGGGGGGGAGGAGTGAAAAGGTGTAAGAGGAGGTGGGGGGTTGCCAGATCACTCGGTCTGAACAGCCCATTTGGCTTGATGGATGTCTTTCTGTTGTCTAATGGCAAGGGCTTTCGCTGTGCTATCCTGTCTGCTCCACCACAGCTTGTGCTTATGCAGGTGTTTTGGGAGCTCAGTGACGTACTGGTACAAAGAAAAGAAACAGTCTGTCACCTGGGTAGTGAAGCAGAGGACCTGACCGAAACAGCTAACGCTGATAAAAAACAGAGCTACAAGAGCTGTGTGTGTGAGATCTGGAAGATAATCCAGACCTAGCAAACCCCTGGGAGAGCGACAGCAAAAGCTTATCTTGTTCTCCCATCTGTCTGCCGCTCATGGGAACTTGTACAGCAAAGTCTTCATTCAGAGGGCTAGTTGTGTAGGTGGCCGAGCGTGTTATCACAGAAATGAGCTGTTAGTCATGAGAGCATACTCGCTAGACATGCCTCCTGCATGCGCCTTCTCGCGCAGCAGCCAGCTTTATCTCCTGGCAGGGGCCCTTGCCAGCTTGGCATGGGAACGTGGCAGGACAGGACTTGATGCAAGGAGTCTGGAAGGGAAGGCTGCTCCGCCAGCACCGAGTGCTTCGGCTGCATTTCCATGTCTAATCGGTCTAATTCTCTTTTGAATTAATGCAGCGTATGTGGAGACGCTCACAGCTAACAAGCGGTTGTGGTTTTTGGTTTGTAAATCATTATCTTCCCTTCAGATCGATGAAACTAAACTCCATGGCCGACAAACAAAGCTGAGGTGCTGAGGCTTTCAAGCAGATGTAACTCTCAGGTTTGGGGTGCCCACCTTTAACCAAACTTTAAGTGGCTTTGCGTCTGAAATTAGAAATCCCTTGGGTTTAAAACCTTAACTCTGGTCTTTCCTTTTGTGTGGGAGAAGGTACTATTAATGAAGGGTCATATAATTACACTGTGGTGAGCTCTGGTTTTATAGAAGTGTGACAGAATGCAAAAACTCATTCACCTGTGAGAAAAAAACATGCAATCTAATGTCAGTACAGTTGCATGGTTGCTAAGGTCATTCTCCCTCCTTTTGACTGTTCCAGAAGAGTTTAAGCAAATCACTGTAGACTCCTCAATACAAGGAAGAGTAGGGAAACATACTTTGAGTATGTTCTGCAGATCAGACATGATTGACGGGCTGTAGGATCCCATTGTGGGGAACTGCAAGGCCATACTAAAAAAAGCAGAGTAGGGTTTGGTGGGTGACACACACCTGCAGCCCAGTTCCACCAGCACCCTGATTTGTGAAGGCATTCCCATCTGCCATCCCACTGTTAGTTTACCTACAGTGCAAGCTGCCAAGGTTTTTCAACTATCATTTTCTTGGGACATATTGATTTTATTTTGTTGCCTAAAGGTATAGAAATAATTAGCAGAACAGTCTTCCCATTGCACTTACCATATAGTTAATTAGAAGCTTTATCATATAGAGTAGACATGTGAGAAAAAAATGCATTAGTAGCTGGAGTGGGTTCTTCCAGCTGGTGTGAAACAGCACATCTCCATTGACTCCTGCTGGTCCTTGTCGTATTACAACAGCAGCAGAAACACAGTGCTGAACAGGATGGGAAACACCAATGACTTTTGTTTCATAAACCCTTGCAGGCCAAGCACGTGCTCCAGGAAGTGTCTTGCTGTTTAAGCAGCTTGTCAGGGAACTGAACTGACTTGTTGCAAATCAGTTCACTGTTCCCCTACACTATCCCTTCCCACCACCACCGGAGGTGTGCAGCATTTCCACACTATTGACATCCACCTGGAATTTAGAAGTTCAGGATATTCAGGGTAGCAGTTTGCTTCCAAGCTCAGGGACTCTGGGGGTCACCATGATGATAGCAGATGCTGAGCCCTTCACTGCCCTTCTGCTAGGGTTTTTTTCCTGTGGCAGGATAACCCTCAGTGCATTAGCCAGTTTTGCTATGTCAAGAAAGCCTTTCTTGGGCTACTGCACCAAGCCTTAGGGTCAGATAGTTCAAGCATCCTTTTTCTGCCACTCTCTAGGGCTCTATGTGGAGTCTCTCACAGCTAGATGAGAGTCCTATCCAGCTCAGGAGGTGGCTGGTTGACCATCTATGCTGACACCTCTGAAACAGCCTCCCTGTAATGTGGAGGTGTCAGACCGTGGTTCATTCAGGGGCAGAAAGTGTGTTTGCCCCTTTGCATGCCATGTTTGATGGTGACAATCACTGAATCAGGTTGTGGGTCTGTAAGCATGACTCGTGACCTGTGAACTATGCCTGCAGGTGGTGCTGGGAGTGGTGGAAATAAGCTGTGACTGTGTCTGTATGTAGGAGAGACGAAAAACAATCTTGCACATGCTGGTGGGTAATTTAGGCATTGATTACAAATCTCTCCCTTGTAGCTGGGTGGTGTAAATCCAGTTTATGGCCTAGAGAGAATAATGTTTATTTCTAAAGAGAAGGCTCTTCAGCAGTCTAACTTCTGATAGTTGTTTCTTAAATTGAGGTAGATATATATATATGCATCTGAGTGAGGAGCTGAGACTGGTGGCTGATTGAAGGTATAGCTCAGTCTCACCTCCTCCCAAAAAGTGGCTTCTGTAAAGCTGTGAAGAAGCATTTGCTGGCTCAGACAGAGCTCTCTCTCTGGACCCTCACCTCTCTGGAAGAGGTGATGGTGCCAAGTAGCTGCTGGTCCTCTGAAGCTGCCCACATTTAAGTGTTTGTTCTAGTTTGTGACAATCAGAGAATGTTTGTGCTTTAGCAGGGAAGGCAAGACCATCCTGGAACCACTTTTCAGTCAAGTAGCCCTGGCTCCTGCTGAGGAGATGGGGTCTCAACACTCAGAAGACCAACTGAATACATGGGCTGGTGGCATGTCTTTGGAGAGGTCCCCAGTCAGCAAAGTAAGGGTGAATGAAGGTGCAGAGCAGAACATCTCATAGCAGCACCCCAGAAAGGGAATCTGAACAGGGATGAGGGTTTTGGCAGCTCCAGGTTCTGTTTTCAGAACCTTCACTGTAAGGTACCGTAAGTGACATGCCTTTTATTTGTGAAACCTCTTGTCTACGTACATGGCAAGCTCTTTGTGTCTGGGTGCTATGTATTTTCCTGTTGTTCCGTGCAGCCTTGGTTTGATTTGATGCTCTTCTTGGTGGTGGGGAGTTCCTCACTCTGCAGAACTGAGGTGGAGTCTGCCTGGGCTGCAGGCAGGCAGAACGCCTGGAGAGGCATAGCCCTAACTTGGGCTCTGGGGATCTGAGTCGCCTTCTGAATACTCTGCTGACTAATTAGGGCTGGAATAAGGACCTAAATTAGATGCTTAAAATTAACCTAAAATGGTATCATAATCCTCACCCTTTCTCCACTTGCACTTTTTAAACCACGTTCACATTTTGCTATGGCTGATGTCTGATTCATGCCCATTTATTTCCACCCAAAGGCCTTTTTACATAGTGTCCTGAAGTAACCTGTTCCTGAGTAGCTGAAATGCATTGAAAAATGTTCTGAAAATCTCTCTGTAGCTTGAACTGGTGGCTCATCTATTATTTGTGTGTACTGGGACTGTGGTTTGAAGAGCATGCTCAGTCTGATTGATGCCAGGCAATACAGTTTCTGTTGTAGGAATTGAAAAAGAGAAATTCTTCTTGCCAAAACCCCCTTCCTGTAAGATATCTATCAATATCTTGCTTAGCTTAGATAAAATATTTGCATCATATCTCAAAGCTATTCACAGAATCATCATGGTTGGAAAAGACCTCTAAGAATCACCCTGTGCCACTGTCAACGTCACCTCCTTCCCACTATCTCCTCCAAAAAAGAAAAAAAGAAAAATCACCATACTCACTGGAGCATGCCCTGAAGTGCCTCATCTACCCATTTTTTAAATACCTCCAGGGACGGACTCCACCACCTCCCTGGGCAGCCTGTTCCATCACCTGACTACTCAGTAAATAAATTCTTCCTAATATCTAGTCTAAACCTCTCCTGGGGCAACTTCAGGCCATTTCCTCTACTCCTATCATTATTTACTTGAGATGAGGCCAGCACCCACCTCTCTACAACCTCCTTTCAGGTAGCTGTAGAGAGCAATAAGGTCTCCCCTCATCCTCTTCTTCCCCAGACTAAACCACCCCAATTCCTTCAGCTTCTTCTCATAGAACTTGTTCTCTAGACCCTTCACCAGCTTCATTGCTCTTCTCTGGACACACTCCCGCACCTCAATGTCCTTCTTGCAGCGAGGGGCCCAGAACTGAACACAGTATTTGAGGTGTGGCCTCATGAGTGCCAAGTACAGGGACATGATCATTTCCCTTCTCCTGCTGGCCACCCTATTGCTGATACAAGCCAGGATGCTGTTGGCCCTCTTGGCCACCTGGGCAATCATCATGTCAGAAGGGAATTTCCCATCTGAATCTTGCATAAAAGACTCTACAGAGTCACAATTAGGCTGTAAACTGCACAAGCAACAGCTGAACTCTTAAATCAGTTGCTTCTTCAGAGCAGGCTTTTTTCTTCTTTTTTTTTTTTTTTTTTCTTTAAATACCTGGCTAAGCTATATTGCTTGCTCAGTTATGATTTATGACAAGTTCACTCTAAACCAGCTATGCTAAGGGAAGACCTTACCACTGCCTGCCTGCTCGTTGCTGCTTCTGT
Source organism: Heliangelus exortis (assembly GCF_036169615.1). Classification (NCBI taxonomy): domain Eukaryota; kingdom Metazoa; phylum Chordata; class Aves; order Apodiformes; family Trochilidae; genus Heliangelus; species Heliangelus exortis. The sequence continues at coordinate 111,043,474 of NC_092422.1, read as the reverse complement.
GCCAGAGGGAGGCAGCCACAAGAGTGACATCCCTCTCTGGTGTGTGGTGGCAAGATCCCCACGTGCATTTCCCAGGCACAATCCCCCTGCCTAGAGCAAGCAGCTGGCTCTGGTGGTTTGAGGGTTTGCCCTCAGCACGAGTGTACAGGGCAAGCTACTGGGCAGGAAGAAAGCACGAAGCTCTGACTCGATCTGCCAGCAAAACCACTCGTTATCTGTAACCCACTGGAGATGAAAGGAGCTCCATTTACTTGTTTAAACCCTTTGAATGAGAGCACTGTGGCTGCAATACATTAAGGAGGAAAGCAGGCTATGGGCATGTGGGGATACTAAGCTGTTGAGCTGACACAGCAAGGTGTGGAAGTCCCGTCCATCTGTGACTCTGGAGTTGGAGTGAGCTGTGGTTCATAGCAGTGAAACCCACCCTAAATTGGTTTGGAGCAGAAACAGAAAAGGCTGCTTGTAATCCCTGCAATGGGAAGGTGCCCAATCCTAAATTGTGGAGGAGGGAAAGGGCAGGAAATCTCAGAGTGGTTAAAGTGGACCCTGAGCTCTCAGATACTTGAAGTTTCAGAATGAGATGTATGATGGGAGCAATGCTGGGGTCTGTGTTTGGATTTCCATGCGAGAAAGCTATGGGGAATGCCAACCACAGCTATTTCAAGGCTTTCCTATGATCTTTGCTTAGAAGGGTGACTCCTTGTTTCATCTTCAAGCAAGACATTTCACAGCTCCGAGAGCTGCTTATCTTGCATGTGATGAAAGCAGTGATTCTGTTGCTGGAGAGCAGGGAATCTCTAATTATACATGTATCATTTCTGGTATTGATCTTTAAACCTTTGTGTCTCTAAAGCACTCAGGAGCTACCAGAGCTGAAGCTAGCAGTTTCTTCCCCTTACTGATGTTCTCAGTGAGGCTTTCATGGTTAGGTTTTCGCATGCGGAAAGGTGAGGAAAATGCTGGATTTTCCCTCTGCAACTAACTGTGAACAGGAACCAATGGTCTTTTTATATGCCTGCAACTAACCTTTGGGTAGAAGGCTCCTGGAGTCTTCTACAACTAGCAGTTGTTGTAGTTGGAGTCTGCTGTCTTGTAGTTAAAAGTCATCTGTCAAGGGGCTTCCCTTTCAGCAGCTGCTCAGCATGCAAACTTTAGGAACACACTTTGATGAAAGCTAATTATTATCACTGCAGAAAAAATATCCTGCTTGCTAATTTAAATCAAATCTAAACTCATCATGCTTGACTGTGTCTGAGGGAGAGGATGAGCTGGCCAAAACAGATCGCTATCATCCTAACTAGGTCAACACTGCCCTAGTGAATTTCTGGATTGAGGGTGAACTTTCCTCTCTAAAATCTGAAAATACAAATGAATGTGGCAGGTGGAGTGGCTGCAGCTCCATGCTGATTCAGACACAGGTCTGCCTTGAAGCATGGCCTGATCCCAGTTACCAGGTTTTTCTGTTGCTTTAACATGTGTGAGAGGCACAGAGCTGTGCTGAAACACTTGCAGTGTGGTGGGGAGAGAGGAGGGGGATTTGGCAGCAGCAGGGGATGGAAAGACAAGGAGGAGCCTTTGGGACACCAAGCTCACTCTTTCACCATTTCACCATTTCTGGCAGTGATGGTATTTGCAGGGTTGTTGATGGACATCACGTCTCTCTCTGGACAGATGCAATGTTTTGTAGGAGTCACTGGCCAAAGCAGGGCTTGAGGACTTTGCTCTGATTTGAAGATTCATTTCCATAAATGTTTTGCTGACATTCAGAGGTAGTAAAAACTAACCTCATCTAAATTTACACAGATTTACACAGAAACAGGATCAGTTCTTGCAAAATATTTAGTAGTTGCATTTGATATGTCCATGTAGTTGGGCAGACAATAGCTGCTTTCATGCTCTAACAAGAGGTTTGCTGATTGTGTAACTTGGAGAGGGAAAAGGAACATGGAATAGCTGCAGCCACCACAGCAGGTCCTGGTGGGGTGAGCACAGCAGCACTAGGGAGCTGTGCAGGGGAGAAGAGCCAGGCATCCACATCTTAAAGCAAAAACCCAAGCCATACCCAGCAACCAAAGTATTATAGGTTGCTCCTATTTGCTTTTTCTGATTTGCTTTAGTAGCAACCATGTGAACCCCACATGGGCCCCGTGTTTCTCCAGGAGCCCTGGCTCCCTGACTGGTGTGGGAGGAGGTAGTGCTGTACCCTCTCATCATCTGACTCGGTGCCTGGCTTGGGAGCTACTCCTGGACTGGAGGCTCCCTTTGAGAGATGCTTCAACCCACCAGTTTACACTGAGGATTCTTCCTTCCTCATTTTTTACATGGGAAGTTCCCTGACCTCTCACCCCCATCTTAGAGAAAGCTCTAGCAATGTCCATCATGGACAGAAAGCAGGAGCTTCCAGTCTTGATCAGAAGAGGCAAATCTTCCCTTACAGCTTGTGTTGCTGCACTGGGGCTGGAGGTGATGGCTGCTGACTCACTCTGGAGGAGCTTCTTTATTTGCACCATGGAGATGAGTGAGGTGCTGAGCCAAGGACAGGGAATGAACCTCACCATCTCCTGGTGTGGGCGTGCAGAACAATTCCTGGGGATCTGTTGAGTCAGTCCCATTTGCAGAGCTTGGCTGCTGGTGAAGCCTCTGCTGGAGGGCAGGAGCCTGGCATGACACACAGATGGGCACAGGGAGGAGGGGGAGGAGGAATAGGCTTGGATGTGAGGTGCCAGCCTGGGCATTACCAGGCATTAAAGGTCTCAGTGGAGCTTCTGCATGAGTGGGATGGGGCTCAGACCTTGTAGCCTCTTACCCATGTGCCAGCTGCCCTGCTTTCAACACCACTTTAAACCCTGAAGCAGGCTTGCTCAAGGATATTTAGTTAGTACTGCCCTTTCCACTTGCTTTGACTCTTGAGTTTCTCTCTGATGATATGGAGAAATGCTATGCAAGCATGCAAGTTATATAGCACATTTTCGGGTGTCTAGGTCACCTGAAGATGCCTTTGTCCTGTTCCTCCAGCTCCAGCTGGCTTCATCAACTCCAGTACCCACTGGCAGACATGTTAGTTGCAAAAAAGGGAAATAAAAACACAAATCCACCTGTTTTTTACTTTTTAAAACAGGCCTTATGTTACACTTTAAAAATTAACAAATGCCACCAAAAGAGAAAGTGACAAGAGAGAAAGGGAAACCAATGACTACCAAGATGCTTGGCTCAGCTGAATCATCCAGCCTGCCTTTCTTAACTTAGCTTCCTACACTGCTGAAAACACTTACAGTAAATATATTTTAGAAAAATGAGGATTATCTTAGTTTCTCTCTTTCTTTACAACCAGAAAGTGCTCTTTTGACAAAGAGGATCACTGTCTCCTGTTACTTGACATGGGAGGCCCCGTTGTGCCATCTTGCTTCAATTTGGGGAAGAATTACTCAGCAAAAGCTCCCTTGAAATAGATTGAGACATATGCACATTTTATCTGCTGCCTATAAGCAAAATGAGATTAATCGGGGTTTCCCTAGAGATGAGTTACTCTGATTCTTGAGGTTGCAGCTGAGCCTGTGACTGAGCCAGGTTGAACTGCTGTGGCTGTAACCTTGCATGGAGGATGTGCTCACTCTTATAAAAGCAGTAATATAATACAATACCTCTGCCATCTGATGGATATAAAGGAGCTGATAGTACTTCAGCACTGGCTAGGGAGCAAATTCAGTGAAAAGAGATTTTTTGGTAGAAGGATCCCATGATGTGTGGGCAGGCTGTGGTTGGTACAGATGCCACCCCAGTCTTGCAGGGTGAAGGAGTTGCCAGGAACAAGCTTGTGGGTCTGCAAGCCATGGGCCCTGATCCATCCCCTCTGCTGCTCTTCAGAAAGTGGACCTCAGCAGAGTCTGGTTTTAGATTTCAGGACAGAAACTGGTTTAGGGTATGAGTCCTATAAAGCTATTTTTCACAAACTGCTAGCTAAATCTGATGCACTGCAGAGAAGACCCTACAGGGAGAAAGACACTGTTGGGTATTTACTTCAAGCTGCTGCTGCCTCCTCTGTAGTGCCAGATCTCTACACACAAGACCTGACTTGTGGGTCTTTGTCGTCAGCACCACCTCTTTTTGTACCTCTCCTTTCTGCCAGTTGTCAGTGTGAATGCTTTGTGTGTGCTGGCTACTGGGAGGTGAGACATTGGCACAAGTTGCCCGGAGAAACTGTGGCTGCCCCCTCCCTGGCAGTGTTCAAGGCCAGGTTGGATGGGGCTTGGAGCAACCTGGTCTAGTGAGAGGTGTCCCTGCCCATGCAGGGGGGTTGGGACTGGGTGATCTTTAAGGTCCCTTCCAACCCAAACTATTCAATGAATCAAGTTGAGCAGAGTGGAGAAATTCAAATTATTCTAAATTCTGGTTTCTGATAGCATCTGTCATAACTTTAGCTGTCCACAAGGTGTTTGTATCATGCCTCTCAAAGCCAAAAGGAGGTTTCTTAGTAATAGCCCTAAGACACAATGATTCACTGCCCACTATCCCCACGGTCAGATCCTTCTCAGCCAGAGGACTCTCCTCATTCTCTCAGTCACAGTGGAGTAGGGAGGGGCCTCTGAGTCTGTACAAACTGCCTTTAAAGGAGTGGAATTGAAATGATACTCAAAAACACATTAAAATTGGAGCAAAACTAAAGGAAGAAACAGAAGGCTGAATGGAAGAGACTGTCCCAGGCTCAAAACATACAGGGGAAACATCCTTCAGCTCTCAGATAAAAGTGTACACAGTTCATTGCTGGTAAAAACAGCCCTGGGTTATTCAGAATACCTTTCCCCTTTAGCTTGTAAATCTAACACATTAGAAGTAAAGGATTAATAATAAATAACACTCACTTTGCTTGCACCAAGACTGTTAAATTCAATAGAAACACTTTAAAGCAGTGAAGGACCTATGGATAGTGCCACCAGGTCCAGTGTAGGAAGAGAGAGAATTATGAATTATGTAAGGAAAATCAGTTTTTAAAGAAGTTATTTTAATACTCTTTCTAAAGAAAGTAATTCATATGTACTTTTTCTCTTGGTGAAGCCTTTGTAAGGAGATAATAAACCTTAGTCTGAAGCAACCTGTGGTTTTAACCCAGGTAAATATTTTCCTGTTCAGTTGCTGAATAGTTTCTAGTGAGATACTCTAGATTTCAGGTAGTGAGGAAATGATTTTGGCAAAACTGCAAATATAGAAGTAAGGCAAAACTTTGCCTTTATGGAAAGGAAGGCACAGAAGCACAGGAAAAGCTAAAAAAAACCAACAAAACTTTCCCAGGCTTTTTTCATCTCTTCTTTTATACAATTTCATCTGACATTTATTTGAAAATCTAAACATGACCATGTGTACTTCCTGTGCCTGATACTGTTGCTATTTCAGAAGGAAAGGAAATTATTATTTTCCTGTTAATTTCATTCTTTCTGTATGATACAGCCACAAGTGTTAGCTGGCCTCAACTAGATGTTAATCTACCCGTGTATTTCTCTTTTGCTCCTTGTGAAATCTTGTGTCTGTGCACGCATGGATCCTCTTCTACCTTTTCAGTTTTCCAAGGTGTATTTTTGTTTATGGTCTCTAGCAGGCAGAGTGGTGCTGTGTGCCCAGAAACCACAGGGAGCATGTGTGTGTTGAAGAGCAACAGACCACACGCCACACACGAGCGTGCTGAGTGTTTTTGTGAAGTCAGGTTGGTCATTTTCAATCACCCTTGCCAGGTAACGTCTTGCATTGTCATAATACCAAAAATCCCCTCTCACTTTTGGCATGACTGAGCTCAGAGCCATTCCTGTTTGCGAGGCAAAACCAGAATCCAAGTGAACATCCATGTGCTGCAGTGAGATGAATTTGGGTGAGCAACCCTGCTGCCCCCAAACACACAAGCAAAAAAATCTCCATCTGATAGTGAAGTCTTATTCTGATGCTCCTGCTCATCTGAGATTGGGAAGCTCTTAAAGCAAAGGAGAGAGGGTTGGGCTGATGGCAGCACGCAGTGCACAGCCAGCCCTTTGGCTTCTTGCCTTGATATTTCTACACGTGTAATGTAGCCTTCAGAGATGTGTCCATTCTCAACTGCATAATCTGAAATCTGAGTATTTATTCAACAAATAATTATTCAGATTGTTTCCTGATTCTATTGCTTAGCTTCAGCTAATTATTTCACATTTGGTAATAAATCTCCAAGGCCTGTCTTGGAGGCATAGGTTTGAAACAAGGACTTATCCGGTTGCTTTTTCTCTGCCAAAAGTTAAATTGCAGGCCTACTTCTTCAGACATCTTATTGAAGCATGTTTCTGGCTATCAGGTTACTATGGGCACACCTATGAAAAACTTACAGGTAGATCTTATCTTGTATCTACACGAACCATTCCTCCTTTCCTACGGAAAACCGTATGTTCCTGCTGACTCATGTAGGGTAAGAAGATGTCCTCTAATTTTTTTTGGAAGGGCTTCAAGTCCTGTTCTGAATCAGAAGGAGCATGCTATGACAGTTTTATGCTTCAATAAGGGCTGTACCTCTTCTAGTCTACTTTGCCATGGGGCAGATGGGTTGGGAAGTCTCACGACATCTTCTAACAGCAGTCTTGTATGTTACTTTAGGATTGGCAGGATGATGAAGAAATGTCTGATTTCTGGAAGAAGGCTCCTATGTCTTTTCAGAGCTGGCTCCAGTTCTCTTGATGGCAACGTGTTGTGGGAGGCTGGGATGTTTCTTGTTTTGTAAAGCGTTGCAAAAAAAAAAAAAAAAGGTATCTCTGACTGTGGTTTTGCTTCATCCAGGGCTCCTTTCCTTGTCCTTGTGGGGCTGTGGTGTCCCCAGCATGACTGGTGGGGACCAGGTGGGCAGGCAGCCCATCTGCTAGGGTGTTGAGCAGCACACGGCCTGGTGCACGTGGCGAACACTCAAAACTTCAGCAAAGAAGTTTTGCCTAAGGTCACAAGGAAGGTTGGGGAAAAAAGAGACGTAACTCATAATCTCAGTCTGTTACACTGGTTCCCATCCACCAGACCTGCCTTCCTCCCCTCTCTCCTCTGCTAGAGGAAGCCCTCTTCTTCCTTTGCATTTCTACAGCTGCCAGAGAGTGTTTCCTTCTGCGTGGGCCCTCTGAAACTGAGAAGTCACTGATGCAGGTCACTAAGAAATGTCTGTCCCCTGATGGGTGAGGCTGCCCTTCAGCTCTTTCTTCTGTCAGCTGCTGGCCTGAAGGTTGGGCACCCTCTCAGTTTTGCTCCATCTCCTGTTTATGGTGAAACTGGTGTCAGCTAAATTCTGGCTGTTTCCCTATCAGCAAGAGGTTAGTTTTACTAAACCCCCTGAATGTCTGCATGTGGGAGAAGTCATAGGTGATTCTTTTCAGGAGGTCTTGGACAGCAAGCGGGATGAAAGCCTATGCTGCCACAGAACATATTGGGAAAAAATCATTATGGGCTGAAGCAGAACATGAGCTCAGGGAGGAAGCAGCAGCTTCTTCCCTGCAGGCTGATGGAGGACTAGGAGTGTATTCATGACTCACAGAAAAGGATGCTGGTTGCCCATGTCTGTCTCTCTTGTGACGCAAACCCAGCGGGGCTCAGTCCGCATGGGGGTGAGATGTGCTTGGGATGCCTCGCCGAGAGCAACAGAGCCCACTGGAGCCTGGTGATGTGGTTTCAAATCTAAATATTTTCTGCAGTGATGTTGTTGATCAGAAAAGAGAAATGGGGTGGCTTGTGGCCAGTGGGAAGCCATGTCTGCTCAAGAGCATTCCGAGAAGCTGAGGGTGGTTGCCAGTGCCAGGTCAGCTCTCCTGGAGCTCCTGCTCACAGCCAGTGGGATTGCGCAGCACCCGGACAGAGCAATGCTATGCCACGCCTGGGGCCTCTAGACATTGTTGTCCTACAGATAAATAACAGGGTTCAAGCTGCTGACATTGCTTGTAACATTGTGAGTCAGGTTTTCCAAAGAGCATGGTGCCCGACATGCTGAGCAGTGGGAAAAGAAAACAGCCCTGTGTTTAGGTGTCTGCTGGAGTGCTGAACTTCCAAGATATATTGGTACCTGTTGCAGGAGCTTCATTTCCCAATGTAACATGGCTCACATCTTCTGCTCAGGCTTCAGCCTACCCTCCCTGGCTCCATGCTGCTTCCCTTAGGATGATGCCTCAGCTCTGGGTGCGATCATGTTCTCCCAGTACATCATCTCTGATGACCTCCATGTGGCCTCATTCCTGGAGAGGCAAAGTGCAGTCCTATTAGGTGGCCTTTGCAGTTATCTGGTCCTCTTCCAAGGGGAGACGAGGCTGTTCCTGCACCCTGCAAAGCTTGGGAAGAGCCAGGCATCACCAGTGTCATATTTTAAATTAATAGAAAAAAGTGGGTCTTTGCACAACACTCTGTTCAGCTGTGAAGCAAAAAAACATACAGTGAAAGTTCTTGAATGCACAGAAATTCTGGCACAAGAAGTCCTGAGCCATAAATTACTGTAGGTTGGAAATGGATTCAGGGGAGACATCACTGTAAATTTGCACTGGTTTTGTGCTCCTCCTAAACTGGTGCCAGGCAAGTATCATAAAGCAGGATGGACTTCAATGTCCCTATGTATCTGCTCCAGGGCCGTGCACTGCTGTGGGGCTCTCCTGGGAATGAAAGTTGTACCTCTGGGGAAGTTCCTGCCCATGCAGTGAGGTGAGATCAAGCAGAATCAGCTTCCTTGTATACTGAGCAATTTCTTCTTAGGATTCCCTGTTTATTTTTAAAAAGGGAAATACAGCTGTACACTTTCCTCATTGCATCGATACCAAGACAAACCACAGAGATGAAGCTGCCACAGAACAAACCCCAAATCTCAAAATGATTCCATCTGTGCTTCTCTTTTTGTATAACAGTGAGGTATGACATTTTCACTGCTTGTCTGGATTTTTTGTTTGTTTGTCTGTGCCTTTTCTTTTTTTCTTTTCCTTTTTTTTTTTTTTTCACTGGGGCCATGGTCAAGGCACTACTTCATGCATGCATCCACATAGTGAGGATCAGCTATTCTTAAGGTTACACCTCTGGTCTAGTGTATCTTCCTTTTCTCCCTATCGTTTTTTATTCCCTTTTTCCTATTTCCCCCCTTTTTTTTCACCATGACTACCAGGTGATGTTGGATGGATAATATAAAGCTTCCTTCCTTGCTTTTTCTCCCCTCTCTACCTCTCCTATATGGTGTTAGCTGCTAGAAACTTTGTGAAACCATAAGATAACAGGTTTAATGGTCATCCAGTTTCTGAAGCTGTAATTCACTTATGGTGCAGCTATGAGACACTCTTCCTTGCCTCCATCCACCCCCCGATGCAGCAATAACTCTAACACAGACCATACATATTTGTAGGGAGAGAAATGTCTGCAGTGGTCCCTGTGCCACCTTGCAAGGTGCCCAGTGACCTAGGAAGAAGCGTGTGACTTTTTGGGCAGCTCGCTATTTCTGGTCTCTGAGGAGAAGGCTGAAGTCCATGTGGAAACTATATAAACGAAATTCCTGTTTGTCTGGCTGCCACAGCAGCTGGTTCTTTGAAGCTGATGTTTCTTTTGAAAAAAAAAATATATAAAAAAAAAAGTTAAAAAAAAGTTGACCACAAAAGGGTCAGTAACCCTACAAGGCACGAAGCTGTTTGGGATGCCAGCGGTGAAGGATGGAGAACTGCCTGCTCCTGCTTCTACACACTCTGCCTGGGGCCAGGCTGGACACACAAATCCTGCTTCTGGGAGGTGTGAGGATTTGGATTGCTTGGGGTTTCTTTCTGAAACTGCTCCCCAAAGGTTCAAGCTGTCTGAAAAACAGGACTTCAGACTACCCCCTGCAACCTTTCCTGCCAAGAGAGAAAATTAAACTCTTTAGTTTTGTTTAGGTGGAGTAAATCGTTGTGGTTTGGGTTTTGGTTTGCACCTGAAGATTGCATATTTTACTATAGCCTATTTCTATGAAATTAAATTAAAACATATTGAAACATCATCATTTGGAAACAGGAAGATCCTTCAGCAGTTTGGTTGTCTGCAACTGGGGAATGAAGACTTTTGCCCCTCGGTCATTTTTATGCTGACCCAGGTTATTGGCAACATGGAGGCTGAGCTGTCAGGAGGCAGAGCAGCCCCACTACAATTTTTTCAAACCAACCTAGTAGTTATCTTTGCAATGCAGGAGTGTGGGATGGAGTATTTGTCTTCATATCTAATAGATGAAGCACAGAGACTGTGGCCCAGCCTGTAAGCCTGCTTAAGCACTTAACCCCCACTGATTTCAATGGAAATGGGGTGACTAAGCTTCCTTTGAATGCCAGCGCCTGATCTTAGGTAACAGGATGCAGAAAGCTTTTGAGGGTGCAAGGAACTGAACTAATCATCCTCTCTGATGAAGGATTGCAGCCAAGACATGGCTGCAGCACTTGATTGCACTTGTGATGGACTCTCAGACAGAAGATGTGGCTGGGGTGAGAGTCTGTGCCATGAAAACCAATGGGAAGTCATTTAAATTGCAAGAGATGCTGCTGAATGTGTGAGGAGAGTACATGGCTTAATAGGTTAAACGCATTTAACCTACTGCACCAAAAGAAACCTGTGAGAGGTTTCTCACAGGTTTCTCACAAAATGTTGGTGTGAGATGAAATTTGTACTCTAAAATACTGATTTATCCTATTCTGCAAATCACAGATGTAAAATGTAAAATGTCACTGGCTGATCTGCATTGGTGCTGCATGAGAACGTCAGTGGGAAGCATTACAGCTGCTGGGAGGATAACAGAGACATCATCTAGCACTCCAAGTTTATGTGAATTCCAGTGAATGCTGAAGCAATGAGAAACCATTTGATTTTCTTTGGCAAGATGCACTGTTGACCTGATATGAAACTAAATATCCTGTGAATAGGCAAAAAACCCTTAGTGTTTAAGCCAAGTTTATATTTTTATCTGTTAATCATTTTTCAGAAAAGGCATAAAGGAGGGACTGAAAGTTTAATTTGCATATTAGAAGTTCAGTTTTTGCAAGGTTAAGTGGCAAAATGCTCTCAAAGCAAAATATTTGAGAGTTTCACAGTTTTTGCTTATGTTGTTCATGACATTTGGACCCACATTACGTCAACCATGATGTGATTTTACTGTTTTTAAGACACTCAGTTGCTTAGCTGGGAGCTACATCTCAAGTAATCAATGATTGCCTACTCAGGAAGTCTCCTCCTCTGCATCCCGTTAATGTAAATTATTTTAACATACAGAGTGTAAGTGAATGAGATGTAGACACTGATAAAGGAAAAAAAAGTTAATTTTTCAATTAAATTTATTCTATTTTTTGCATCTTTTCGGGTGAGTTACTGAACAGACTTGTCACCCTGAAGTGTTTATTTTTATGTCATGAAAAAAATACAGTAAGTATAAATATAGCGCATATTAATTTAAAAGAACTCTTTTAAAAAATAGATCAAAGCCAGAATTTAAAATATTTGGTGTTGGGACAGGTTTATAGGTGTTAACCAGAGAGCATAAAACTGGTAGATTATTCTTTTCTTTTGTTTTCCTACCGCATGTGTGGCTGGAGTACTCTGGGAAGGGGATTATGTATAAGGTCTCAAGAAAATGAGAGTTTTGGAGGCTTTGTGCTTCTCAGGGTATGCATTATGTGTGATGCAGTGCTGAGGATGTCAAATGTAGAGGTAGGAGGATATATAGAACTGTTAAAGCTGGGCTTTCCTCCAGACTGCTGTATCCCTGCTCAGGGCCTGACCCTGGGGAAGAATTGCTGTCTTACAGAAACTGAACGTGACCCGTGTTCTCTCAGTTCCTAGTACGTGGTGTTCAACACTTGAAAATATGGCTTCAGAGATTTAAAAATTTTTTTTCCCCCTGTGGTTCTTGTTCTCATAGCTTCTTAATCATTCTCCTCTGCCTTGGCTTCCTGAAAGGAGCCCATCTGCTCTCTTGCACTGGTTTCAGTCTGCACTGAAACCACAAAACTCAGATTAGGCTCTTCAAAAGCTTTACCAGGCTTCAGGAACTCCTGAAGCAAATCTGGGCCCGTTTTCATGCAAATCCAAATACCTTTTATGGTTTTGTTTCAACTTGACATTTTGATTTTGAGATTTTGAGTCGCTCAGACCCTACGGCTTTATGTGAAACCCAAAGGGCGTGAACTTACATGAACTGAGATGGAAAAATATTCAGATGAACCCACTGAAGACTGAAACTATGTTCCCACAACTGTGCTTAATAAACCGCTCTGTTTTTCTCTTAATTGGAGAAGTGGCAGCTACTGTTCCACAGCTAGGAGCTGCAGCAAGGCAGAGTTTCCAGTTTAGGTACACCGGGTATATTAAATAGGGATCCTGGTAAATCACAGGTGGTTTATACTCTTCCAGCTGGGAAATTTGCAAATGCAGCACCTTCTCCATCTCAGCGTGACCTGAGCAGTGAGAAAATCAATGTTTTCCCCTCCTGCGTTTTGCTGGCTCAGGGGTGATGCAGGGTTTTTAGTCACTGTTGGTCAACTTGCCTTATTACTTCCAGGAAAACCCTGACATATCCTCTACCTCGGCATGGCTGAGCTCCAGGCCAGCCCAGACTCAGTCATGCTGCAGAAATCCTGGCACTGCTCTGCCTGAACAGTGTCACTTCTGTATTTTTCCAGGATGTGGTGCTGTACTGAGTGGCCATAGGTGGCCCAGCAGAGCCCGCTGAGCCTCTGATGAATTCCCCACGTGCCTTAGGTCACCACCTCCAAGAGCCCCGGGATGCGTGTTGCTGACGGCAAGTGGATGCAGCCAGGGTTAGTGGGTTAGTGTGGGTTAGTGCCATCCTTCTCTTCTGCCCTCACTGACCCCCTTGCCCAGGGGCAGGAGCCTGTAGGGATTGATTGCCCCACGGGGATGGGAACAGAAAGAGAGAGGAGGAGGAGGGACTCCTCAGCTCAGGCACAGCCAAGGGCTGCTGATGGGAGAGGGAGCAGAGGGTGCTGCAGGCAAGCTTTAGCAAATTGTGGACATGGCTCTCATGGCAGTAGCCAGTTTGGCCCAGTTTAGCCCAAACAGACACAAACTTGGCTATTCTATGCAAAGAGGAGTACCCTCAAAAAGCTTTCTTCTCAGCTGTGATGACTAGTGGTATGGTGTTGCCAAATGTGTTCCCATTTTTCTGAGAGGACAAGCTGGTGTTGCTTTCCAGCCTGAGCAGCCAAGCACAGCACTGGGGAGCTGCATGAGATGCAGGCTGTGGAGGAAATGAAGCTTGCCTCTGGCACCCTGTCCTCTCATGGTGTCTCCTTGGGCAGCAGCAGGAGTATCAGGATTTGGGATGCAAATTGCATGTCTCTTGTTGCCTGCTCTGTGACTTAAGAATTGCAAGGTCCTACTACTGCAAATGAGCTTAGATGTTATGCACACTCTTATAAAATTCTTCCTTAGTTTTTTTTCTCTGCCACTTTGAAGGGCAGAAACTTTCTTCAACCTACTTTTAATTCAGTTTGTCATCCTGCTACATCCATTGAGATCTGGGGACTGACTCTCCAAGGAAGCCCTCACAGATGAGGGGAGCTGGCAGCTCTTGGCATCCAAAACTTCTGCACTGTCCTCTCACTGGACCTGCTGTAATGCACAGTTCCCCCCCCCCCTTTGGGGGTGGATGTTGCAACACATGAAGAAGCAGAAACACTGGAGAGGCTGAGCTGTGCCCTGTGCTTTCCTCGATCGTCTCAGAGGAGAGGAAGGCCACTCCATGTGTAAAAGGCAGTGGGCTTTTGGGAGGGTGCTTAAGGCTTGAAACAAAGTTGTGATGTTATGACAAATCTTTTTCTTATGGTCTCAGTGGTTCAGACTCTGTGCTCTGCCAGGTGCTCCCACAGCAGAAGCAGAGCTGCCGGGAGTGTAGGCAGTGTCTGGGTGGCTGTCCTCACTTCTGGGCTTAGGATATGGCAGGCCCCATTAAATAAAACAACTGGTAGTGGTGGGCTCTGACTTTTTATTTTTCATTTTAAAAAAGCCCCAAATCTTATTATTAGCACAGATGTTCTCAGGCCATGACAGGGAAACCCCATGGTCTGTAGTGCTTCCATGTACAGTCTCTTGGTGGTTGATGGCCTTTTGGCCCTGTGTTCTCCTTGAGACTTTGCTAACTAGAGAGCATAGAAAAACTGCTGGGGAGGCATGGCTGTGAAAAACTGTGCTCAGACTCTTGTTTTTTCCTTATAAAAAAGCATGTGTGTGGAAGTGAAGGTCTGCTGTGTCAAAGCTGGCTCTTATTTTGTACCTTGGTGTCTGTGTTAGGTGAAGCGACACAATCCACACCTAAGAAAATGAAGCCTTTTGAAATGAAGCTTTCAAAACCATCAGTTAAGACTTTTAATGCTAATTAAAAGATTAATGTAATTGATTTAAAGAGCATGCACATCACAGCAGCCTATTAGGGATGTGCTATCTGCAGTTTACATATGGTTTACTCACTGCAAATACCATATGTACAGTGAAGAGAGGAAGGTGAAGTTAGTCACAAGTGGAGTGGAGCAAGCTGTCCTTGTTTAGTTGCCTTGTGGTAAAAAAACAACCACCTTATCTCCTCTAGGATTTTACTGTGGGCTTGCTAATGCTCAGTAAATAACTTGTTTTTGTGTTCTTTTTCAATCCTCTCCCACCAACTTACCCTGCACTAGAGGCTTTGTTTCTAAGAGTTAGGTTGTTGCTGGGTCTTGCTGGTAATGGACACGAGGACTAAGTGACTTTTCCAGAGTGACCAAGGGAAGCCATTTGTTCAGAACAACAAACCCAGGTGTTCCCAGTTAAATTTCTTACTTAAGAAGCTGGGTGTTTTTCAGTCTCTCCACATCACTCTCTGAAGCTGCTTTTCCTGAGACAAGCTGTTAGTTAATCCACCAGCCCTTTCTTTGGGGCTGTCATCACTGTAACACCAGAGTTTACACGGCTCCCCAGAAAACCTGCATGATTTTTTTGATAGACAGGGGTTAAAAAGATCAGTCTTCCATGGTGTGCAGGCAAAACTACTGATTGGTATCAGTCCAGAAATTTCTTATCTCTGCTTTGAACAGATGTGAGCAATGATCATGGCCTTCCCTTCTTTCCAAAAGTTTTACAGACTCCTCACTGATGGAGAGGACAGGGAGGGTTGTGTTTATTTTACTTCCTGGCAGACCTATGAGAAAGAGCCGGTTTCCTTATGAATATTTGCTAGTCTTTCACTCCTGTTTCTATGTTCCATTACTATGCTGCACATGTTTTGTTTCAAGAATTATTTGTCTGTGAGAAAGCATATGGAGAATTTATTGGATAATTGTGGGGTTTATTTAGTGCAAAAAACTTCCTCTAGAGAAGAGGGCTATTAACCTTGGCTTCTCCTTTTATAAATATCAGCCCATTCATCAAAGTTGTGCTGCCTCCTGGAAGCTTGGTGAAGCATTGAAGCCCCCCTGAACAGTTACAACCAAACATGGCAAGTAGCAGGAATTAGGAAGATTTTAGATATGCCTGATTTTTTTTAGCAATGCAAATGCAATTAGCAATGCATTGCCTTTTGCCATGGCCAGTCTGACAACACCTTGGAAGTCACAGAGGTAATTTCTAGTTGAGCACTGTCTCTCAAGTATCAGCCCATTGGTTGGGTTCAATTTAATTAGGTCAACAAATTATCTAATTTGCTTTTTCTTTTCCTTGAACCATTTCTTACTGAGTTTCCTACAGGCTCCTCAGCTTGTATGTGCTATGGTTTTGCTAATGGAAAATGTGGTGCTTGGCAGTTTTGGGTGAGTCTCACAATTTCCTGTGGGTGGCTGAGCTTTCTAGGTTTATAACTTTTTAAATCAGAGTCACTATAATGTTTCCTGACTTCTCTTGCCAGCTGAATTGCAGGGGTGCTTTCCCATGTAGCTGTTTGACAAACAACTAAAGAAGTTGTTCAAAGTTTTGTGCATGTAAAACACCATCTGATCATTTTGCATTGGCATGAATGGTTACAAAAAGGTGGAAAACAATGCAATATTGTTCCATTTGGAGTGCTTTTTTTTTTTTTCATGGCACCTTTTAGTAGCATTGTGTCTGCTTGGTAATAACAGATCATTTTTATAATTATGAGTCTGCTGGGCATCAAAGGGACAGGTCAGGATGGGCACCTCCCAGGAGAGTGGCCAGAGAAGGCTGCCTCGGGCTGTTTCAGATGGACATGTAATGAGCTGATGAATATGGCTCTAATGTTTCTTTCTGGGGATTTAGAAATAATGGTGAATAAGTGTTGAAAAAACAAAGTCCATGCACCCTTCTTAAAATGGAGTACACAATTCATGCTCTTGGTTCATCATAACTTTGTTTTGAGAGGCAAGACACCATAAATTGAAGGCTTTGGTGATCTCAAAACAATGCTATACCTCTGAATGACATTTTATCCCCAGAAGAGGCCAACTGATGTACTTCTCAACAGTGGTCAGAAAGCTTATGGGATGTTTGGATTTGGAATCAGATCTTGCCCACATACAGCAGACTGTTTTCTGTTTAGCCTTTCTTTGTAATTTTGTTGTTTGTGACTGCAACAAGAGTTTGAAGATGTATATTTCTTGTCAAGATTCTGTGATGGTGTACAGCTGGCCTGTCTGTATTTTCTGAGGAAATCAAAAGGGGCTGGAAAAATAATTAACCACTGAAACAGCTGCTAAGGTGAAAATCTGCAGCCTTCAAAAAAGAAAAATTAAAACTTTCAGAGAGTGGTTGAAAGCATGCATCAGCTGAAGAAGAAGAACATTTGGCTTTACATTGGGATGACTAAAACTGCTTACTTGAGACACCTTTTAAGTCTTGTTTCTTCAAATAAAACTGATCTGAAAGCAGATGCAATCCCTGCAAGGTATTAAAACCACCCATGGCTTCTGACAGCGCTCATAGATTTGATGTGGTCAGGA
This sequence comes from Heliangelus exortis, assembly GCF_036169615.1. NCBI lineage: Eukaryota > Metazoa > Chordata > Aves > Apodiformes > Trochilidae > Heliangelus > Heliangelus exortis. Next base: position 111,026,573 of record NC_092422.1, on the reverse strand, counting down.
GCATGTTCAGGTTCTTCTGCCATCTGCCATAACTTTGGCTCTGAGGCAGAACCTCAGCCATCACTGTTTTAGCTCTCAAGCTCCTACTAAAAAAAGCTGCTGCAGAACACATCTTTTCCTGCTTTTCTTTATAACCCAAAACAACTCCATAGTTACTCTATCCCTCTGACAAACCTACTCAGATACATCAAAACTACTGGGAAATGCCTCCATCTACTACTTTAGGTACCTCTTAGGAGGGCCTAACCAGTAATTATGAATTTTTTGCAGACAGCTGTGTTGTACCATGTATGGAAGTCACAGAGTCTCCTCCAAAACCTTTTCCAAAGTAGTTTTCCTCTGTGCAAGACTCTGTTCACAGGAGTGGTTGCTTTGGCCTGCCCTTCCCTGGGCTGACTCTTTACATACGATGGGCCTTAAGAGCAGCTGACTGGAAGGGACCATTTAATTGTCACATTTAATATGTGCCAAATTTTGCTATGCTTCTTGCTAAGTGCTTCTCCTTCCACCCCTTCCCATGACTTTTCTTCTCACTAAGATGACCAGGCACCACACAACGTAGATACAGCTGGGGATGCTTCGTTCTCGGAAGCATCCCTCTCAGCCAAGTGCCTGGTCAGCAGCAGGAGGACCCTGAGCCCCCTGTCCATGAAGCAGACCTGGCATCTTCAGCAGTGGACACCCAGGAGGTGGTACGTGGTCTCAGCAGTTCCTGCTGTAGGGACACGTACCCATTGAGTGCTTGCAACTGGGTCATGATGTGCTTCTCTGTAACCCACTTCCCAGACCTGGTGAAACCTGGTTTCCTACAGCTCTGTCTCTTGTGGTTTGCTGTGGTGAGGCATGGGATGGGGTAGGCACTGGTTGATGTGACTCCTGCGTTGGAAAGAAGTATTCTGGAAGCTTGCTGCCTGGCCAGGGATGGCTCCATGCTGCTTCCCCTGGCTGGGGACAGCTGGGGGATGCTGCTTTCTCTTCTCTTGCTGACTGCATCCTTGAGAAACTTGCAGGAAATGGCTGTCTTTAGTCTTGTTCAGTCTTGGTGAACTTTGGCCGTGTTCAGTGATGGGGTGGTGGAAACAGATATGCAAAGAGGCCCAGAGACAGCTCACAGTTGCATGATCATAATTTTTCTTAGGGAAATAAATGAAAAGCAGACTAATTTGAATAGAAATATTTTCTGTTGGGTTTTTTTTTGTTTTGTTTTTTGTTTTTTGTTTTGTTATTGGTTTTTTTTCTCCTTGTTTTCCCATTGTGTAGGCTATCTCTATGTATAAGAGCATCCAAATCTGTCCCTACCAGCACAGCTTGAATTTGTAAGCTGCAAACCAGGAATTTCTCAGTGAGGGTGGTCTGTTCAGGGGCCCACCTTCAGCAACCAGTTGGCCACCAGCTGGGTTTCAGAGAGGGATGTGGCAGCCTCATGAGCCAGGGCTGACTCCTCTCCATGGTTCAGAAAGTCCTCATGTCAGTGTCTTACAGGAAGGTCCCCCTTGTGCTGGGTGGATGGAGAAGGATGAGGCCTCTGGTGATCAACTGGATACAGATATTGGGCTTGAGCAAAATTAAAACTCCACCGCTCCACAAAGCACTCAGAAGCTGTTATGAAGGGAAGCCTTTAAAGCTTCCTTGCTGCCCAGCCCTCAGCATGCTTGTTTGGCCACATCACTTCCCATGAATAAGAGGTGCTGATCTTTTAGCCTGGGAAGTACTTCAGTAGCAAAGCACTTGCCATTGGAGAGACAGCAAGGTGGCACTGAAAAGTCAGTGGGGAGTCAGCCACAGTGTCCCCACGCGGTGCTGTGATGCCAGCAGTGTCACTGGGAGGGGGCAGGGGTGCCGAAGAGGCCAGAGCTTAGGGGGAGGAGTAATTGCTCCAGGCAGGCTGGATTTTGCCTGCCTGCACATTCAGCAAGCTGCCCATCATTCATGTGAATTCTTGGATTTGTGTGTGGCAGCAAGGATTTATTTCTGTTGTTACAGAATGCTATTATTTATTGATCATTATTCACATTCTTCCTTTCAGAATGCCCCAGTCAGAGATTACAAAAGCAGAAATAACACTGGCATGACAGAACAATTTTAATGAATTATAAACAGCTGAACAAAACTATTTGCAAACAACCCTAGGGCTAAAAGCTGTTCTGACACCCCTGTGGTGGAAAAAATTGAATGACAAACATTCTTGGAAATCAAGACTGTCCCACAAATGAACTACAGACAGCAAAAATGTTTGCAAAATATTTCCCTTCATTCTTTTTAATAATTAATTTCAGAAGACTTTAGTTCCCTGTTTTACACAACAGCTGTGAGCCAAGCTCTTTATAGCCCTTTTAAAGGATTTTTTTAAGGATGCATGTGGCTTGGGAGCCTAGGATGTCAATTTAGCAAAAGAACCAAAAGGTGTATTTCATGTGGTTTGGTCACTTAATGTGGGTGCTTGGGGCTCGTGTAATTGAGCTTTTACCACCACTACAACTCCTACACCAGCTGCAGTTTAATGGTATCAGTAAAGCTACAGTCCTCAGCCTACACCATGGACCCTGCAGCATCATGTGGAGTCTGCTGCTGGAGGCAGGGAAATAGTTCAGCACAACACTGAGCAAGGCAATAGGTCTTTGTGTCTTCATTTCCATGTTTCCAGAAAAAAATATCCCAAGTGCTATTCTTAGTTCTCTGGCTCAGGAGACAGAAGGTTCAAAGAGAATACAATAATACTTTCTGATAGGAAAAATACCTTCTTCTGTGGCCTATGTGCACTCATCCTTTTGAACATATTGTTGTGGGGGACAATTTACATGCTTTAATTCAAAGCTCTTGCTGAAGGCCTTTGCTGAAAGACCAAGGCTTCACACAACATGATATTCACAAGTGTTCTCTGCTGTTGGTGTTGCTGGAAGTCCTTCCCACCACCATCTCAGTACCAAAACACAGAGCACTGTCACCAGCTGCCCCTCACCGGTGGTGGCTGTGAAATCTGTAAACTTGATAGTGAGAGCTGAACAAGGTAACCTTTGTTATACATCTTGACAGACTGTGCAAGGCCTCCAAGAGGGAAAAGGGGCAAGGAAGATTTGCAATCAGATGAGGTCCTCTTGTTCAGCTCTCCCTTAATGAATGGAATTGGGACTGGTGTGGGGTGGAACAGAGTAGACTGGATCAAGGTTAATATCTTGCTTTAAATTATTTTTTTTCTTGTAAGCAAGAAAAAGGTTGAGGGAGATGGGATGGTAGCACTGCCAATGTTCAACGAGGAGTGATAAATCTTTTTGAGGATTAGACATAGGGTCTTTGTTCAGTGGAACAATAATCCCATTAATTCAAACTGATGGTTCCAATGTTGTGGGCTAATCTAACCTCCTGTGAGATACCCGATACTATGAATAATCTCTCTGTGGTTCTTCTTCCCCACCTCCTTACCTTTTAGCAGAGGATAATGGCGTAGGTTAGATACTTTTGTATGAGATTATCTCTGTGCACCATTAAGCTTGTATAGTGGTTGATCTGGGTCTTTCAGCTTTGCAAAATTCACATTTATTTTCTTCATATGAAAGCTCAAGTGGATATTGGCTGGAGCACAGCAAGAAAAACAGTATTTGGATATTACTTAGGAAAACAAATGAAATTGCAAAACTCCTGCAATTATAACTGGAATAAAATATTTTCATTTTTCATGATTCTGTTCCCCTTTAGAAGAAATGCAGCAACTTTCATTCACATTACTGTGAATTGCATTAAGGAGAACTGGTGAACATGCTCCTCAGGATAAAACCCACAAATGCTTTCCATGGAGTGTAATATAATCAGGTGGTTTTGAGGAGAACAGTTGGAAACATCCCTCAGACCCTGTCTTTCCTTTCTCCTGATGAGAATCCAGGCCATAATCCACAAGGACTCTTTGTTCTCAAGCTAAATAAAAGCCCCAAGAGGGAAACTGGTTTTAGACCTTGTACACTTGCCTTTATCACATCCTGGTGGAAAGCATGGGTATAAAAGAAATTAATAAGAGAAACTGGAGATAGTTTATGGGAGCAAGAGCTGCTTTATCAGGAAATGTTACAGCCTGGGAGCCATGATGGCAAGCACAGCCTAGGTACCACCTCATCTTTCCCTCTGTCTGTCTGCCTGTCTGAAGGAAACCTGGGCTGGCTGGATCATGGCACTACTCTTTTGGCAGGTACTGAAGCCCAGGAGAACTTACCCCTCTCTGTGGAAGAACTGGGTATTCCAGCAGCATTTCTGTGTGGGGCTGAGGGCAGGAGGTGACCTGCTTTGGGGGTGGATGTTGCAACACATGAAGAAGCAGAAACACTGGAGAGGCTGAGCTGTGCCCTGTGCTTTCCTCGATCGTCTCAGAGGAGAGGAAGGCCACTCCATGTGTAAAATAAACAAGCCCTCTGAGGGCTGAATCACCTGGGTTTGTGAGAAAATAAGAAGGGACCGAGGCGCTATTTTAAATGTGTGCTTATCTGATTTATTCTAACACATGATAACTTAATCCTTTTTCCTGGGGAAACCCGCAGGAAGAAGGCATGAGAGGAGGTGGTGTGAGGTCACGTCTCCTCCAGGTGCTGTGCCTGTCTGCCTGGTGGGGACATGTGGTATGGATGGAGGGCTTGTAGCCTGCTCCACCATCCTGGTGTTGTCCACCCAGGGAGCAGGGAGAAGAGGATCGATTCAGCTGTGGCCAGGTCTTTTTTTTGGAGGGAAAGCTGGTCTGGGACATGGGGAATGAAAGGAGCATGGGGCTGGCAGTGGGAGGTGTGTTTCTGGATGCCAGATGTCCCAGCACGCTTCCTGGCAGCTAAACATGGGCATCGCCTCCAGTCTCCAAACTTTTTGGCATTTCAGTCTCTTTTTGTCCCTGTTTTGCAAGGATTGCTCAGCAGTGCCACTGCTCTAGGCTCAGCTTTCCTTGCACACCACCTGCTGTTGTGAAGGGAGGAACTGAATGAAGAAAGGGGTTTAGGTTTATTGGTTGATGACAGGAAACCCTAAGCACCACTGCCCCAAGAGCTGGAAAAGAAGGGGAATGATAAATTATTAATAGGTGAGGGACTCCTGAATAGAGACAGAGAAGTGGTGGTACATTTCTACAGGTGCTCTTCAATGTAATATTTTATGTAGTTTTGGTTACCCATACTCCAGAAGAATTAATTAGTTAAATGGGAACAAGTGCTAGTTGCATGAGAAGAGAACAGCATGTTTTCCTTTGGAAGGACCATAAAAAGAAGCTGGCTTCTTGGAACGCTGGACATGAATCATGGCTCTTTGTAAACATATTTTTGGAAACAGGGCGAAGGCAAAAAATGCAAAGGAAGAAGAAGTACTTAAGTTAAATGACACTACTGTCACAAATCCAATTGGCTAAAAGTTGGTCACCAGGGAATTTAGGCTTCAAATCAGTAAAACCATTAAAAGGCTGAAGTTCTGGATCAGTCTCTCGAGTAGTGTAATGAGGTCAAAGACCTAAATCCTTTTTAATATGGAATGTACTAATTTATTGAAGTGATTGTGCAGGAGAGGAATAATATTCTTCCTGAGAAACAAGACACGTCCTCAGATAACCACAAACTAGCATGTCCAAAGGGATTGTAAAAGAGATTAGATCACTGTTTGCATTGCCCTGTAGTAAACCTGTGCTCAGGTGTCTCTGCAGCAGGGATGCAGGAGCCAGCCTTTCCCTCCACACAGTGGTACCCTGGGGGATGGCTATGGATAGATAGTGGCAGGATGCACAATGAGGTAAAAAACTGGTTGGAGAGATGGTGCACCCTTTTTGTGTCCTTGGGTTAGTTAGTCTCTGGATTTACAGCTGAACAAGAAATTTCCTACAGCTCAAGTGAGCAGGGTTCCTTCTTGCCCTTAGGCCATGAGGGTAGGGCATAGTCCACTTCCAGGGTCTTTGATGGCAGCTTGTCTTGGTAACCTCCTTCTACCAACAGGAGAGAGAAAGATGCATTTTTAGAGAGTGACTCTTCTGACTTATTTTACACATTTACCTTGGGATGACAGTGCTCCAAAACTACGTGTCCCTTTTTGCTGCCTATACTGGAAATTGAGATGGGTTGTTACAGCTCACAAGAATCCTTCTGTCCTGAGGACAGGGTATGGCAAGAAAAAAGGATTTTTTTTCTCCAAATAGTTGCTTTGATGAATTTTCCCAGGGAAAAAAGCATTTAAGAAGGGAGGAATTAAGTTCTTCGAATCATCAGTTTCCTTGGCTATTCAAAACTTTCATCAGCTCTCACCTCATCAGTCCCTGAGTCTGACAGATGTCAGGGAAGTCTTTACCACCAACCTTTATGGGAGGAGAACTGAGCTAACATGAAAAGTAGTTTGTTGTGTGTCTGTGTCTGCATGTGGTTAGCATTGCAAAACAAGACAACAAGGCTTGCAGCTTTCCTGAGATATACTAATTTACATCATGATGTGCTGCCCAATTACTACAGGGTCCTTTTACAGCACTTTCCTTTTTAGATTGTGGTGAATCTTACACATGTGAATGTTTATTTGTGTGTACGTGACATGCATGTGTAAGCCTTTACTGTGGTATGGGAAGAGGAAATGTATTTTGTTTGCCCATTTAAAGAGGAAAGTGTTGGTTTTTTTCAGACATGGGAAGTAATCTTGCTTTGCAAGCATATTTCTTTTAAGTATGTATGCTGGAAATGTTTGTACTTCACTACTAAAAAGTGAGCTACTAAGACTATAATACTGGTTATGTATGTGATACCCGCATGACTGCGCTATCACTTGAACTGATGTGGAAATTATTTTTTAAAACATCTTTGACTTCTAGTGCAGTATTTTTTTTTTTTTTTCCTGAGGTACCTGAGAGGTGCAAGACAGTGTTCTGGTATCAATGAGGTTGAAAGTAAGTGGAGTGGAAAATGGAGGTTGTATCTCAGTCACACCAGAGTTAAAATTATGAATTAAAGCAACCTGGAAGTCTTCTGAGGTTCCTTCCTGTTTGTGTTAGCCTCTTATCTCTCCTGGACTAGCAGTAAGATGCTTTATTAGGAAGCTGGCAGAATGTGGCCTTAGTCAACCATCAGGCTCTTCTGTTTGGAGGCAAGGCAGTGAATATGGAATAATCTCCTGAGCACACACACAAACGGTGTATGTGCTCCTATGGTCAAGTGTGGGGAATCATGCTTTTGGTCAGCTGTAAAAGTGTTCTCTTTTACCAGAAAAAAAATCCTTATTTTAGTATGCTTGTTTTGTGTAATACAGCCTGCCAAGGTTGGAAGGAGTACCCTGACTTTATAAAAAAATCTACAACTATGAATGCACTCCATCCTTCACCTTCCGAGATGCAGTCATTTCCCTAGAGAAGTTACTCTCTCAGCCTGGCTGACTTGGCAGCTCCATCCACGGTGTCTGAATGTATTTGAAACAGGTTGTTGAGGACTCAACCTAGGGAAAGGTGGGTGGAGCAGGAGAAAAGCAAAGTTTCCACCTCAGCTCAAGGGACATCCTAAAAAAACCCATCAGCTTTGCTTTATAGCCACAGCTACCAGTGGTTACACTTGTTGTCAGCAGCAGAACTACAGTCAGCCCTTACAGCTTCAAGCTGGTATCAAATAATTCCTTCAGATGATTTTTGCATGGAAGATGGAAAACCATGCATATTTCTGAGAAGCAGCTGTTGCCTGCTTTTTGGTACAGCCTGGCTGAGCAATTCCATCTGGAGCACACATCAGCAGTTCTCAGATTGCATGGACTTTCACCTGTCAGGGAGATGTGGTCTCCTGTGCCAGCATCACCTTCAGTCACCCTGGGCACCGGTGGCAATGTCACCTCTTTGCCAGGCCTTCTGCTTAGGGTATTTCCCACCAAAAGGCTCACTTTGCTGAGGGAGGTTTGTGCTTCTATTCAACTTTTCAGCAATGTGGTAGAAGAAAGGGTGGCACCTGAGTTTACAGCAAAGCTGATGGAGAATTACACAGAAATGAATCCTGAGCAGGTACTGAGGTAGAATGCTTCTGCTCTTCAAAAGTTTAATTTTACCTGGTGCCCATCAGCTGCTCAACCCATCCAGTCCCATGTTGAGATTCTTCTGCTCGAGGTGAGCCTCTAAAATCAGGACACTGCTCACCTTCAAATAACCCTTCATGGAACTAGGGCTTAGGCTGAGAAAGCCTTTTTCTTCAGAGAGATCTTTCCTGAGAATTTATGGCTTTGTTGTCTTGGTCTGTCTGGCCTCTCTCTAGTTGGCTCTGCTAAGGCAGCCTGTGCTCCACCATTGGCATTCTCACAATAAAACATTGTTAGCAGGATTAAGCTGCCTTATGCCCTCATTGGAGCTTTTCACTCCAATCTGGAGGTTAAATTGCAAAGTGAACATTGTGGTGAAGGTTATAATAACACGGTGGAGATTTCAGTTTGACACAGACCTATCTCTGCTGTTTGTCACAAGATCATCTAATCTTCCAACTTCCACCTATAATCACATCAAATTGATTTCACTGTTTTGATTGCTTTTGAAACAACACAGCCATTGTGTAATGATCTGGGTGTGTGTGAAGTAAAACTTCTTGAGCTCTTGAAGAAGGGAGCAGAAAAACACAAGGCATTTAGAAACTACCTTAGTGAAGCTTTCTGTGGTTTAACCAGCAAAGCAGCATGTGGAGAACAATGAGGTACATTGTGAGCATTGGAAAACTCAGTAAAATTTTGTTAAGCAAAGTATTGTCACTGTAATTTTGTGCCCTATTAGCCCCTGTTGAAGTAGCTGTGAAAACAGAAGAGCTGCCTCCTCCTGGGATGTTTTTTGGCCTATTGGTCACTCTGTGCAGGAGGGAGGATGTGGGAGACTGTGTGATTGCAGGCATGGCCTGCTCACAGGCTGCTCCCGAGGCTCAGGTGAGGGGATGCTGCAGAAGATGAGACCCCAGTGTGGCCTCCCATGCTCTTGTGAGCACTGCAAAGGGAATTTATACCACATCACCAAGCACAGAAGTGCAGTGCCACCCCTGTGCTGGCTTGCAGCCCTGGGGTTGGTGACCTGGAGGAGGGAGAATGAGTGAGTAACTACCTCCCAAAAGTTGCCACCAAAGGAGACTCCGGCTGACACTGTTCTGGTGGGACCAATCTGACCAGGTTATGACCTGCTGGCTCTAGATTTGAGTAAATTACAACTCGTGTAAAACTTGCAGCCTTCCTTTTTGCTTCCCACTGTTGAGAGGTGAAGCAGGTTTCTATTTATAACTTTTTTCATGGATTTCCTTGCCGAGGGATTGCTTTCTTTGTTTCAAAAACAGACTGGACAGTGGTGCTAAAAATTGTTCTTGTTTTGCTGTGTTTTTACCCATGGCTTCTCACCTCTCTTCTTACTGAGCCACTGCACAATGCACTTTTTGGACTAAAGCACACATGGGGTGAGGGATTAATCAGCCCAGCCTCTTGCCTGTTATCTTAAATGCCAGGTAAAAATACATGTAGGCTTTGCAAACTAGTTCAGTCAGAAAAATCTGCTTTAAAAACAAGCTCAAGTGTAATAGAAGTTCACCTGGACCATTTTGGCAGCAGTGAGCTAGGATCTGGCTCTGTGGGCTCTTTTGTCAGCAGGGTGGAGGGGACATACCCTGCTCTTGGCTCAGCATGGCCAGAGCAGCGTGTCTCCTGCTCTTATAGTTAGCCCTGAGAGCTGGGCTGCAGCAAACCTCACTGCATGACCTACACTGATGTGGGAGAGGTTGGATCAAAGCTGTCTTTCAACAACCTCACGGGCTCTGATGGTATCTAGTCACCTGACAAACCACTTTTACACTCCTTGGGTGTATTTTAGAGGGAAAAGAAAGAGCTCTTCTTTGTTTTGGTAAACCTGCTGGCTGTGGGAAAGCCGCTGAGAAGAGAGAATTGTGCTTTGTTAGGGAAAACCTGCCTGACAATGGGCTGTAAGCTTCTTGAAGTGCCATGCTCCCAGCTACTGTGTCACTGGGGAGGAATAAAACCCACTTTTCCAAACTTACATCTGCCCTCTCTCTTCAGCAGGATGCCTCTTCCAGTGCTGCCATGGTGCTTTACATCAGCTTTCCCCTCAAAACTTGCCACATCTGGGGCTGATGTCACTGCCAGCTGGGGTGAGAGGATGAATAATGACCACGTGCTGGCAATCAGCTGTCCCAGTGCAATTTGGCAACTCCACTGCCTGAGAGCAAGCTATCACTTCAGGCAGATCCTCTGGGTCTTTCAGCTTGCAGGGATGCAATTTTCCTCGTGGAGCTGCAGACCTTCACCTGAACAGCTGATGGTGACCATAATACCTTAGCTGTGCTTTGCTAGTCGGGGGCAGTGGGTATTTTTCAGATTTTCTTCAGCCTCAGCCTGGACTTTGTTGGTCAAGCACCCCAGCAGGGTGGGAGACCTGCAGGCAGGCGACTTCCAAGGACCCTTGGAGATCAGTGTTGCTGGCCTGGCAGTTTCAGTGCTTCTGCAAAACTGGGTCAGCTCCAAAGTCTATGCCCGACTTCCAGCTCTGGAAACACCACCATGTGCTTGGACTTAGGACAGGCAGGCTCTCTACAAACTTCTGGTTTGGGGTAGTTGCTGGTGGTCTCAACAGAGCCCATCTCCCTACTGACTCCTAAATGAGACCTCCTGTTCCAGGGCAGGGGTTAGAGGTGCTGTTACATAGGACAGGATCATTTTGGCTGGTTGGTTTGTTTGCTCTACACTCACTTCTGCAAAGTTATAGTTTCCCCTTTGCAATAGTTGGGTGGAATAGCAGTTATGGTTTCAACCGCTGACAACAACAAAAAAACCCCTTTATTGCACTGAAGTACAAATAATGTAGAGCTTACCCAGGGCGTGATCAGGCCTGTGACTATGAATAATGTACGATAGAATGCTATATATATAGGTTAGAGTGATAAACAATGCAAACCAAAGACAACTGAAGTATCTGACAAACTAAATAAACAGAAAGTATAAGCCAGAACCCGAATAGCATTACTGGGTTGCAGAAAGTGCCTTCAGTCCCCAACCTTTTTCTCTTTTCTCCTTTTGCTGCCAAGCTGGTGTGACCTAGTTCTGGTGGTAAGGAGGGAAGACCTGTGCCTTCTCCTTTCGTCTCCTTTTTACTACTCTGGGCCTGAGGAAGATGGCTGCTTCCACCTCTCACTGCCCTCGGGGGGTGGTGCAGGAGTCATTAGATCAGCCATCAGCCATCAACCATCACCAAGTGGTAAAGATGCCAGGCAGGATGGGATGAGGAGGTAGAGTGACTCTGGAGCCCTGTCACCTGGGGCCAGGACTGCCTCTCAGAGGGCTGGAGGCAAAGGGGGAGCCAAAAGCTGCTGCTTTCCCCCTTGCTGAGCCCCTGCTGGTTTTTGTGGAGAGTGTGGTGTGGCAGGGAGGAGGCTGAGCATCTCCTTCTGTGACTGCCCCCTTGCAAGCATGGATGTGTGCTGGCATCTCTAGCTGTTTGCATCAATAGCTGTAACAGTGCACATCTCTAGCTGTTTGCATCAGCATCTTACAAACCCCATCAGCTTCAGACCTGCTTGGCTGCCCAGTACACAGGCACTGCTGGTGTCTGAGTCCCAATCCCATTGTCCCTCTTTGGTTGTTTTCTCCCTTAAATTCTTCTCCCCTGTCTTGCGGCGGGTATATATTCATCTTGTACATCCGTTCCTCCTGGTCTCTTCAGGATTTTGTGCAATTTGGCTCACCTGCAAAGGATTCAGAAAGGCTGTGGGTGCATAAATCCCTTCCTCAGTCACAGCCTCCACGTGCAGCAATCGTGCACTGGGTGCAGCTCCTGTCTTTAAAAAATAAACGTGCCACCTACAGGCAAGTAGTCATGCTGGTGGGTAGAAGATATCAGTGAGATCCTCACCTACGGCAGGATCCTCTGCCTTGCCCTCTTGTAAAGATATTTCCTTGTTTGTGCATGTTTGGGTAACTGTCCTGCACCAGTAATGGTGCCTCACAGCACGCTCGTGAACACCTCCCATTCATACCAGTGGCATTCAATCAGGAAACAGAAGCAGCACTGGGCAATTTAGACACTCAGGTCACAGTGTGAATTGTTTGTAGGTCATTAACAAAATCTACAGATGGGTCAAGGACTGTAAATATTTTTCACAGGGGTTCTTATTAATTTGTACTTTTGAGCAATGTTTACACAGCAATAAATTTTTCAGTAAGACTAGGATAAGGAAAATGGAATGGTGTTCAAAATTTTCTGATGACAGATCCTAAAAACATGTCTCAGTTTATGATGTGGTGATTAGTGAGGGCATAGACAAAAGATATAAGAACGTGATCTGTGGCATGATCATAATATTTGGCTAATCCAGGACAAACCCACACTGTCTACATGTGAGCAGGGAGACCGTGGAAGAGGAAAGGGGGAGTAAGAGCAATAACCACCATTAAACATTAGACCAAGCTTCTTTTGGCTTAAGATGAAAGTATTGGTGTCAACAGTGCACAAGAAGGTCTACTCAGATTTTTATTTTTGCTTTCACAAAATTTAGGTCAGCCTTTGATTTTGAAAAAGGTAATAAGTTTTCGGTGTACTGCCCCACCTCTAGTAAGGGCTGTGGTTCAGTTGGCCCTATCATGGAATAAAGACAGGCTCAAAATTTGTCTGTGTGCCTGGTTCATCTAGAAAAACAGAAAAAGAAAAAAAAAAAAAAAGGGAAAGAAAATAAAATCACTCATCATTTTCACATAGATATCTTTAGAATTTAAAAGGAATGGGACTGGGGGTACTGGACCAATTAGACTTCTTTGTTTTCTGTTAATTTGCCACATTTACCACAATATGGCATTTTATATTTGAATTTATATTGTTGCTTATTGGCACCAGCAATGGGAAGTAATGTATTCCCATCCATATAATCCCCTGTACAAAACCAATCCAGATCACAGTTAAGCCATTTTGGTACCATGACATAGATGTCTGTAAAGCTGTTGTTATGCTGCTTTCTGTAACTACCTCCTGTCACTGACTTAGCACTTATTAAAATGTCAGAAAATATTTATTAACCTGGTGTGGATGTATACACTGGAATCACAAGTACAATGTTTATTTTAGATTATTATTTCTTTGAATTTATCAAAACAGTGTGAAGCTTGTGAAGCTACAGCAAGGAAAATGTCCCAGCCTCTTGTGGTGTGGATTTTATCCGTGATGTGTAAGGAAACACAGCCTCATATAGCAGCTGCAAGTGGTGTTTGTTCATTTTGGAATAAGCGGGTGGGGGTGGAAAAAAGGGTCTGAGTCATAAAATCCCAAGCTTTCTCAAAATTTGGGTGTGTTCAGAAGCACTTTTCCTCCCTGTGACTGTATGTGAGAACATCAGCATGCTTTCTTCAATTACTTCTGGAGAGAAGCTTGAAAAACATTACTATTTTGAACCTGGTTTCCCACAGGGTGAGATGATCACATCTTTATTCATAAGCTGTAGCTTACCAGTACAATCCCTCTCCCTGGGCATTGTGTCCTTTATTACTAAGACACATTGAGAAAATAATTGTTCCACACCTCTCTCTTAACCTGGGATTGCCCATGTGGGATTTGTCAGGCTGGCTAATTAAGCCTGATGCTCACCACGAAAGATCATTTGCAGCTGGTGTTGCATAAAAGACAACCAGTGCTCTCCCTGAGTGACCAAGCTCTGGTTAGGGATGCTCATGGACCCCTGCTCTGAGGAGTCCCATCAAAAATCCATCTCTGGCCAACACAACAGTGCCAACCTGGCAGTCCCCAGGGATGGAGAAGGCATTGGTGGCTTTGGGGGCCAGGGCTGCTGGTCCAGGGTTGCACAAGAAGCCCAGCTTCCCGGCATCAGGCCGGGCATTGTGGGAGAGAGGGTTGGCAGGAGGGAGGAGAGAGCACTGGACACTGCTTCCCATCCTCACTTGGCTGAGGGAAAGGCTCAGCACTGTTGCCTCACCACATATGTCATCATTCCGGAGGAGACTGAGCAAGAGGTTTGGAAAAAACCCTCCCATTTTGGCTCAGCTTGTCCCTCTGCTGGGACTTCTCAAGCCTTGTTGGGGAATGAAATGAAAATAAACTCTGAACCTCGGTCACTGCCATCCAAAATAAACAGGGACGTGGGGGTGGCGGTGATCCTGCTTGTTTTGTTCACAGCATCCTCCAGTCGTGGCTGGGAGGGATGAATTCACCCTGCTCCTGAGGAGCTGCCCTCACAGCCCTGTCAGGCAGGAGACTGGTGCTTTGCTGCTGGCATCCCTGCCAGCCACAGGCCCGAGGAAGAGAGATGTCCCCCGGCACCGGGTTCTCCTGCTGCCACCTCAGCTCCTGTGCCAGGCCCTGCCAGCTGGCTGTGCCCTGCGGGACTGAGCTCTTTGCCTGTGCCCCATGGCACACATGCTTAAACCCCAAGAAAAGCAGGGCTTGCCACACACAAATTCCCACTTTGACCCTACTAAGGCCATGTGGGCCTCTTCTCTCCCCGTTGTGTGCTACCTGCATGTGCTGCGTGTCCCTCATGTCTCCTGGGATCTTGCAGTAGTGCTGTATGGGACCTGACGATAGCACTGTAAATTTTAGGATAAGATGTTCAGAAGACTTAACAGGTAGGGAGATCCATCAGTCCCCCAATGTGTCTTTTCTGCATTTGCCCCAAGGAGAGACCTCTGTATTTGCTCTGGGTTGCTTTGGTGGTGGATCCAAACTGCTGCCCTAAAATACTTCTCATCAGCAGGGCATATTGCTATTGGCTCCCAAAAATGTAAGTTTGTGCCATGAGTTTCCTGTCATCTGGCAGCACAGCAGAGGGAGGCATTGCAGCTGCTCTATCAGAGCCTCTGGGTGCCCCAAAATCCCAGAGGAGCCCACCCTGCCTGTGCAAAGCAGCTCAGTCTGAGATGTCCGGTCTGCCCAGTGTTATTGCTGATGCTCTCTCACAGCTGAGAACTCCCAGGCAGAAATATGACTGTCCAAGTTCTGCATCTAATTTTTTTTTTTTCTTCTTGTTTGGTTTGGTTTGCTTTTTTTTTTTTTGCAAAGATGAGTTTACTATTCGAAACATAATGGGCTTATGGATTGTATTATCTGTTGTTCTGCCTGATCTGGGTTATTCCATTTCCTCTATTCCAGATAAGCAAAACCCACTCTGTTAATGCAGTTCTGTGCCTTAACATGAAAGAGGGGAGTCAGAGATGCTTGGGAGCCTGGAAGGTTATATACAAACACAGATAATCTCCATCCCCCAAATAACAAATTAAGTGTAGGAAGATGCCTACTGAAGTCGTGGTTAATTGGTAAATATTTAATGTTGTGATGTAAACGAGTGTGCAGCTGGGAATAATGAAATATTTGAAGGAAATCTTAGAGTATGAGACAGCTGCAAACAGCCTGGGGAACCAAGTCCCAAAGGAAGAGCTCCCTTTTGTCTGGATTTTCACAGAAGATAAGATAAAATCACTAGTGAAAGTATTAGCAGTGTCAGTCTGGCATTGTGTGTGGATGGCTTGATTCTCCATGAAAGCTTGTTTTTTAAAAATAAAGCAAATAATGCAAATAAATACATATATAAGAGCATATAACAACTGTTAGATGGGCAATGCTCTCCTCCTCTGAGCTGTCTCCAGAAGAGCGGACAAGATGACCCAAGAGGGAGTTTCCACTTCTGTGATTTTAAATCCACATGGGCAGCAAAATCAGAGTCTTGGGCTTTTTGTCAGCTGCCACCGTGTGCATGTGCTTCCCTGTTCCCAGATCTTCCATGTGTTTCGGGGTTTCAGTGCCCAGGCTGTGGGAGGGGAGGTACTGCCAGGAGGTTGGTGGTGTGGAGTGGATGTGAGGAGAGGGGTGTGCAGCATGGCACGCAGGGCTCGCCACGCTGCTCTCTGGTAGATCCCACGGAGCATTTGGCTTCCACACCAGCAGTGATTCATGCTGCTGAGAGGGAAGAGGCAGCACGGGCAGAGGTCCTGCTGTTGATGACTGCGTGGCTGAGCTTTAGAAAAGTGAATGAACCTTACGTGACAAGGAGTACAGGAAAATACTTGCACATGATGGGCTGTTCCTGTTAATATCAGAGCATTTTATTAGCAGGGCAAGCTTGGGCACTTAGTAGCATCAAACCTAAGATTTAAGGGTGAATTTAACTATCCTGTGCTAGGGCCTGTGCTTCTGTGCATGTACTGATTAATATCAGTTTCTATGCTGGCTGACTCACAGCTTCTAAACAACCAGTACATTGTGGGCTTGGTTATTTTTCCTAGTATTCCACTACCCACGCCTAGGATGTCCAAGCAGTAGTATGGGAGCACATCTGATCTGTCATTCTTTCTTGGGGCACTATTCTTCTGCTGGGCAATTCTTATGGGCTAGAAAAACAAAGTACACCTTTTTAATGATTTAAGACCCTCATATTGGCAGGATTATATACCCTTTCTCATTCACATCTGTGTTTAGCTCTGGGCTTTGTCAGTGGTGAATGTGCATCCCACAATGCTAGCAGAATCCAGTTTTTCTAACCAGCACAAATGAGTGCTTGAGCTTCTAAAACTTTGAGACTGATTTGAACATATATGTTTTTTATACACTCAGGCTTCACTTGCCTTTGATTTTGATTCTTAAAAGATACCTGCTTTGAAGCACTTCTGAGCTCTGGGAACTGAAATTTTGTTTTAATGAGAGTCCAGATCATCTTAATTGCATGATACTTGGCAGTGTAAAGAAAAATAGTAGAAAATCATGAGACCTTTGATACTTGCCAGAGGTGTACCAGAACTGGAGGGCAATTTTTTATGCGTCTTATTCTCCAGCATAGTTTTCAGGTGTGGCTGACTATTAATGCTTTCTAGTTGGTGGACACGAGCGTTAGTCACGAGTACCCCTGTTTTCTGAATCTGATATGACACACAGTGCTCTGTTTATTTTTAAAGGATGGTATGAAAAAACTGCTTTGTCATAGTTGATTGTCTCGGTATTTATCATTATGATGCTAAGCCCTGCCAGTTCAGTTAATGTGTGTGCATGCACGCATGTGTTTGTGGATACATAAGATTTATCTTTCCCAAGCCACACTAATTAGTCTGACCATTAATTCAAAGCCCCAGAGATGGGAGAAGGCAGGAATGATAGTAAATGATGGATTGGAGAGCTTGGGATGTTTGGATTATAATAGTATGTCTCAGAAAACTGGCTAATTTTTTATTATACTCTCTTGAAGCTGGATGCTGAGTCCACTGGAGTCAGGAGGCTTTTGTTGACTCCAGCAAAACATGATACAGCTTGTGGAGCCTGACCCACCTTAACTCAGACAAAATGGCACAAGACTTTTCTGGATCCACTCACTCTTTCCTCTTATTCCACTGTAATTTCCATTTGATAGCAGACCACAAAAAAAGCCCCTTTGCTACTTCTTTAAATAAAGTACAATGAATGATGGTAAGTGGACCATCTGGGCTTCATCAGGAGGGGGAGGTAGTGGTGAGGATGAGGAAGCTGAAAGAGCCTGTGTGTCTTTGCACTAATGTGCTGCAGAAAGGAGGATCACCTGTGAAAAAAAGAGCTAAATGGGCTCTCAGCTGCTTCCTTTGGGGTAATAAAGGCCTTAAAACCACCTTGACTTGTCTTTGCTTTCTTCTCTTGAGGGGCAGCATAGAGGTGGCAAGATGTGTGGGACCTGTCCCCTATGGCTGTGTTCAGGAAGGTACTTTATGTTGATTCTCTCGTTGGCTCTGAGTGCAAACGGTGACAAAAACAACAACTGAAAAAGGTACAGTCATTTGTTTTTCCTGAAGGTGTTCTCCATGAAGCAATTGTTTTTTCTTGTGCAGATGAAATGCTGTAAATGCCTGCGATAATTCATTAATGTCTCGTTTACTATTTCCTGTGGTTTTGTGAATTATTTGAGTAAACATAACTGCAGCTTATTTAATGCCCTGGTTTTTTCCTAAGTCATTCATGAGGATTGAAATGAGTTGGTATCAGAGTGGTTTCTGAAGGAATTTTTGCTAATTGATTTGAACTCTACTCTTCGCTTGTACCCATTGAAGTGGTAGTAGCTATGAAGAGAGGCAACAAGGACAGCAAGTCCTGATTTAAGATGTGTTTGAAGCCTGGGCCTTGTTTTGTAGTTGTGATTCAAGATAGAGAGTTGGGCTAGTCAGTCAGTCAGCCTGATCACTTGTGGACAGGAGCATGAATGGGTCTGATCCTCACAATCCCTTTGTTTTTCAGAACTTTTACATTCACAGATTCACAAATAAATCTTTCAGGTTTAGAATGTGTATATCCATGTGAGATAAGCTTGTTTGCAGAGTGCTGCTTGGCTACAGTTACGAGGAAGCCCTGTGCCTCTCTTATGAGCCAAAGAAAATTGATTTGGCTTTCTGTTACCCTATCTCTCACCAAACACATGTAACCCTGGTATGCAAGACTTGCTATAGCTTAAAAGAACAATTTTTGTTGCCTATGCTTACAAAGGTGACTGCTCCTTCCCTTTGCTGAGGTGTTCTTTCTCCCTCCTCCAGTGTAAACTCCTGCTGCTGTTTGCTTGCCTGAGGCTTTTTGTATTATCCTATGAATACCACGTTGGCCTAAAATCCAAACCAAAATAGAAACACCAGAGCAAGCAGCAGGAACTATTGTACTGGGTTGTGTTTTTCTTGCTTGCATTGTATGTTTCTGGAGAAATCGCCCTTGTGTTTATCGTTTTGTTTAAATTGCTGAGGTGTTCCCATGACTTTGAAAGGTTACTCTATGCTTACCTCTGGTATGCTGCTCCTATCAATTGCCTCAAATTTATTGCAGGCACATAGTTGGCTCCCTTTGCCTGTCTGTAATCTGGAGATGGAGCCGGGGGGGGAAGCTCTTTGAGAAGCCAGCTTGCTGTGCAGAGCCCTGGCTGCCTCAGGCTGTGATCTGCCCGGGTGGGATGGCTGTGGGGGAGCAGGGTTACTAGCCACAGCTCTCCTTTAAAAGACCCTTGGGGGAGCAGCAGCACGCTGGCAGAAAGCTCAGGGTACACATATACACTTCTGCCCAGCAGCAGGGACAGGTGGCTTTGGTGCAAGGTGTGTTGGTGCCCTCTGGTATCACTGGAAGGGAGGCTTCCTCTGTGCCGGGCTCCTGAGAGTCTTGCCAGAGTGAGCACTGTGTCTGTTCTGCAGGGGTCCCTTTCGTTTTTATTTTCCCCCCCTTCCTCGCCCAGACTGGAAGTTGGTTGCACCATCCCTGACCGATACTGGTGGCAGAGTCACTGTGGTGTGTTACAGGAGCTGTTTGGGAGCGAGGGTGAGCCTGGGGCATTGAAAGGGGCACGCTTGTTGTTGCAACAACTCCTGAGCGACCGCGGTTTCAGTTCTTCCACTCCTCCCCTCCTGGCTGACAAACGCTGGAGGAATGCACCAAGCCGAAGTCTCTGAGTTTCTGTTAAAATTTTCACTTTTCTTGGCTCAAAAGAAGCTTAAAGTAGATGCAAAATATTCAAAATAAGGTGATATTGTGATGCTGGAGTATTTTCAAAAGTGACCCATAGGCTTTCAGGTTTTCCTGAGAGCCTAGTTAAAGGGAGTGTTTTCTCAGAGAGCAGGTACTTGGCTCCTACAACTTCTACTCCCCTAAAATACATTCAGGAGGGGAATTCATTAGCTGCACCCAAATGTTTGGCTTAAGAGCTTAACTGTGCTGTCCAAGAGGACAGGAAAATTGAAAAGAGAGCTATATTGTGGCTTGTGATGAGGTCTGCTAGGCAGAACAGGAATACAAACAACATATGCAAGTGGATGGCCTTGAAAAAAACAAGTGCATTTCACATGCTGTGCTCATTTCTCTGATGATATCTTCCCAAATTATTCCAGTGTTAGCCTGTTTGGTTACCAGACTTTCACAGTGGTAACATGAAAGGCTAGGTGACATGTGGGTTTTCTTCCTGCCCTAGCATTGGCTGATTAGTGATTTAAAGTCAAGTCAAGGTTGAGATTTCAAAATCTAAAAGGTATTTTGGTGCTTGGGAGTGTCTTCAGCCATCCCTTCTAACTTAAGTACTTGTTTTCTATAACTTGGCTATAATGTTTTCTTGCCTCAGTCAACACCATCATTGAAATAATGATGTTAAATTAGTCATGATCCTGTAACTTGTGGCAGCTTTTGTTCCTAAATGGGATGCTGTGTCAGCACAGCACATTGTGTGTTGTGGATTGAAGGGCTGGAGTCTTCTCACTTTCCTTTTACTTTTTAAAATTAAATAGCATGATTTTAGGTGCTTTCTAAAAGTAACAAAAATAGAGAAGCAAACATTATTATTTTTAGGGTTTCAGCTCAAGGGGGTGAAGGTCAAAAACCTGCAATTGAGCAAAGTTACTAATTAACGACTATTTACCTGATCCTTTCCAATTTATGACTTCATGTATCATAACTCTTCCGGTAAAACACCCTTGCTGGTTATAAACATACCCACTGAGTAATCACATGGTATGTACAGCCTAAAAAAAAAAAAAACCAAACCAAAACACAACTGAGAATTCAGCAGTTAAAAATTAGTAGAGCCTGTTAGTGATTAGATTAAGTAAGAAAAGTTATTCAGCCAAACAGTTTGAAGGAAAGACTTCTTAGTGTTAATACATAGTTTAATAAATAGAAGAGGCCTCCTTTTTGGTAGAGTGGAGCCAGCTCTGCTGGTTTGTGCTCTTCGTGTTGGTAGCAGGGGCTGACTGCAGCACCAGGGGGCTGAGGGGCTGTTCTGCAATGGGGTTAGAAAACAGTCACATCCCTAGGCAGACTTTGCCTCTCCCTAAAAAGCAGTGTTCTCTTTGATGGATCTCCAGGTTTGGCTGAAGACTCGGGTGCTGTGGTATAGCTGTAGTACTAACTATAAAACAGTCTGGAGGGCTTCAAGGGAAGGTGGGGGCCCTCATAGGAAACCCACAGGAGACTTGTGATAATGTCCCCTTCTCCATGTTTTGTTTTTTTTTTAACAATGCTATGCAATTTGAACAGAAAAGCCATCTGCTCTCCTACCAGTCTTCAGATTTTAATGTTTAACCATTTTTTATAATTTTTATATATTTTTGTATTCTAGCAAGAGGGGGAATGGAGTGGGGAGAGAGACAGGTATGAAAAGTGAGCATGGAAATGTGAAGACCAAAGAGCTGGACAAGGCCTTTTTTGTCCCTCTTGGCTGGATACCCTTTTTGTATAGGAAACAACACCCAGTACACCTTACAATTTAACCATATTTCAATAATAAATAACATTTCAGTATGAGAGGCAGAAACGTCACTAGAAGTCAATGCCAATTAGACAATGGTCATTTTACTTTTGGGATATTTGATCTCAGCCAGATTCCCAAAGGGATCAGGATCCTGGAGGAACTGGACCTCCCTATCTCCCTGATCACCTCTCTGCCTCCCATGATCAGGACTATTTGCAGCCACTAATAACCCTATAACTTGCCTGTAAGGCATCATCACCTTATGAATTAGAAGCTGAAGTGCAGTAAATGACTTGCCCAGGGTCACGTGGGAAATCAATGTCTGAACCAAGACCTTCAAAACCAGTCTTTCTGAATCATGATGTTGCCATATCAGATTTGATTTAAAGTTGGGTCCCTGTGCAGAAGAGAATAGTTAAAAAAAAAATAATCCCCTAATACATTGGCATTCTTTAGAGAGAAATAGTGCCTTCAGTTCAACTGTTCTTCTGATGCACAGACCCTTCCTATCTCTCCAGATGCCAATTACTCTTAAAACCTGTTCCCAGTGTGTTTCCTCTCTCATATTACCCACAAATGGAGCTTCAGAGTCACTAAGCCATCTTGCTTCTTCTCTCTGGGGTTTTTATTTGCTTTCTTTTTCCTTTTAGTGGTGTTTTTTTTTTTTTTTTTTTCTCTTTGTGGTGTTGGAGGGCAGGCGAGGGAGCAACCTCAGAGGCAGGCAGTCGAGGGTGTGATCAGTGGCTGGATGAAGTAATGGCTTTGCTGACACGGATTCCTGTAACTGCTGCCTGTTCCTGCCCTGCCAGGAACAAACCCATCAGGCGGCAAGTTTTGAAAGTCAAAACAATCCAGGCCAGTAATCTATTGGCCTGTACAGGGCTGGAGGAGAAAGCTCGTGAATATGTGTGTGTTTTCTGAGGGAACTTATTAATTAAATGTAATAATATTAATTAAAGTAATAAGTGGCTGGGAGCTATGCGATTCTGATGAAGCACATGTGAGAGTCTGAGGAGGCTGATGTGCTAAGGGTGCAAGAGAGAGAGAGGGGGCCCCACAGAGTGGGACCCTCTGTAATGAACTATTGGGGGGGGGCAGGCTGCAAGGGAGCTGCTGCTAGGGCTGCCTGGCCCTGGGGGCAGGATGCTCTGCTGACCCATGGCAAGAACTGCCTCACCCCTGTCCTATCTCCTCAGTAAAATTCATGCTTTCTCCTCCTGCCTTTCTTTTTATCTGTCTCCTCTTATTTCATATCCAGCAGAGATGGAGTACAGGAGTGGAGTTGTGTTGTAATGCCTGAGCAAAATCTCTGTATCGGCTGGAGCTTTAAAGAGATCTGAACTGTCTGAACACAACACTTGTCTGATGTCTACACTGCCAGATACTTTGCCTTCTTTTCAGTTACAACTTAAACTTTAGATTTAGGTTAGACATTAGGAACAAATTATTCACTGTGAGGGTGATAAGACAAGAGAACAAGTTGCCCGGGGAAGCTGTGGATGCCCCATCCCTGAAAGTGTTCAAGGCCAGGTTGGATGGGGCTCTGAGCAGCCTGTTCTTATGGGAGGTGTCCCTGCCAATGGCAAGGAGGTTGGAGCTAGATGGTCTTGAAGGTCCCTTCCAACCCAAATCTTTCTGTGATAAAATGGGATTCATTAAGCTCTGCTCTCCAGTCTGTCACTTTAAATGACTGATGAAGGAAACCCTGATATCTTATTTCTCCATTAGTTATTCCTTGCTCACTTTGAGTTCATAAATTTCTCTCTCCATCCTCCTTGTCACACTGTCAGAGAAGCAGTTCAAAGCCTGGTGCTCTGAAGGTGACTGTTCAGAGGAACAACTGGGTGGACATACTGATGTTTAGAAATATTTTTGAAGACTTCTACAAAAAAACCAACCAAAAATCCCAACAACCAAAACACCTCCAAAACAACACATCAGGCTCTCAAGAATGCCCTCTTTGTAAGAAGAAGCATTGTTTTTTCTAGTGTGTTATTTTTGTGTGCTGCTTCATCTTCTTCAAAAGGAGCAGTTCCCTGACAATACACAGAGGTGATAGAGGTATGAAATATCAGCAGAGTGGCTGAGGGATGACGTGAGAAGGAAGTACAGGTTATCCAGAATCACAGCAGAGTAGAGGTCTCTCTGACCTAAGATTGTCTTCTGCAACCAGGTGATAAAACCATAACTTTTAACCACTCTTCAGAAGGTGTAAGAGTGTTCAACTTCTTCCCTTGAGCAAAGCTTAAATTTGTCTTGATTTTACCAGTTGACTGGAATCCAAATTCTCTCCTGCCCTCATTTCTCATTAAACAGACTAGCCTACTTATGCTGTTTAATTCTCCTTTGATCTAAGATGCTGCACAGGTATAGCACAATTGATTTTTCCATGGTGTGGGTATGGGAACTATAGCTTAAATGTGTTTTTTCCTGAACAGCATATTAAAAAAAGAAAAAGTTAACACCCTTCTCTCCTTCCTTAATTATTACTTAAAAGATCTGCATGTTAAGGTATCACAATGGAAAGATTTTGCAGAAAAGTAAAAGCTTGCTCATGGACATCTTTTTTTTTTTTTTTTTTTTTTTTTTTTTTTTTTAATCATCAGTTTCATAGTAATGTGTAGCATCTTTATTTCTGATAGTAGCAGTGATTGTTTTCCCTGACTGGGATTCTTTCAGAGGCTTTAATATTCAGTGTGTCTGTGCACATTTTTGCATGCTATAGCTTGGCTTTAAAAAACTTGTGCTCTCAGCTTTCGGGCTGTAAAATGTGGCTACTTACACGGGGCTAATGTGAAGAGGGGCAATTGCTTATGAAGTGCTCTTGGCCCATGCTTTGCTGGGGTCTGGGGACTTGGCACAAAATCTTGAATGAGGCTGGGATGACAGAGGTGGAAGTGCTCCAGGAGACTTTCAGAGCTCCTTTGTTCACTGGGGCAGACATGAGCTGTTGTGTGACTGATGCAGGCAGGATCATCTGGGCCTTTGGTGTTCTAACTAGTCATGTTTTTGACACATTGGTTGAACAGCTTTGCATTGCTTAACTTCCCTATTTGGGCCAACACTTTGCCTCATGGGGGATGTCTCTGAAATGACAGCGTTGTTTCAAACATCTGTTTTGCCTGTAGCCC
The DNA here is from genome assembly GCF_036169615.1 of Heliangelus exortis. Classification (NCBI taxonomy): domain Eukaryota; kingdom Metazoa; phylum Chordata; class Aves; order Apodiformes; family Trochilidae; genus Heliangelus; species Heliangelus exortis. The sequence goes on along the minus strand of NC_092422.1, from coordinate 111,002,287 downwards.
TGTATGAAGGCAAAACAGATGTTTTGCTTGGTGTGAAAGATTGTGCAAGCTTGCCGGAATCCAGCCTTCTACAGACACCAAATGCAGTAGCTATGTAGCACTTGCAGAGAGTACCACAAGTTTTCATTCTTGCAGACTGATGTCAACCAACTCATACCAATAAAACCAGCAAGAATGGTTTGCCTTTCTTGAACATTTTTTTTTTATTTAAGCCACTTAAAGAAGCTAAAAATTTTCTGTAGTAGAGACTTCGATATTGCTCAGAATAGATAATGAAAAGGAGAGGGGCAAAATAAATACTTGGAATAAGTTATAATCTTGGTTCAAACACCAAGCTTATATGGAGCTTCCGTTGGCCCTAGTTATGTAGAAAGAGCTCCACTCAGTGGAAGAGCAAAATCCTAGACTTTTATATGTCATGACTTGGTCTTTGCCTTCGAAGGCTGGAGCAGCTATAACAAAGGTAATGTGACCATGAAATTGTGTTCAGTGCAGAACCACTTGTTTCCTTACTAAGTAAGCTCAAAAATATTTAATGGCTAGCATATACAGTGCATAAGAGTGTATTTTTATGGATTCAAATGAGTAGATCTAGAATGTCCTCAGAAGAATTTGCCATCTGGCTCACAACACATGGATGGCTACTGCAGCTGATGCACACAGCACATTTTTTTCAAAGTCTGATTAAGGAAAATTTCCAGCTTTGACCAACATATCTGTCTTTTAACTTCTTCTTTTTCCTTTTCCAGATGAAGTCAGTGCTTATGCTTCCTCCTCTGCTATCCAAAGAAGAGCATGTCTATCTGTGAGTGTCATAGAATGGTTTGGGTTGGATGTGACCTTAAAGATCATGTCGTTTGAATGCCCCTGCATGGCCACTTCCCACTAGACCAGGTTGTTCAAGGTCCCATCCAACCTGGCCTGGAACACTTCCAGGGAGTGGGCATCTACAACCTTCCCAGGCAAACTTTTCCAGTGTCTCACTACTCTCAAGTTAAAGAATTTCTTCCTAATGTCCAGCCTAAATCTCCCTTCTTCAAGTTTTCATTTTGATTTCATTTGTCAGAGACTATGTTCTGTTCAGTTTTCACTTTCTTGTTTTCTTTGTGACACTAATTTAGAACCTGTAGATATCTCCACACCTGTCTTGACTTTTGAAACTACTTAAGGTCATAGAATGATAGAATGAGCCATTACCCCTTGTCTTACTGCTATACTGTCTAATAGACTCCCTCCCCAGCTCTCTTGTAGGTCCCCTTCAGGTAGTGGAAGGCCACTATTAGGTCTCAACAGATCTTTGCCCTCTCCAGGCTATACAACATCAACCCTTTCAGCCTGTTATCATTTGAGAGATCTTTTCAGCCCTCTGATCATCTATCTTCATGGCTTTCCTCTGGACTCTCTTGAACAGGTCTGTATCCTTCTTATGTTCGGGGCCTCAGCTGGACACACTACTCCAGATGAGGGCTGAGGAGAGCAGAGTAGAGGAAGAAACTCTCCTCCCTCAGCTGTCTGACCATGCTTTTGGGGCAGCCCAGGAAATAGTTGGCTTTGAAGGTAGCAAGTGCATGCTGCCAGCTCATGCCCTGTTTTTCATCCGCTGGGTAGTGTGCTATGTAGTTGCCTGCCCCTTGGCTGCTTAGCAGGGGCCTCTTGAGCATTTGTAGACACCAAGTAACTTTTTAACAAAAGATTCATCAATGATGGCTTGGAGGCTCTCCTGACAGTGAAATATTGCAGGTTTATTCATGACCGCGTCCTTCAGAGAGGGATCACAGTTCATGATTTGCTGTGTCATACACCTAATGCAGGACAAGGCTTGCCTAGTTCCAGGCATGATGGGGGTGTGCATGCAGAGATGTCTTGGCTGGCTTTGCCTGAGTTGGTGCTGGCCCTGGAGGCACTTTTATTGCATCAGCAAGGCACTGCTGGGGTGTGGGTCGACACACATGAGGGTGATGGCTTTCAAATCTCATGCAGGCATGAGCTGCATGGATGCCTGGGGCTGTCTTAGCTCAAGGGTCTGCTTGCACTGCTTCTAACCAAGTGGAGACGGGACTGTTTCCAGACATAAGAAATGCTTTGTGACCTCATAAAATGGTCACAGCTTGATGTGTCATCCTTGTTACACCACCTGGCCTACTTCACTGCTGTTGACTATGAACAAAGTCCTTCTTGGTTGTCTCAGTCTCTGAGGCTGGGCAGCTTGTCTGCTGCCTGGGTAGAAGGCAGGAGGGTGTATAAGCAAGTGGTGCACATATCTGATGCTGTGGCAGTATGGCCCCAAGAGTATCTTGCTCTTTCTTGAGGCACTTGGGACAGCAGCTGTGGCTACACCAGCCAGAACAAACACAAAAACGGTGGATATCTCTCTTGTAAATGATAGAAACAAATGCTATCTGAGTCTGAAATAACATGGCTATGCTTCAGGGTTTTCTAGCTGTGATCTGAAACTGCCAGTAACAAGAATTAATTCTGGCAGGGGTAATCAATACTGCCTCTTAATTGTCTTAAATGGTGTCAGTAGATTCAAACCTGAAGAGACACATTTCCTGTGTTAATACATGATGTGCAAAATGCTTCAGTGCTGGATGAAGATGCTGAGCAACCTAAAAAGACAAATCAATGTGTGCTTGCTCAACCATGACCAGAATATTACCTGACTTTAATTCTGGAGGGAAAATCAGCCTTCTTAGCGGTAAATGAAGTTGTCAATTCAGGTAGCTGTAGGCACAGTAGATGATGTGCTGTGTGTATGGTTGTGATCCAGTGCATCGTGGGAGGAGAAACTGAGGTGATAGATTGTGGCTTGGATCTATCTGGAAGAGATGGAGCACTTTTAAATGTGGGGCCTCATGTAACTGTACTTGTATCTGTTTAAGCCTGCCCTGTCCCTGTGCTGTATGCAGGTTGGTCATAGGGATCTCACTTGAAGGTCAGGATTGGAAACTCTTCTGGGCAACTATCCAACATCTCCACTAATGCTATAGTGAGCATACCTGAACAGCTGTGGAGCCTCCAAGAGTGGCCATAAAAAAAAGGCACTCTGGTGTGTGTTACTGCTTCCCAATACTTCTGTAAGGGGTTGTCCACAGCAATCTGACCTCCTGGAAGTCATCCAGTCATTCACTTATTAAGGGTTTTTACAATATTACCATTTGGTCATATGGCTTTACTGTCTTTCCCGCATTCACAGAAAACTCACCCTGAGTCAAGGTTTTAAACAGCAAATAACCTCTCTCTATGAACAATGTAGTATTTCACACTTCCCTTCTCACTCACCTTTGTGATCCCCGACCCTTAGAGCTGGGCTGGCTGTGACAGGAGGCTCAGCTCCTGGCTCTGGTACCAGGTGGCCACCAGCCTTGCATGTGGCTCAGTCAAGCCCACTGCTGCTTTGCAGATGGTGCACAGTGCACATAGATGGGCTGTTGGCAAGTTAAAGCAGAAACATCTACTCCTAGACACTGCTACTGCTCTGCAATGTGGGTCTGGGATCCCACTGTGATGAGTGATGTACAAGCAAAACACGACCCTAGCTCTGTCATCCTGTGACATGGCAGCACACAGGAATCCTAATAGACATATCTGCTTTCCTCTGGTCTTATTCACAAAGATTTGACAACTCAGTTTATGAAAGCAAAGCATTTTCCAGAGACTCTGAAAAATTCCTTTGGCAGGGACACCTCCCACTTAGACCAGGTTGCTCGAAGTCCTGTCCAACTTGTCTTTGAACATTTCCAGGGAGGGAGCATCCACAGCTTCCCTGGGTAACCTGTACCAGTGTCTCACCACCCTCACAAGAAATATCTTCTTCTAATGTCTAACTTAAATCTACCCTTTTCCAGTGTAAAGCCATTAACCTTTGTCCTACTGCTACATTCCCTCGTAAAAAGCCCCTCCCCAGCTTTTCTGTAGATAACTTCAGGTACTGAAATGCTGCTATAAGGTCACCCTGGAGCCTTCTCTTCTCTGGGCTGAACAACCCCAACTCTCAGCCTGTCCTCATAGGAGAGGTGCTCCAGCCCTCTGATCATCGTTGTGGCCTTCTTCTGGAGTTTCTCTGGGAGCCACGTCTTTCTTGTGTTCAGGGTGCCAGAACTGGGCATGGTACTCCTGGTTGGGGTCTCATGAGAGAAGAGGGGGAGTACTTCATCTTCCTTACCCTGCTGATCATGCTTCTTTTGATGCAGCCCAGGATATGGTTGGCTTGTGCTCAGTAAATGGCAGTTACCTGTTAAGTAAAATAAAAAAAACTGTAGCTGTCTGAAACTTCAGCTGTAGCTGTCTGAAACTGTAGCTGAAACTTCAGTGCTGTTTCTGGTGTTCTCCATTTTAATGTTGTTTAAGCCATAGGGTAGCCAAGATATGAATACTTAAAGTAAGTTTTACAGATGAGAAAAAAAATTGTAAACTTAGACTTTTAGTCTTTTGTTTTCCTCAGTCTCTACTTGAAGTAGACTAAACCCCTTAATGTTGTCAATCAACACTTCTTCAGCTTGTGGAGTTTTATTGAGCACCCAGTACAGACTGGAAGTTCTTCCATTTAGCTGTTTTTTTTCAAAGAGTAGATTGGTGAATTAAAAGAGAGTGGTGCAGAGCTTTATCTGCTCCAATGCTTAAGTATGATGAACAAAAAATTACCTGAAATATCTTGTACTATTTTGCATTTCTGGGATTTTCAGAATAACCAAAGATGCATATCATAAGGTGTAGCTGAATTTCAGTTCCTGCAAAGAATAGGAGCGTTATGACTTTTTTGTATTGTGACTCTTAGTCAAGCTTGCTTTTTTCTGACAAAAGCATGCTACTTTTAAAAGACATTCACATTAGGATATCTGCTCTCTTTTTCACTGCATGAATAAAAGACAGATGCTGACACTTGTTAATTATGATTTGTTCAACAATGCAAAATCCTTTTATTTCCCTGCTTGACTGGAAGCTTCCTTTATATGATACTGAGTGCCAGACAATGAGCTCTAAGTGATTGTAATACTCTTCAGACATTTCAATTATGTCCCTTTTTCAGGCATCTTATGTAGAACAGGATCAGCTAGCCTGCTTGAACACCCATCTTCCTCTTACAACATTGAAAAAGTTTTCTTAGATGTTTTCAAACACTCACTTTTAAAGGTTATCGGAGTAAATCTGACAGATTTGATTTATTTGTAGTGACGTCAAGAAAGTTGTGATGGATTCATGTATTGTGAACAAACTGATCTTCAAATCACCTTCTGGAAGTGCCACAGTTGCACAGAACATGCCTCTGGGGCAGAAGGTGTTTAGCATATTGAAGTGAAGCTTTAGTTGTCTCTTTAAAAAGAATGTTTGAGGAAGAGCCGATGGGTGTACTCTGGTATGAAGGAATGATGAGCACCAGCCAAGGAACACGGAGGTCCTTTGGCTTTGGTGCCTGGTTCTCTGGTATGTTTGTGTATCAGGACTCTCCAGGAGATGTGGGATCTGCCTCCAGGGCAGATGTAGCTCATCCAGAGGAAAGCTTGTTGCAGCATTTTGGAGATTAGGTGTGCTAGCTTGCTGATACTTCCAAAACCACCAAACACTGGGTGAAACGGAAGTCACCAGGTAGTGTGGCACTTTGGCAGGCAGGTCTTCAATGACTGTGACCCAGTCCCTGCTGCAAGCTGGTGCCTGAGGGCTGATAGTCAGGACATGGACAGGACTCCTGCTCTCATCAGTGGCTGACAGAGCTAGTGGGATGGTTAAAGAAAGGCTCTAATTGTGAGCGGTATACAGGATTGTCCCTCTCCTGCCTCATGTTGCTTAACCCAGGTCTTCCACCTTGCCATAAGCACAACTTTTGGAATGGACTCTCCAGGTGGTCAGAGCTCTTTGGGTAAAGGTCCTATCTGAATTGGTGTTGAACAAGTTTTCCTAATATGGGCTTATCTCATTGTGTAGAAAATAATAATATTTTTTTAATTGAATAACATGGTGCTTGGACTTGCGAAGGTGTAGCAAACATGGCTTGTGGTATTATGGCAGCCAGTGCTGCAACTGGTTATTGTTGGTGGCAACACTGAATGAGAACCAGCTGGGTTGAGGGATGTGTCTCTTCCACCAAAGCAGGTGTCTTTTGGACATGAATGATGAGCTGACAGATTGGAAGTGTTAAAGACTGTTTTTGATAAACTTTCTCTAGCATCTCCTTCTTTGAAACAGCGTCTTTCATTGTGGCACTGGGGTGCATATGCCACAAAACAGGCAAATATATCTCTGGTAGCTGTAGGCTCATCCTCCTGTTGTTGTGATAGGAATTTGAATGCAAGTTTGAAATATTAATTGGCAATCCTCTAGAGTTTTGGACTGCAGGGATTGCCTTCTGTTGTGTCTGGCAGTGAGGCTTGAGAGCAGCATGGTTGTAAACAATTGAGAATATTTGGAGAGATGAATACCAGGATTGTATGCTAGGTCCAACTGAATGAGAACTCCACTTGATCTCTGCTGAAAATTTTCAGAGGTATTTCTCCTTGTGCAACATGGTTGGTACTTGATAAGCCAGACATAGGAGTTGTGTATTTATCCTCTAAAACATGTGACACTTGCAATACTGTTGTCTGATGACTGATTTGCCAGTGCTTCTCCCTGGAAGGAGAAGGTGTGGATGCACTTCTGCTCTGTTTCAGGATACTGTGGTGGGCTGTGAAGACAGGCAAAGCAAGGCTCTGCTGGGCAGTGAGGGAGGAGAATGAAGTGTAGTTCTTTTTGTAGTTCTAGTGACAGCTCAGACTCTGAAAGGAAATTTTATTTGTGTAGAGCAAGCTGGTCTGCCAGTCAACAGGTATCTCAAATGCACTTACACAAAAATTTAAGATGGGACTCTTCCACTTAGAAATCATACATATAAGAGTGGGCACTGCACATATGAATAAAACGCTCTTGGGGAAATAGCTTTTTTAACTGCTATCACTGTAAAAGGCAGGTAACTGTCTTGTCTTATTCTATGAAAGACCTTAAGTCCTCTGATCATAAGTGTAAAAACCCCTTCTGAATTCTTCTGGTCACAGTCTTGGAGCACGGAGATCAAATTTCTGGGGCTGAAAGAGGGAGCTTTGTGGTGCCCCCATTGAGTGGGCTAGTGAAGCAGAATGATCTGGTTGTTACCCAGGCAGCCCACTGATTCCTTCAAAAACCCCAAAACAGACAGTGTATGCAGTTGCATCAGCTGAGTTGTGAGCTGGAGGCCTGCAGATCACATTTTCTTGGCTTTTAGCATTCAGCTGGAGCTTTTCCTCTTATACCTTTGCCACTTCTTCCCTCTTGCTATTTCTGAAGATTTTGAACACTGAAGGGAAAACTATGGAAGTGTGCATACAACTTGCAGATGAATGGAAGATCTGATGGAAGGCAGCAAGAATATATTTCAGATGCCCTTGCAAATACAGTTTCAAACTGAAAAATGCAGTGGTGGGAGAGAGACTCTATATTCTGAAAGAGTAAACATCCTTATTTTCTCTTTTGCTGTGATCAGATCAAAATTTGAAATGGCTTGAAGAAAGATGCTGAATATTCAGACATGTGCCATAGACCAACTCAAGCAATGACATGGCCACCACTCTACAGCATTTCCTTTATATGTATAAAAGCAGAAAGTCTCAGCTGATGTTCAGAAACAAGAAACAAGCTGCAGAGTGGGCAACAGCTGCAATGTGGCTAACCATAGGCTCGCTGGCACTCTGTAGTAATTAAAATATAAAAATGGGAGCTTGAAGCTATTCACAGGATGGACCATGAAAGCTGTGAAAAAAGCTGGATGAAAAGGTTGCAGCAAAATGAGAAGTGGGAGGACAGATGTCTGTCTTGAACAGAATGAAAAAGAAAGTAGTTCACACATATTGTGATCGGGACTGGAGTCTTCTCCCATTTCCCAGACAATGCTGGCATCATGTGGCCACTTTATTTAGCTTGCCTTGTGATGAAATATTTCTAAAAAATCTTTGCTCTACATCAGCATTTTTCTGATTGGAATTTGAAAAAAACCCCACCTCAGCAATGCTAGTGACTTGGGTGCTTCATTTGTCTGGATACTCTGGGACAGGATCTCAGTTTTACAGAGGACATAAGGAATCCTAATTGGTGTTTTGGGGTCTCTTACTTTCTGATCATACATTAGAGATTGTATTTTTCAAATGATGTCTGTCTTCAAACGTGCAGAATAGCTTACTTGTGCTTTGCTTTTGAATCTAAGTGAGAGGAGGATATTGCCAGCTGCATGTCAGGTTGTGGTGAGAGGGTTTTCCCACTGTGAGAATCCTTGTTGCTTGCAAGGAAGGGGTGAGGTGCAGGGAGAGAAAAATAAACTAAAGCAGCAATTCTTTGTAGCTATAAAGAGCATGGGCTGCATTTTAGAAAGAGCTGTAGAGGGAGAGGTCTTGGACTGGCCAGGAGATACCCACACAAGGAAAAGAAGTGGGAGCAAGGAGGAAAGGGAGCCGTAGTGATGTTTTTCATGGGTACTCTGCAAAAGAGCAGCATCCTGCTAAAGAACTTAAAGCAGACTGATGTGACAGCTGGGCTATGTAGAAGAAAACTGCACAGCATTCTGAATTTAGCTGATAGCTGAATAAACCAGGCTACAGAAAATGAGGGTAATTTTCCAGCAGTATTTCTGGTATTCTGGAAGAATGGAAACCTGGGTAGAGATAGTATCTAATACTAGTTGAAGTGGGATCCTGTTACACAGACCAGATTTAAAGAATTTTGCAGAAATGCCCCTGAAGCTGAAGTAAATAAAGCCTAAGTAATGTAGCTTTAATCAGTGATACTAACAGCTTATTAACCTCCATCCGAAATAACCAGCCAAGAACAGAGACTGTTCAGGGGAGTTCCTCTTTGAAGTTCTGTACATCCAGATAAAATGGAAAACTTGGCAAGAAATATAAAACAGTCAAAAAAGAGGGTATTTCTCCAAGCTATTTTTCAGATTGTGAAAGAGATGATACAGCATTCTTAAATATTAAGACAGAGCATGTGTATAATTGCACACTTGCACAAACATACAGAGGAGCTGTGCATACTTGTACACATTTCTGTAAATACAAAGGCTTGTGTATATGCACAGACGTGTGCCTATCTGCAGACTGCCTACAGTTTTAACAAAAATCTCATAAGGGTGCAAAAGGGGTAAAAGCATAACATGTAAAATGAATGATACAGCTGTTAAATCTTCTTCAAACCATATAAAGCAAAATAAGTCTGTCTTCTGGGTACCTGATATCAGGAAGGAGGTAATCAATTAGCAGCAAAACCATGCCTCATTCTAATGTGTGCAGTGCTAGCTGTATAAATGCAGACGTGTTTTAATATTTATTTATGGCTTTGATTTTATATGTTTTGTGAACTTTAAGTGTTTAGGTGACAGAGAATCTTTAATCCAACTCAGTGCTTTGTTCAGATTGATTGCTTTTGGTTAAAATGTCTAGCTTGGATCATGTCAAAGCTTTGGCAGGGGTACAAAATTCCATAAGACATACTTGGGCATCTGCATTTCATAGTAGAAAATATTTAAATGTTTTTTGTATCTAGGTGAAAATTCAAAGCAGATCACTACATTTCTTCTCCATTATCACTTAGAATCTAAGTTCAGTTTCCTGGGAAAGCTTTCCATCCCTAGAGCAGACCCAGATTGAAGTTAGTACTGTGGAGACATGAATGCAGGCCCTTTGTCCTCCTGCCATAGAACCTTTCTTACAACTTCCATCCAAAAAGGAGACACTTTTATATTTTGGTTATATATGATTAAATATAGGGACTAACAAAGGTACATACCTACTTGGTGTGAGGTCTGCTAGATCATTTTTTACCAAAGACTAATTTTTTTTCCACTGGTTCTTAGAGATGCTTTGATGAAAAGGAGGGAAAAGGATTGTGTGTGCTGTTTTATGTGTTCCTGTATAATTTTAAACAGGAGGCTGCCAGCATCATTACAAGTTGTTGGGCTGGATACAAACTTAACACACATTGTCATTACCAAGATAGATCACTGTTGGAAAGGGACTTGATAAAAGCTATTAAATAGATACTCATTTTCCTGTGTTTGGGAAGGAGATGAATGGGTAAAAAAGGAAAATGAGAAAGCAGTTAATGTGATTGAGGAGAAGAGAACAGGCTCTTCTGCTTACCTGCGGGTTAGGGAGAATGTGAGCTAGGGAAAAGGTGAGACTTGGTGTGTTACTGTCTCTCCACTTGTAGTTCTTCCTCTTCATTTCTGTTTGCTATTAGAATGAGAAGATCTTTAACATGTGTTTTCAGGATGATGCAGGAAATGCAATGCAAGGGACATTTTAAATGTGCAGTAGTGTGCTTATGCTGGAAAGTGAAGATACTGAAGTGTTTACTGTAGTAAAGCTTAAACCTAAATCTATTTTCAGGGAAAGAAGAAAATATGTTAAATGTATTTTTTTTTTTCCAGCAGGGGAGGAAGGGGGAGGCCTCCTTAGACAATTCAGATCCTGGTTTCTTACCTAGTTCATTAAAGATTAAAAGCTTTAGTGTGTCAGTCTCCAAGTACCTTTGGCAACAGAACTTGTATATAGGGTAGTTTCTGTCCTGGTTTTGTGGATGAGAAACGGAAATAGAGTGCAGACTGAGTAATCAGCTCGAATACCCCAGGGAAAATTTGACTGAACTGGAAATGACATCAAATTCCCCTGTTAACTAGGCAAGTATTTTCTTAAACTTTTAAAGAGGTCAGCACTCTCATAAGGGTAGGAGTGTGAAGTTGCTCTTGCTACAAAAAAATCCGAACCAAACACATGCAAAACAATTGGGACTGGCTAGACTTCATTGCTGCAGGAATTGTTGGGCTTTTTTGGGGGGGAAGAATGGTTAAAGTGTTAACAAATCAAGATCAAGGTATTCTTTAAAGATACCTTTACAGCTATTAAATTCAGGCTGAATATCCCTACTTTTCTGATTATACTAGCTACAAGTCTGTTTTAGGATAGGCAGGGAGCAATGTCACATTTAGTTAAGCATGAGGAGAATGTAACAGCTTTGATCCAAGACAAATGGAGATCAACAGGAAGGAAGCTATGAGGATCACACCTGACTCGGGTGGGATTATGTTGGCAGAATGGTATCTTCTGGGCAGGAGACAGAGTACAGTGGGATACTATTTTGCCACTAGAATAGGGGGAAGGAAAGAGGCATTGAGGAAACTGTGTGGGTCTAAGCAGACATTTAGACAGGCTTTAGGTTTACATACCAAATGGAAGATAGACTTGCAGAGCCACAGAGCTTGTCCATTTATTGTGTAGATTCAGAGCAGAAGAGCAAGCAGAGGTTGAGGCCTGGGCTGAATACTTTTGGTAGTCCTCCTGGCTACCTTGCTCCAGGCACAACTATGGCATCACCAGATGGATCTGTTCTGTGGGCTGGAGACTGAAGGAAAAGCTTGCTCTGTAAAATGTATCTACATGAGGGAAAGTGTGGGAACAATACCTTAGTGATAATGTTAGAGAATAAGTGAAAACAGGTAAATACTACAAAGGGTAACAGGTGTCTAATGGATCCTGGCTACAGAGTGACTTATTGCTGCTGAAAAGCAACTGGAAGGGGAGTTCAGTATAAAAAAAAAAAAAAAATCCACAAAAAAAACCGGTTTGCTGGCAGGCACCCAGGATTCTATATGCTTCAGACATCCTTTTTGCTCTTTCCCTAACCACCAGATGTATTTCTGTCTCATTCCCACCTGATCATATTTTTTTATATTTTTGTCCATCCCATGCTGTTTTCATGGCAGCTGCTTTTTTGAGAAAGACGCCGTGAGCTTTGTGTTCCCATTACAATTGCTCTGCTGTAGTGTGGCTTGTAAAAATGAACTTGTGTTTGCTGTTGTTGTTCCCTTCCTCCAAATATTTACTGTAAGGTATATCAAGGCTGTCATGGGGTTTTCAAACTTATGCCATGGAGTGGGTAATTGTATTAAGTGAAGGCATGAGACATGGAATTCTTTCAGCATCCCTAAAAGAAATATGGACATTTTGGACCTCTAACATTTTCCTTGGCATGCTTGAGTTCTCTGAAATTTATAGATTAATAATTAAAGCCTTCCAACATTTTTAATGAGAAAACTACCCATAATCTACAGCAATATCTTTACTATAGTGTGTCTTACCCAGGTAATAAAAACCATGCTACTAGATTTAATCTCGTATTGTGAAATACTCTTGGGTATTTTTAAAATTAACGTAAGGGCTGACTGCTGGAAAATACTCCATGAAAACAAATTATATTATTAATCAAACCAAAGCACAGTGCTCCACATAGTGGTTTTAAAATGCCCAAGATGGTCTTTAATTGAAATGTTACAGAAAATAAGAGAATGAGAAACTGTGTACATGGTACTTAATTAACTTTACAATGCATGCTCAGCAGTTTCTTTGAGGTGGTGGGACCAAAATATTGCCAACAAACTGAGTCTGTGCTTCTATAGTCTAATAATAAATTTCAATTTAGATTAATAAGCATCTTCTTAATTAAACTGTATCATTCCTTGTTGCATGCTGAAGTGATTGATGCTAAATGCCATTTCCATGTGTTCCATTAACTTCAGCACTCACATTTCCTCATGAGGATTACCTGTTGGACAGCAAAACCAGGTTTTCCTCTCATCATTTGTCAGGTAGTTGATTGTTTTGAGGTGTTTTTGCATTCTTTTATCTAAATCCAGGCCACGTTTTATTCTTCTGTGAAAAGGGTACAGGAGATCTAGAGAATTTCATATTTTGTATAGAAGTGGACTAATGCTTTTTCATGTGGTTTCTGTTTGCTCTCTGAACCAACTGTCCAGGTATGGGCTTTGTCCACTTAATGTTTTTGCTTTGGAGTCTGTTCAAAATAGCTAGAGGAGGACATCTAGATTTTGGCAAAAGATCCAGACAGTCTTGCAGCAATATGTATAGTGCAGGACTGCATGGGAGTATAAGGACAGGACAAATACATGATGGTGAATTCCTGTTATATTCTGTCCAAGCCACAGTTCTGTGAATTATTTAAAATTGTGGATCTTCATGCTACCAAAAGCTACTTCTATAACTTTACAGGGCTTGGGCCCTCAGGGTTTTTTTTTTCTCTTGTGCCCACTGATTTTTTTGAGGTAGCAGATGTGCTCTACTCTTCTGCCAGCATAGCATCTCCAAAGTTGCAGAGCCCTGGCTCTGCTCTGACACTACTCTCTTTGCTCTTGTTCTTACTACCTTAGCGCTGGCTGGTGAAGTCCCTGGTTATGGCTGATGCAGTGAGGCTACAGCATCCGTCAAATATAAGTAGTTTCTGTGCACCTGACAAGAGACTCATCCCTCTTTAACTTTATAGCAAGTTTTGTGGGATTGATTGTAGTACAGTGTTGACAGCCCTCTGAGTACTTAAGCAATATACTAGGCTTGAGTATACCCCCAAAAAAGCAGGGGAGAAGCAATAATCTTGGTCCTGTTAAGTACGTTTTGATGTCTGCAGCAAGTGTTTAGGAGCAGTTCCCTTCTGCTTTATTGGAGAAGGACTCTTCTCTGGAAGGGAAGTGTGCCTTACCTACAGAGTTTAGGTCAGGGCTCTACCAGAATCCCTGCTATTGGCAGTGGGTGGCATACAGGATACCTGTGGGGTTTGCTGGGCTGGGAAAAATTAGGTGACCTCAGGATAGCAGGGTAGTCTAGGACCTGAGGTGGGATGATAGCAGTGAGGGCAAGCAAAGGTTTTAATATTTTTTTTCAGTTGAGCTCTCAACCACCTGACTCAGGGGAGTATCAGTGATATCTTGCAAAAACCCGAGTTACCTCTGCTTTGTATCTTGTACTAGTCAACAAATCCTGCCTCTAATAGGAAGGGTTGTCTGTTTCTGAGTTGATGCAGAGGTACCAAACAAGCTGAGTGTGGCCTCTCTTAGAGTATTAACATTAGACACTGTGAATGAAGGCTTGCGGGGCCTCTCATCTTCTGAGACCCGTGATACTGCTTGTTAATTCAGACCACCAGAGAGCTGGGATAACAAGCACCTCCTCAGTTGAGATCAAATAACACTGTGGGCAATGTGTAGTGCACTGGAAGAGCTGCCACTACAAGGCATGTACAAACTTTTAAAATGGTGCTACAATTGTATCTTGCTGCCCAAGTGTTGGCAGTTTCATTAAATATACAGAAGATTTCAGTAAACTTAAATCTCTAATAGATGGCATGTTTCAAACAAGGACAAAGCAAGAATTAGATCACAGTAGCTTGGATTTTGTAATGTTTACTTCTTCGATTTGTAAAGCTCTGTTGTAGGGTTTTTGGCCAACTGTTCATCCGAGATGGTCTCCTATAATCAGAGTTGTCATTTCTCAGCAGGCACAAAGTTTGGGTGTTGGAGGATGCAGTTTCAAAATCTCCAGCCCATTTCACTTGGGTTATAGCAGGATCCAGTGCCCTTCCACAAGATAGGAAGAAAAACAAAAGCAGAAGGAAAACTGCTTATCCTGAGCAGGTGGGGTATGAAAGCAAGCACTATCCAAAGGGAGCCTGTAGCCACTGAGTGTCCATTCCCTTGAAGCGCACACTTAAATGACAAGTAGAAACAGTGCTAACTATCAGCTTATCCACTTCTCTATCTTTCATTTTAATCCCAAGTATAAGCATCTAGAAGGTAAAGTGGAACAAGTGGCATTTTTGGTCCTGATATTAGTTTCTGGGAGATGTGTGTGGGATATTGCTTTTGATCTTTCATAGATGTGTTTTCATCTGTGCTTGTCTGTAATTCTAAGGTACTTGTATACCTTTATCACTGAAGGAAATTATTATTATTAGTGTTCAGTAAGTACAAAACTTTTTTTGCGATTAAAAACTTTCATAATTCTGTATTTCTGATCTGTGGTGCTGACTCACAAACATGAGCAAACTTCAAAATGGTGCTGGTGCAGAGTGTGCCTTCCACGGCCATCCATTGTACCCCTGACTCAGGTTGTTTCCCTCTGAGGAATCTGTCCCTGCTTCAGCAGTGACTCAGCTGTTTGTGGTGCTGAATGACACAAATGACAGCCTGGCACTCTGAGGAAAGCTGGGACTGGCACTGATGACACATTAATATGCTGCAGCTAAACAGCTACTTTGTGAGCATCTGAGTCATGCCTGCAGCTGGCCCAAAAACGTGTGAGGTAATTGGGAACAAGTCCTGCTGCAACTCACGCTCTTTCTCCAGCCAGGACCCTGTGTCACTTCAGTGTCACCTCAGCAGTTAGGGAGAGCCTTCCTTACCCTGGAAGAGAGAAACCTGGAAAATAAAACAGCTCAACTGCACTAGTGTCTGCCATGGCAGCTTTGCCTGGGCGATGCATGTGTGAAGCTTCTGGTTTTCTGTTTGCAGTAGTTTGTCTCATGGGATTGTACTCAACAAAATACATCTGCAAGAGGCTTGAGAGGATCAGTTAGGGCACATTTGGGTTTTCAGAAGTCTAAAAAACACAATCTAAAACACTGTGTTTCTAAATTGCCTTTTGAGTATCTGTCTCCAAGGCTTTTTTCCAGGTCATTTTTGTTTTTTTCTTCAGAAAAAAATTGCTTGAATTTTAAAAGGAATTTTGTTGTCCTTGTCTAGTGTGGTTATGGATTCTTTCTGTTGTGAGGCTAGGTAGCCTTGGAGAAAGGTGAAGTGAGAATGCTCTGAGATAAAGATGAAAAAGCATACCTGTTGCTTTTTTGCTCTTTGCTGCCTAAGGTCCCAGGGAAAGACTTGAGGAGCTGCTTTCTCTTTAGAGTGAAGCAGTATCTTCGTTACTTTCAAATTTGTGATGGGATAAGGGCCAAAAAAGAGACTTTTTTTGGGGTTTGCCTGCACAGTACAGTAGAAACTAGTTTAATGTTAACATCTGCAAAATGATACCTTTGTTTGTAATGAGACTGGGAAGTGGTAATATCTCTACCCCTGAAAAACTATGGCGGGTAAAAGCTGTCTTGGGTGAAATTACTAAACTGTAACTTAGCCATGAAAGCATTCCTAAGGTGATTCCTAGAGAGCTTGGGATGCTGACTGGGAAGAAGCAGGTTGTCTTCGTATGTGGAAAAAGCAGCAACTTTTGGAACAAAAAAAAAAAGTATTTAAATGGGAAACTGAAAAAAATGATGGTAACTGTCTAACAGTAAAATGTGCCTCCCTATCTGGGCTTTGGGGTGGAGGGCTCATGGCAACTTCTTTTCCTGGTGAATAGACAATTAGCTCTCACTGCCTTTTGTGTATGGGTGGATGCTCAAGAGAGGCAGGATGGGGATTTGCTGGTGTATGTGCATGGTAACAACTATCAGTCTGAAGCTAGGAAAAGGATATGGGCAAGGGAAAGGATAGTGAAATAGGATATATGTTATGGAAGCAGACTATTGTCTGAGAAGTGTTTTGTAGTCTATCTGTTCTTCCTCACAGGCACAAACTCAATATCCAATTTATTTTATAGCAGGAAAGTAGTACCTTTTGAAGTCCTTCAGTGGAGCAAAGATTTGTTACCTTTCAATTCTCTAGTAGCTCAGATTGTTATTGTTCTCATCTGGTATTCTGATTTCTGTATTAGTTGATGCTTCGGGGAAAGGCAAAGAAACGAAATGAACACCTAAAAGTGCAGTACATCTGTATGAAGTGTGGAGAGTATATGAGAAACACTTGTCTGCAAGGGTGATCTGCATGTGCAGAAAAGCATGAAATTTGATTATTATCTTCTGCAACCCTTTACAGTAGCTTGTGGAGCTGAAAACATTAATAATGTAAATAAAATCACAGCCTTTCCTTAGTAACATAGTCTTTAATTTTCAGAAGCAGTGGGGTCCAGCACGTTGGTTCTGTGCAGCCCAAGCTGGGAGTTGTTCTTTTCCCCTGAACTTATTTTCACTGTAGCTGTGGGAGGGTGGGGACACAAGAAGCCTGCTTCCTGACCCAACACAGTGTAAATCTGAACACTTTGCAAGATTTCTGGTGTGTTGGCAGTGTGTTTTAAAACCCAAATCCCTTGCGTGTCAGGTCAGAAGTATTCCTGTTACCGAGCAGGTGGTGTGACTGTCAGGATGATTCCGCATCGTGCCTGAGGTCCAAGCAAAGCCTGTGCTCTGGGGTGGCTCTGCTGGGTGCCAAGAGGGGTGAGCAAAATCGGAGAGCTGCAGACGAGCCAAGCCCGGCAGATGGCAGCAGAACAGCACCGAAGGCAGAGCCGAGTGCACCCCGAGCAGAACCGCCAGCTCTGCCTCGGCAGGAAAGCTTCGGGCGTTTTCCAGTGAATCCCACTGCGAGGTTGAAGGGTGAGGGCAATGAATTCAGATATTCAAACCGTGTGCGATGGTCTCGTGTTAGAGTTCAGTGCTTTGCATTCACGCACAGCAAAGAATAATGCTTTGGAAGAAAAGGAACTGTAAAAAGAGACAACAACAAAAAAATCTCAAACAGAAAGTACATACTAATAATGTATCACAAGGTGATGTCCTCTGCATGTACTGCTACTGCCCTGCGGTGTAAGGTGAAGGAATTCAAAACAGGGTATTGCATCCCACGAGGGGCTTCCTGCCTACTGCTAGGATGAATGCTCTTGTTCTCAAGCCTGAGCTCTGAGGGATGCTTTCTGCAAAGCAGAACAGGTTCAGTGATAGACTGGGAGAAACTTTCTCTCAGAGTGGCTCTTACCTCACAGTCAGAACTTTCTCCCTTGGAACATAAGTTCAGGAGAGGAACTGAAGTGGTCCTTTGAGTAGTGGGGGCTCTTGCTGCTGGGTCTAAAGGATGAATTGCAAGAGCTGCAGGGCTCCCCATGTACCTTGTCCTGTCCTCCCACGGGTGTTATAAGATGGGAGGCATCTACACTGAATTTCTATCATTTCAGTAGGTCTTGGTTTATTCTAGGAGAATCTTCAGCCAGCTGCTCAAGCTAGTTATGAGCCTGTTTTGCATGGTTAGCTTATGTGCCAAGATCTAGCTCTGGGTGTCTGTTATGAATATTTATTACTGTGGGTGAATGTAATCATTATAGCAGGCCAAAAAGGCCATTTACTTTATATAATAACTGCTGATTTAATTGTTGGTATATTTTACTGTTAGTAAAAAAACCCACAGCGATGGATCTGGTGTTCTAGTATCAATCAAAATAAGCCTGCTATGAGAAAAGGCTATCACCCATGCAAAACAACTCCTCTTCTGCAGCATTTTTATTATGTATTTTTAATACACCTGCAGGTGGTAGTACATAACCTCTGGAAGATGTGCAATTAAACAGTGTACTTGCACTATTTTCAAAATTCATGCCAGTATACCAGTTTTATGTCTGCAATCATGTTTCTGCTAGTGGTTTCTCACAGTGCCATGAAAACTACACAAAAGGCAGTGTGGTTTATTAGGCATATTGGGCAGTAATACATGGATCAAAGAACCTGTGCATAGCCAAATACCTCTAAGTCGCAGCTGTAGTACTTGCTGGCTTGAGAATGAGCTCAGAATGAGTGCTTTTAACATAAGGGTCAGCAGATGAATGCTCAGCTTTATACATCCCAGCCCCCCTGTTGACCTTGGGAGCACTAGATAGTCAGTTGGAGTGTTGTTTTTCCACCCATTTGTTTGCTTTAAACAACAAATTTGCTTTGCCTGGCTTCTGATATTTCACAGTACTGTGAAGCCAAAATAATGAAATAATTCTGGGATTCAGTTTATCATTTGGCTAGAAGTGCCATTTTGTTACCAGTTTCCTGTCTCAAGCTAGTTTGATACTTAAAGCTGTCACAGTATTGGGATGTCAGAGTAAAAGGAGTGGAGCACAACCTAAAACTTCAGCTGCGTTATGATAAATGTTGAGTCTAAATATCTGTCTTTGATGTGGATGAAGACTGGAAACATGGACTCTGTCTCAGGAGAGTACCTTTTGATCAAAGCATATTTGCAAGATGTTACCTGCAGTCTCACATGGTCGGTGTTTACCTGTTTTGCTTAAAATACTTAGGAAATTGAGATGATGACTGTGTTCAGTGGTGATAGCACTTCTTGGTACAAGAAACATCTGGATTTCAATTTTTCTTCTGATAATGGATTCCAGAATTTTGTAAACAGCTCAGCAGAAAAGACAGAAGGCAGGTCCCACAGTGGTACATTAAGTTCCAGGTGGACTCTTCTCTTGGAAGATGGTCCAGTCATAAGGATCCCTCCACAGAGGAGGCTTTACTATTTGTCAATGGTTTTCCACCAAAATGTGAGGATTTCCTGGAAGGTGTGTTCTGAAACCTATACTGCAGAGAAGATGGAGAAAATGGTTGTTCATTCCACTGCTGCCGGGTGTTGAATTTCCTGAGCTCAAATGAGCTTGAAGTAGACTGGAAACGAAAAATAATTGGAGAAATCAGGAAAATCATGTATGTAATAGAAATAGCATAGGACAGAAGAAGCAAAATATAAATATAACTCAGCAGAATAAGTTTTCCCCCTTCATTTGCAAGGATGAGCTATTTCACCTGAGCACAAACAAGGATTGCACAGAAGCAGGATGGGCAAGTAACATAATGGGGATAACACAGGTATGTTAGTAACTCCAGCCTCTTAAACAAAATAGGGGATGGTAAAGTATCACAAACAGCATTCAAGTCAGTAGTGCCATGCTACTGGGGAAAGGGGCAAGTATGTTAGAAGACTGGATAAGAGAAGGGAGTACAGTGAGCCATGTGAAGCAGTTTGGAGTGCTGTGATCTGGTCTGCACTGAGCGCTCCAGGACAGATGTGATTTCCTGATGACAGCCCAGGGGAGAACAACAAGGAAGGCTCAGACACTGGAAAACACAACCTGTGACAGGATGGAGTGAACTGATGGTGTTTAGCTCAGAAAACAGCATTCATCTGTAGAGCCAAGGCATGTCTTTAAATCTGCAGGAGGCGATTGTAGAGGAGGCAAACTATCTGGTCCTTGTCTCTCTGGTGGGTAAGATGAGACCTGATAGACCTGAATTGCTGCAGCAGATTTAGGTATGGGACGAGGAGAAAGCTGCAGTGATTAAGATGGAAAGGATGGGAAGAGGGACTTTACGTGCTGAGTGATTGCACTCTGCAATTGGAGGCCTTCAAGAACAGACTAAACACCTGTCAAGAGTGACACCTGAAACCTATGATTCTCCTGCTAAAGAGTGTTTCTGTGGGCTGCCTCCATCATTCTTTATTTAAGCACTGTCTCCATCTTTCCTCATTTTCAAATCTTGTGGGATTTTCCCCCCCTGCATTTGCAAGCACACCTTCGCACTAGTGCAATCCATCCCTGCCTGCCAGAGATTCCCACACAGATAGCTGGAGCTGCTCGCTCAATTTCCTCAGCTATCCAGCTTGGGAAAGCTGCCGTCAGAGACTCCCTGTTTGCTCGATACCCGGGGTGATTTGCTACCCTTCCTTTCCCCCTGTAACCCTATTTTTTCAATCATTTTGAGGTCGTCTCCATCTCTCTGCGGACCAATGGGTGTTGCTAGTGCCTGTAGAGCACTACTTTTCCGGGCTGCTTTTGGCGGCCACCACCTCGCAGGGCGTGGGGCTGACTGGCCGGGCGGAGCAGGGCAGGGCAGCGGCCAACGGAAACCAACGGCAGCACCAACGCTTGCGGCGCGGCGGGAAAACTCAGGGGAGGCTGCAGGGAGCCGGGTGCCCGCCAGGGGGCGATGCCCGACAAGGAACCCGGCGGCGCCTGGAGGGAAGCGGGAGGGATGGGGGGTGCGGTGTGAAAGGGGCGGCCGTGGCTCCTCCTCATCCGTCCCCCCCTGAAGCACAACCGTAGGGGGTGTCGGGCGGGCGGTGGGGCAGCGAACTGAGATGGGGTCCCCCGGGGCATTTTAGGCTGGAGAAAAGGAGGCTGCGGGGAGATTTTACAACTACCTGAAAGGAGGTTTTAGCGAGGTGGGGGTCGGTGGCTTCTCCCAAGTAACTAGCATAAGAAACGGCCTCAAATTGCGCAAAGGGAGGTTTAGATTAGATTGTGGGAGAAACTTCTTCGCTGAAAGGGTTGTCGGGTATTGGAACAGGCTGCTTAGGGAAATGGTTGGAGTCGCCATCCCAGGAGGTGTCTGAAAGATATGTAGATGTGCTGCTTAGGGACTAAGGTGGTGGCTGTGGCAGTGCTAGGTTAATGGTTGGACTCCATGATGTTTTCCAACCCAATGGATGTTGTCACAGCATTTGTTGTCAGCTGAGACAGAGAGCCAGCAGCAAGGTGTGTGACCATGCTTGGGCTACCTTGATCCCAGGCGGGGCCTTCCTCCACTTCTTAAGGGCAAGTGCTGCCCTTGGCTGCTGTTTGGTGGACAGAGCAAGGCAGGGCGGTTTGGTTTAGGAAAGAGAAAGCTGGGGTGGGGGAGGGTGGATTCTTGAGGGTCCTCTTTGGAAGTAGAAGGGAGTTCTTCTATTGTGTTTGCGGAGACTGGGCAAGAAGCAGTGGCTTAAGTTGCAGCAGAGGGTATGTAGGTCGTGTAAGAAAACTGTTTTCGTGCCTGAGAAGACCGAAGAGCTGGAAGTTTCCCTAAACTGAGAATATTAGCACTGTATGGACAGGCCTGTTTATTAAAAGAAGATTTGCTAATTTTGGTCAGGATGTACACAGTTATTACTTTCCAAACCTTGGAAACAGCGTGTGCTAAGTGGTGGTCCCTTCCTGCCCAATTACTTTTCCCTTTCTTTAAACATCCAAAGTTCCTTATGAATGCTGGTCCCGCTTTTCTAATTAGCTATCCAGACTTCTCCACAGCTCTCACTCTAGATACTTGAGTACCTTTCTGTATCTTTTGGTTTTAGACACTTTGTCCTCTTTGAAACAAAATTTAGATCATCCCTTAGATGAATTTGTGTATTTGGTAATCGACAGAGTAAATGTGTCCTGTTTGCTTCCTGCCTCTGCTCCGAAGTCTTAATACTGAGCCTTTAAGTAGCTTAGCATGTGACAATCTCAAATGCAATGTAACATGGTTAACTCTTACCATTCAACATTAAGAGAAGATGTAATCTTCTGGTGTAATTCATTCCAAGTTCTGTCATCTTCTCTGGGTCAGTAGGTAAATCCTCATGGTTTTCTTTGTTAGGTTGTTTTGTCTTAAGAAGAATATTTGGGATGTACTTTCTCTCTCTGACAGCAGGACTCTGCAGGGCTGGAAGACCTTGCAATTTGTCTGCAAACTGCTTCCAAACTGCAGACTTATCTGCAAACAATGTCTTGCCTCTTGTTCCCTGGAAATGAAAGGAAGCATTTTGCTATTAATGTATTTTCTACTATACTTAATATGAATAATAATGATCTCATTAAGGGCTGACAAACCTGTCCTTTTTGGAAATTTTATTTTAGAATGAGATTTGAATTTCCATAGATAAATTAAGCTCTAGCCTTGACTAAGTACAAATTTGTAGATAATTAAAATCAGGATTAGTGAGAGAAGAGGTGAAAAATGGGGGTCAGATGCAAACCACCATGGGTCAGGTGCCATCAGTTTTGCTCTTGCATTTCTGTGTTGTTCAGAACAGTGCGTTTTATTCTGCTAGTTAGAACAAGGTTTCTAATAGCTTGTATCAAGTGACTCTTTACCACAGCCTTATCTCATTGACAGTGGTGAGTTAGTTCTCTTACTTAACTACAAGGTTTAAAAATATGTTTACTGTCCTGCAAACTCTGTGGGAAGATTCCACAGACATCTAAAATAGGTGCAGGGAGTTAAGTTTGGTTTGGAAAATGTATTCTTTTTGTGTTGTTGTAAGTTGAGACATATTAATCAAAATTTATGTGGGATTTCCTTTCAGATAGTAATTTAAGTATTATGTCTGTTTCTTCTCACCTTCTCATTCCCTGTCTAATCTCTGGCAGCCATTTTGTCTCGGTGATAAAAGGAGATTTGGCTTTATGTGGTTTGAAATGGAACTGTTATTCTTGGAATAAAGTAAAGTGCTTGAGGAAACATGCAAAATTCATGTGGCTTCATTGTTCAAGGAATGAGATAATCATTTATGAGAAGTCCAGGGCTTAGAAGTTGTTTCAGCCTCTGGCAGATTGCAGTGGTCCTCGAGACCTTTCTGTGATATAGTGAAGGGTAAATGCTAGAAAATTTAACTTCGCACAGTTCTGATTTGAGCAATAAAGAGCTTTTATTTCTCACTGCTGGTGTGGAACACAGTGCATACAAGTTTATCCCTTTTTAAAGCGCTATTATGCTGCTACTGACAGCCTAATAGTTTTAAAATTCTGAGCAGACCTAATCCTTCCTATGGGTATTTTTCTAGTTAAATAAAAAACTATGTGACTTGTAAGTTGTTTCAATAGGACTTATTTAATACTGTGCAGTAGTGGTGGTATTTGCACACCAAAATCTGGCGTAGGGACTCTCTTGAGGTTTAAGCAAGGGGGTTGGAGCTAGACATCAGAACTTAGAAGAAACTATATGTTGTATTTTGGATAAAATAATTTCTAAGCATTACTGTGCCTAGTGTATGACTTAACCTCTGGATCAACAACAATGTAACCTGGTAAGTAGCCCTGGAGACAGTAATAAAGCACAAGGCCAGATATCAGGATTTCCCAGAAGGTGAAATAGAGAGTCTGCTGATAAGGGATTTTGTAGTGTTCTCTTAGAAGTGAGGAACACCTTCGTTACTTTGTGATTCTCATGGACTAATACAGATTTCAGCTGTTATGGTCAATGTTTTGTATATGTCTTTGAGATCTTGGCTGTTGATCAACTTGATACTCTTTTTTGCTCCCCATGATTATAGCATCTATATGATGACTCTTCTGGTAATTGAAGGTCATTGAATTGAAGAGCTATCTTGATTGTTTTTCTTTTCTTTAGCTGTCCTAGGTATGCAAAAAGGTGTTTATTATAAAAAGCATGGTCTTGTGTCACTGAAGAGCTCAGGAATGCTGCTGGATTCTGGCTATTCTGTGAAGTTTCTTTGATTGTTTTTAGAAATAGGACATTCATCTCCCAAGGTACTGAGGCTTCACCCTGTAGCTTGAAGGGAGGAAGGGGATATGTTAGGCTCCAGCAGGGTTCATGAACCTCTGGGGGAGTGAAAAAAATGAAATTATTGTCTTCCTTTGTTTCTATCTACAGTTCTTATGGTGTAAAGCTAATTTCAGTTTTGTTTGAATGAGATGAAACTTTGCAATTGACAGTAAAAAACCAACCAACCAACCAAAACCCAACAAAAACCAACCAAGCAAAAAAACACGAACCAAAACACACCCTCAACAAAACAAACCAACCAAAATCCAAAAAATGGAAACTAATTTTTCCACTGTGGTAACTTGCAGATAATTGGTGGGAAGAGGAAGAAAAGCAGCTTCTTCCAACTACTTCCAGTTCCTTGATTTGTGTAGGAAATTTTTTTTCCTGTGTAGATATGTGTAGCCTCCCAGACAAGGTGTAGAGGAGATGAGCAAAAGTCATTGTTCCACTGCATTTTCCAGATCTGTTGGACTGTTTCCTATCTCCTGCATTACCTCAAGGCCTCATGGTGGGAATATTCTTTGAATCTCCTTCAGTTCCCACTCTGTCAGAGTAACATCTACTGTAGCTGCCAAGTTTTTGCTCAGGTATTTCATCATTATTTGGCTGTTCAGTTGGGGAGAACTGAGCATGACTGGGTGGTAGTTGTGCAGACAGGTGCAGAAGCTGGCAAGTAGTTGGAAGTATACTGAGGGACTCATGAGAATCCCTTGTGAGAGGCATCTTGTCAAGGTAGAAAAGGCAAATACTTGTAAGTGGGCAGCTGTCATTATCATAGTGCTGTGTTCCTGAGCATAACCAGTTTGTACACCTTGCCCCTATGAGAATGGGAGGGCTGCAGGAAAGAGTGGAAGAACTGCTCTTCTGAAGTGGTGCTTCAAAGAGGACAGACTTTTTAGACAATGTACCAATTCCCTCTCTTTATGACTGCCTCCCTCTGATGCTTTGTAGAGGTATTCTGCAGAATCTGGTTTCCTTCTTAATTTGCTGTGCATTTTTGCCCTTCTGATGGCTTCCACATTTCCATCTTTGGTGGAAAATAAAACCCAATTATGATTAGCTGCTCTATGTATTTAGAGTTATTTGACATCATAGGTGGATATTGGCCTTTTAAGATGTAGCAGAAGTGAAGCCAGGGTATAGAAACAGTAAAGTAGGACACTTACTTTTCATAGCTTGTCTGCACTTTCTCTGTGTTGTGCTATTTACAGCAGTGTGTGCTTACGACTTGGGATGAAATGTGAGTAAGAAACTGAAGATATTTCACTGTGGTGATACCGTTTGCAATAATTTCAGCACAGCCAAAGTTCCCAGCAAATAAAGAAGAGGCTGAGTCCTGTGAATTTACTTCCTTTATTTTAAAATTGTTTTAGCTGCTTGGAAGGCAAGATTAGGACACTTTTAGAAATCTGTCCCCTGGGGCATGTCTTTTATGGTATTACCAGTGGGAAAGAGGTGGTTGAGGAGGAAAGCATTTATACTGAAAAACCAAGGTCAGAATTTTCTTTAAGTAATACACTGCTAAATGTACAGCCTGGCACCTCTTCAGTGTCACATAAAATGAATGGCATTTTCTCTAGTGAAGGATTTTAAGTTCCCTTTCACCTCCCTTATTCTTGCACTATCAGTATTTTTTTGCCTCTAATAATTCTTAAGGTATTAGGCATAATAGAGTTTATAGATGATGATTTATTCAGACTAATGGCCAATACTTACTAGTGTTCTGGGATGTACTTTTTGGCTTTTTGGTGTTTTTTCCCCTGGCAGTTGCATGGCACCTATGGAAAACTTTCTTCATCTCACTGGCAGTACATGCAAACCAGACTTCTCTTTGTTTTATTTTTTAGCTGCCACAAAGTTAGTTCCCAGCAGCAGTCCAACTGTGAAAATCTCTGGACTGTAGGATGGAAGAGGAAAGCAGGCAAAGAGGAGGCTTGGGGAAAGGAATGGAAGATGAAGGTGGTGGTGAGACCTGTGGTCTCTGTGGTTCTTCTTTAACAAAGTTTTATCTTGTAACTTTTTGACTGTTGATGTCATAATAAACCTACAGAAAAGGTGACTGTGGTACCTCAGAGCTGGTGTCATTGCTTGACCATGCAAATGGGGTTCTACCTTCTGTACACAAATGGTTTCTGTTAGGTGCCTAAGACATTTTAAGAGCTCTGTAATGGCTTGTGGTGAACAGTGTGATCCTCATCCCTTGTTTTTCAGTACAGCAATGCTTGCCAAGTTGAAAAATTTTCCTGCCACCCTATTTTGGTTTAAATCTATTTCCATGGGTTGTCTGTAATTTTCTTTCATGAGGTCTGGAAATTGTTTTTGAAGAAAGTTTGATTACTTTGCTCATTTAGCTTACTGACTCTGCATCCCTAGTCTAGGTGCTCTGCACAAACAGGTATGCTCTCGTCAGGTTCTTTCAAGTCTTCAGTCTGCAAATAAGTGTTTTTTGTATGACCCTTCCCTGGAAAAGGACACCTTCCTGATACTGAGATGGTAGAACAGGCCAGCACCCCAGAAATCGAAGAAGAGATACAGACTGACTGGGATAGCACTGTGTGTTTTGTCTCCCTCTCCTTAGTGAAAATGTTTGCCAGTTTTAATTATAAGCTCTATATGTGCATCTGGAGATTTGCAGCATCTGGAGCACAGTGCAATGATTTCTGTTCTCTGTGAGGCATGCAAATAAGTAACAGTTTGAACTTGTTCCCTATTCCTAATGGTATCCATCTCTTCTGCATGCACAGTGCCTTATCAGCCCATACAGATTTGTGCCTTCTTGTTTCTATGTGACAGACACATTTTCAGACTCCCTCAGCTTTTAAGGCAGAAGGATGGATTCTCTTAGGGGCAAAAATCCAACATAGCTCCAGTGGTTGACTTCTTGAATTAAATCTGTATGTTCTAATTGGTAAACCCAAGTGAGTCAAGCAACTGCATACAATAGGGGAGAGAAGTTTAGAGCTGAAATAATTTGCTTATTTCTAGTAGCCATGGATGATGATCATCACAGCACCAAGTTTTACTCCCACATCCCTGTCCTGTCTATCACTCCATATATTGCTGAGGATAGCTCTCTAAATGGAACAGCTGTGCCATCTGCCTCCAATATTATTTCAGTCCTCACTGTTTTGGGATAATTTTTGTAAAGTGTATTGCACATACAAACATTTAGTTGAACAAATGGGAAGCCTCTCCAGTTAAGAAAGCTTTGCAAATTACAAGTAGTGTCCAATTTCCATTCTAATGGTTACTCCGGGGCTTTAAAATATGTGCGAATTCATCTAGAAGGGGCTGATTGGTATATTTGAGGCAGATGGCTTGGTTCTGCAAAGAAGAAATCTAAGTGGCTTTTACTATAAATCTTACTTTTTTTGGCAGAGGGTTGACATAATAAAGATGCAAGTATTACTGAGAGTGCTCTTTAATAATTATACTGCCTTATGTTTTCCCTTGAGAATATGGTTAACTGACTAGAAAAATCTATTCTGAATTTTTACACTTAACTATAACAAACAGTTTAGAAACACCTCTTTCTCCCTCTAGTAAAAAGACTGAAGGAGTGGGCAGGTTATTAAGCAAGAAGGCAAAAATTCCAGTTCTTAGAGAAACATCGTGGTCTCTGGAGGGGTGTTGGACTTTGTGAGAAAGGCATCTCCATCACACCCTTTGCCCATCAGAGGACCTTAAGACTAAGTGTAGACCCTAACTCTCTACTGTAGATTCTCAGTTTTTTAAGACATGTGGTAGGGAATTGAAAGATATTTAAAATGTGTCTCTTAAAGGTATGCGAGTAAATTTTCCTCAAAGCTTCAATGTCTTATACCTCTTAATGCTAATGAAAAGTCAGCTGTGAAGCAGAATATTTCCCAGTCATTTGACTGAGAGCTATTAGAAGAAACAATGGACAAAGAGAAAAGTGTGACTGTATGTTAGAGATGAGTATGCCTGTGGGATGATTAAAGTGGGAAATCTTAAGAATTTTGATAGTGCCTAGTTGAATTTGCATTCAACCAGTGTAGCATATCTATCATGGGTTTGGCTTGAAACACTTAGTTTGCAATAAAACAGGAACAAGTATAAATTTACTAGTGTGCTTTATCTGCACAAAGAGGAGAGATCTTGCTAGCAATAGTCATGGACAACCTAGATTTCTATAACTGAGAATGTCAGTTTGATGCAAATTTTGTCAAAGTTGTATACCTGTTAATCAGACCTTTCTTCTTAAGTCTCCTGAGCTGTAATACTTCCCTGATGCTTTCCCACAGTATACTCTTAAAATTGTTTCCTTCTACCTCAGAGTTTGGATATATGGATGGATTTTGAATAGATTTTGTCACTTCTAGTATTTTGGGGGTGGTAAAGATGCTACCTAGATAATCTTCTGGGCTCTCCAATTGGAAACTTGTGAATCTGGTAGACTAAAAAAGGAGCTCCAGAATTAAATAGGAACATAGGACTGAATGTACTGCCTGCCCTGGGGATTAGCTTGACCTTGAATGCAAGGAGACTAGAATTAAGTCCTAAAACTTGTAATAACTATCAAAAAATGCACAACAATTTCAGACCACTTCCAAAAAAAAAAAAAAAAAGGAAAAATCTGGACTTATGCACTTGAATTTATATATTTCTGAGTATGTGCGTATGCTTTAAATCTTAAAATGTGCTTTTCAAAACTCATAAGAGCAGACTTCATTAAGTCTTTAAATGGCTTTTGCTTTATTTTTTTGTTTTGTTACTTCTGATAATGTTTAATAGAAAAAAGACAGACATGATGGAAAGCTTGACAGACTCCTTAAATATGGTAGTGTTGGAAGCATGAACCTACTGCTCATAATCTTTCTCGGTAATTCTTACTCTAGCTGCAATAAGCAGCTATTGACTTCTGTTGTATTCAGCATCAAGATTCATTGACCCAAGAGGTAAATATTGGTGAGAGCAAAGCCAGGGTCAATATAACCCTCAAAGGACTGTTAATCTTCTGTACATTGAAAAGGAAGTCAATAGTGGTATTATTATATGAATCTAGTTTCAAAATTTCTATTACATGTGCATACAAAGGAAAAGAGGAAAAAAAATACTAAAAATGTAAGGTAGCTATTTTGCTGGGCCCTGTGTGTAGCATTTCAGTCATAAAAGTTGATAATTTTAATTAAAATATTCTGAAAGTAATTCTCTTGTGATGCGGTTTGGGTGTGAACTATAAGTGCAGGAAGGCTGTGAGATCCAGTGCGAGGTAAATGGCATTTTCCAAGTTTTTTTTTTTTGTTTTCCACCTGGTGGGCATAACCCTGCCAAGTGCTAAGTATTGTTGCCTTAATGCAGCAGATTGAGTTGTTGCCTTTGTGTTGCACAAACTAAAAACTTGCTCCTCCCCAGGTTCAGGGGCTGCAGTGCTCCCAGGCTGGATCCTGCTTTCAATGTAGCTGGTAAACTGATCTGTGCAGTCTCCTGCTCAGCCTTTCTCAAGAGTTACTTGAAATTTAATTGAATCCCAGTATTGAACAGCTCATGTTCTTCATGTCACCTTGCTCTCTGCTTGTCCCTCTTGAGACCTCCTCTCAGTTCTACTCTGGCTTCTATCTCAGCTTGAGTAGAAATACTAGGAACTAGCTTATTTTATAAATATTCCTGGATTCAGTGCCCTTTGGAAACAGCAACCAACTGTTGGGGAATGTGATGGGCTTCTTTTGGAGGGGTTCTTCTGCTTTGTGATTTATACATTACAGCAGTAATATAGCACAAAGGAACTGTGGGATCACAGTGATGCCAAATAACTGCTTCATGAATGCATGCAAAGTATTTAGTCTTGCCATTGCCACAGAGAGGCTGGTGGTCTTGGAAGTTGCTTCTAGTCTGTGGAAACTAAAGACAAGCCCCTCTGAAAGCCTCGTGTAGCACTGCTCCTCATGTGCATGGGTCTGAAAGGTGATTTGCCTTCTGATGGAGCATGCTGCTAGCCCAGCTGCTGTGATTACTGAGTTTGGTCACACTCATTGATGTGCTTTCTGAGGGAACGTTGTGAGGTCTTAAAAAACTAGGCAGAGATGACTTTTCACTAGGAAACAAAATTGCTTGTTTCTGATTCATGATTCGTTATTCCTTTTGTGTGGATATAGCAGCTTAAAGTTTCACTCATTCACTTAGGGAGTAAAAATAATGTGTGACTTGGGAATGTGCTCAAACACATTGGATAATAGGTAAGGAACAGTAAAAACAAACAAGCTTGCAGACAAACCCTCAGGGTGAGTTTCTTTCATATAAATTATTCAGTGAATAATTTGCAAACAGCAAATACACTGGGAAAGAATGGGTTTTGTTTGTGAATGACTCAGAAAGAAAAAATAGATTTGAAATCACCAGACCATTTACTCAGAAAAAGTAATTGGACTGACTTTTGTTCTCTCTCAGGATCACCCATAACTTTAAAAATTCACCTTTTTAGAGATCCATAAAACTCCACTTTTTACAATTGCTAACATCTACTTATCTACCCCTCAGTTTACACACACACACACACACACACACACACACACACACACACACACACGCTCTGGTTGCTGCTCGCATAAGGATTTTTGATTCAACTCTAAAAATAGGAATATAACACCTAAATGATGTGCATAACAATATTTTAATAGCACTGGTGTTCAGATATGTACACATACAACACAATATTGAGAACATTGTATACATTCATTTTAAAAAGTGTCTATTGATAATAAAGGAAAGAAGCCCCTTCCACTTTTGTATTGGCAATTCATCTTCAATTACACTTCATGCAAGCATAACATCCTAGAAAACAAGTCAAATTAGGTTCCATTTTGGACCTTATTTGGTATTATTTCAGGTTTTTCATGGTACAGAAGTAGGTTAACATGGGAGTGCCATTGTTCCAGCCATTTTTATCTTTGGCAGCTCTTCTTGCCCCTTTTATCCTGCCGCACTCTGTCTCTAGCTGTCTCATTTTCCAAGAGAGAAATTTTGACTAGAAAGATTTATTTTATTGGTTCTTTAAATGCTAGACCAATCTTTGTTCACTACCTGGCAAACCCTCTGTATTATATTCCACAAAATGTGATTCAGACTTGTGAGAGGTAGTTTTCCATGACTGTCTACAAATTAGTTTCCTTACCTGAATGTTCAGCTCCAGAATTCAAGGTTTTTCTTTATGGGAGATTGTTTTCAGCCCAGCCTTCTTGTCAGAAGTTGGTGAGAGGTCAGAAAGACAAACAGGCTGTTTTGCCTCTTCCTAGGAAGAGAGCTTCCTAGAATTAAATGTTGCATTCATGCATTCATTTGAGGAGTGCAAAGAGGGTGCTACTACTTGTCTAAAGGTATGTACGTTAGAAACAACTATCGATGGTTAGAAAAGAAACACTTGAACATTTTATATCTGGAATTACTAGAGCTGAAAAAAGAAGCTATGTAATTCTGGTCAAATTTATTAAACCTTGAGCTTCAAGAAGTCAGTGCTTTGTGGAAATTTTGGTGGAAGAATGGATAATTCTGTAGAAATACTGAGTGTTTCTTTGAAGAGAGAAGATTGCTTGTTTTCATCTAGCTCTTTGAAGTAGTTTCCCAAAATGAAAAAAATAAGGGTATGTGTTGTTTATTGCGACAGAGTTTCTACTGATATCCCTACTTAACAGTAATAACAAACTCTTACAATTATTACAGAATTGGAGCAGTTCCTCTTTTCTCAGTTAAAATTACTTGTA
The DNA here is from genome assembly GCF_036169615.1 of Heliangelus exortis. Lineage (NCBI taxonomy): Eukaryota > Metazoa > Chordata > Aves > Apodiformes > Trochilidae > Heliangelus > Heliangelus exortis. The sequence continues at coordinate 110,970,608 of NC_092422.1, read as the reverse complement.
TTTAGGGCAAGGAAAACTTGAGCATCATGATGATCTGCCAAAACATCCACTTTTAGATCAATCCTACATTAAGGAGATAGACATATTAGTGACGAGAAAATATTTTAAAAGGCTTTTGTACAAAAGCTTCCTAGGCAGGAAACTCTACCCCAAGTGTTTATTGCTATGCATTCATTTGCGTGGGTCTTTCAGTGCTATAAACTGTGAAATGTATGCACTGTTAATCTGTCATGAGAATGTCACTTTGTCAAAAATTGATCAGCAGCCCATTACAGATTCATGCATTTACCTTTCACTCTAGATTGGTAGCACAGTTTTGTTTGAAAGATTGTTGCACAATCCATGTTTCTTTCATCTTAAATACAAATGAGACTGAGATACCAATAAGCTAGTAATAGGAAAGAAGTGCTTCTTCTAAAAGCCCAATATTTCAGTGCAAAGTGTTCATTTGTCCCATGAGCTTCTTGCTGCAAATGCTGTTGCTGTTAGTACTAAATGGATGTTCAATTTCCAGGCTCACAGCAATGGAGCTCAAGAATGTTGCAGCAGTAAGATAGTGTGAGTCAGACATGTGGCACTGGACTAACAAATTCATGTGCTGAGCTCAATGTTAATCAGCTTCTACCCTGTGGCTTCCTCAGATTTGCTTTTGAAGTGCATACTATCCGTTTTGTGTAAAGAGCAGATATGCATTTCCAACATGTGGTGTAATCAGAAAAGTCCAGAAGATAGTAGATGTTGCCTGTGTTTTATTAGGGTTTGCAGCGTAATGATAGCACATAGAGCAACACTCTTCACTTTTCTGCCTGTTGTTTTGGAATGCCCTATCTCTTTTCTTGCACATTACAGTGAACAATCTGTAGCAGTTTCATTTTGCTTCCATTTGTCAGAGACTGTGTTCCTTTCAGTTTTCACCTTCTCGTTTTCTTTGTGACACTAATTTAGAACCTCCAGAAATCTCAATGCCTATCTTGGCTTTCGAAACAACGTAAGGTCATAGAATTACAGAATGGTTTGGGTTGGAAGGGACCTTAAAGATCACCCAGTTCCACCCCCCCCAGATGGGCAGGGGCACCTCCCACTAGACCAGGTTTTTCAAAGCCCCATCCAACCTGGCCTTGAACACTTTGAGGGAGGGGGCATTTACAGCTTCCCTGGGCACCCTGTTCTACCTGTTCCCACCACTGTTGCAGCAAAGAATTTCTTCCTAATGTCTAACATAAAGATCCCCTTTTCTAGTTTAAAGCCATTTGCCCTTGTTCTATCTCTACATGGCCTTGTAAAAAGTGCCTCTCCAGGTTTCTTGTAGGACCCCTTCAAGTACTGGAAGGCCACTATAATGTGTGTCCTGAGCCTTCTCCTGGCTGAACAACCCCAACTCTCAGCCTGTCTTCATAGGAGAGGTGCTCCAGCCCTCTGTTCATCTTTATGTCCCTCCTCGAGACTCACTCCAAGAGCTCCATGTTGTTTCAGTGTTGGAAGCCCCAGAACTGGACACAGTACTCCTGGGAGTAGAGCACAGAGGGAGAATCATCTCCCTCAGCTTGGGGGCCACACTTTTTTTGATGCTGCCAGGATGCAGTTGCCTTTCTGAGCTGCAAGCACACGTTGCTGGCTCACATTGAGCTTCCAATTAATCAGCACCCCAAGTCCTTTTCCTCAGAGTTGTTCTCAATCCATTCTCTGCTCAGCCTGTAATTGTGCTTGGTCTTTGTTCTTTCCTTATGTGAAAGCCAGAAATAGCTTTATTCAGTTAATATTGCCTGGAAGGATGGACTGTCCTCACTGTTTACTTGAGGGATTGATCATGGTCTGAGGGTATGGTCAGCCTCATAAGAGCCCTGTTGTGCAAATTCAGTTTACTCATACTTTGGTGAAATCAGTATCAAAGTTGGAAGACATATTGCCCATGTTGTAGACTGAATTTATAAGTGTGTGTTGAATCTACATCTGGATCCTTTGGCCATAGAAAGCCTCCTGTTCTGACCAGAGAAGCTGCAACTTCCATCTAAAATGTTATTCAAATCTTTATTTTATTATTATTTATTCTTTTGGGCCCTTTCCAGCATCCGGAGCACAGCTTGCCAGAGGGGCATCAGGATGAACTGATGAGCAGCACCAGATGAGCTGAGTTACAGCTGTACTGTGCCACTCACTAGTTCTTGAGCTTGGAATGGAAAGTTGAAGGCAGCATTTCCTTTCTCTTCCTCTCAATGCCCAGCTCTGGTGTTGGCTTGGAAGGGATGCAAGCCATAAAAGCAGTTGCAGCCTCTGAAGGCTGCTTGTGCAGTGGGCAATTTTTAAAAAAATACTCATGTTTGGCTGGTTGTCTGTGAGTACAACATCTGCTGGGAGTAAGGAGGACTGGTTCAAGACAAACTGCTGATAAAACTGCCAGTAGCTGAGATGGTTGTGTTATAGGTGTTCTGCCCATGTGTTTTGAGATGAAGTTTTTGTATTTTGCAGCTTTGGTGGAAGATGAATAAAGAATGACACCTTATACCCTTGCTGTCATGAATGTGTGTGTTGGTATCTGTGCTGGGGAGCAAGCTTTCCTGTTTGCCCTTGCTCTCATACCTTTTTCTGGGCTTTCCTCAGCCACAGAGTTATGAGCAGCAAGCTCATAAAAAAAGCCTTTGCTTTTACCTGCTTACCGCTTTTTGGAGGGCCCAAGAATCTGTATTACTGACTCGAAAATTATCAGTGTCATTAATCATAATGTGGTGAGCTCCATGAGTTGTGCAATATGCCTTTGAAGGCCTTGAACGATCAAAGCTTTTCATTGCCTTCAGAAATACTGGGTGTTCCTGTGCTTGCTAGGCTGGTGGCTGTCAAGAAAAGGAGGGAGGAAGCAAATGAGAGCTGTGGTAGGATAACTTCCTTCTTCCAGTGGCAAGAGTAGGGAATATGAGATTAGCATCAGTCTAAGGTGATTTGACTTTGACATGAAATGTCTGTTGGATCTAGGCACATAATCTTAAAAGAAGAATTTCCAACTTTCCTTCAGAAGACTCTTGGTGTATATCTCTTAATTAGTGGCTGATTGCACTTTTGCCCTTGGTATGCTGTCTTTGTGGTTTCCTCCTGTGTGCTGTCTGACCTGGACATAGAAAAAAGTAGCATAAGACACCATATTCACCTGGGTGCCCCTTCCTTCTGATCCAAGATGTTGGAAGGCTTACAAAATCCTCATTAGGACCCTGGGGTTTGAGAAGGTTTTAATTGCAGAATTCCCTCAATTGTTCAATAAAATGAAGTGTCCGGAAGTCAGAAAAAGCTTAGTTGAAGTTCAAAAGGCATTCTTATTTCTGCAGCATTTTGATTATACCTTGTTATCTGTTCTTCACAGATACTGGGCACTCCAAATTCTGCTGGCAAATGATGCACCTTCTAATGCTATTTGACCAGAAAGCTTCTGAGTAATGAGCCAGTAACACCTTGAAATACTGAATGAAAATATTATTTCCACAGCCTCACTTAAGGCCAAATAAGGGGGTTAAATTGGGAATAACTGACAAGTTATGTGCACAGCTGTTTCCTCATTATAAAAGCTGTAGACAGAGTTCCTAGAGAAGAACAAAGTTTGGCAGGGCTTGAGATCACCTTGCTGACTTCCACTTGGAAAGTTGGGCTTCTTTGCCTCTCTTCTACTTTGTTCCCATTTTCCTCTCTGTGTTGGGCCGAGGGGACTGGTGAACTGTGGTATTGTGATTTGTTGCACTCTTGGTGTAGGAGGTAAAGGAGTAAGACCCCCTGCAAAGCTGCTTCTGAAATGTTTGTGAACTACTGACCAAGCTTAGTAGTGATTCTGCACTAAATTCTTGCAAGCATCTAAGACATTGTGGCAGGTTGACAAACAACTAGAAGAATAACCCATGGATAAATGCTGGTAACTGAATTTCTTCCCCTGGGTCTTCTGCTTATACAGGACTGGAAAGGGAGGAATAAGGGCAGACTCTGGGCTCTTGTGCCTCCTCCCTTCATGCTTGTGTGTTGTCTTTGAAACACTGAAAAGGGAATTCTGGGGCCTTGTCTGAAACATGGTTTCCCTCCTGTCCATCACTCAGGTACTGCTATTACATGTGTATCAATTTTCATATCTTTCTTTTTTTTTGTAAATACCCTTTTGTCATAGAACATTTCTGCCTGTCTCATCTTATAGATGTGCGGTGGGAACCAACTGGGCTTTTGTTCTCTGCAGATGGAAGGAATATGACACCAATGCACTCTTCTGGTTTGTCACCAAAATTAACATATTTCTTTCTCTGTGCCTCTCCCACAGTGTTAGTGGAATGATGGGAGTGATTTGCCTTGGTTGTTTAAATTCTGTGGCAGAAGGCATCAGGGAGAAGTATATAACTAGATGTTCTGCAGTGGCACAAAGCTGAGAGAAAAGCTTCAAGGGTAATGTTCTGTCCTTAATCTAATAATGTTCCTTGTTCAGTATTAGTAGAAAATTACTCCTTCTGCATTCCTTCATATTGCTATATAATAAACAACAGCATAATACTGAAAATACGATGTAATTTAATAACTTCAGACTTTATTACAGATAATGGATAACTATGCACAGGAGTATAGTAAATCTTGAATGACAGTTTTATTTGATCACCAAGCCTCAGTGCAATGTTCCACGGTATTGCTGTGCTGTAGTGTTGTGTCATGCTGTAGGAAGTCTGATTACCCTCAGATCTGATCAAGGAGTTCTGCTTCTGTGGCCTCTTGTCTCATCAAATCTGACAGACTGTGCTTGGTCAGTGCCTACCTGGAAGACCTCCAGAGAACATGTATGTTTGGTAGGAAGAAGTCCTGGTGATTCAAACCCATCATTTCCCACCTAGTCCAAACCCATCCGAAGTCTTTGAGGTACTGCTGACTATGTTAAAAGCTTGATAGAGTTTCCAATTTCAGGTGTGATGTAGTGCTGAGACTCAGGCCAAATACTGTCTTTTTTTTTTTTTTTTTTTCCTCTAAAGTAGGGTTTTCATCAGGTATGGCAGCATTTTATTGAACAGTGGAATGTTTTCTAATTGAGTATAAAGACAGCAAAGAACTTTGCTGTATGACACACATCTTTCTGTTAGAAAATCAGAATGATTAAAGGAAATGAGATCAGTTTTTATCAGCCATTGCCAGGCAGATGGAATATGTTTCTTCCTTCCCCTATTTTCAGCCTTGTACCACTGTGTGACTTTGACAGGGTGAGTTTGAGGGGAAAAAAAAAAAAGACATTTGCCAGTTTTCTAATGAAACACTGACACTCTTTTAATACTGCCCTGAGAGAAGTCATGGTATTTTGCTCTTGCTTGATAGAAGGCAGCCAAATGTTGTGACATTTTGTGATGTGCAGGAGCTGGGAAATGAGGTTTTGTCCTTAGGCACTGAATTAGTTAACTGTTAGATTTGTTTTGGACTCAATAAAGTTCACTCTTGGTTTACTGAACACCCAAGCCTCGTGTTTCTAGTTTGTTTTATTCGTCATAGTTGCATCCTATGAGAATGGAAGGAACTGCACTTCCAGCAGTTTGCACTTTTCTTTGTGACAAACATGGGGCTTGCCAATTTTAGCAAAGATTTTGTTGCACTCTGCTACTTTTTTGAGCTTATGCACGTTTGCTAGTTTGAGATTTTAGAGGTTCTTAATCTGTTTTTCCAATTCTACATTTCTGCATAATTTTTCAGAAGTATAATATTAAGTAAGTTTTGGGTTTTTTTCCTTGTTGTGTACCTCTTTAATAGAGATTCCCAAGATAGGAGGAAGAGGAGCTAATTCTCAATTAAAAGATAAAATGCTGGGATGTATTAAGCTTAAGACCAGAGAGAGCTCTAGCTACATATTGCTCCTGTGCTCAGGCACCACAAGGACAAAGATCTTGCTCTTTACTAGAGATATATTTGAGGCTATAAAGCTCACCTGGATATGCTTCTCATACCACTGTCCTAAGGCTACAGTAAGCAGCATTGTATCAGCATCAAGAATTTCAAAGTGTGCTGTAACTGGTAAGAATAGGAACTTCTCTATATTTCAACCAATGGCAAATGACTTTTAAAAGGATTTTGTTATACACATCAGTAAAAGACCGCTGAGGATTCTTGGGTAAACAGTGAGAGGAGGAACCCTTTGAGAGAGGGAACAAAGGCTGAAAATAAATAGCTAATTCTCTGAGTGGAGGGAGGTTAATAGTGGGGCAGGCCAGTGAAGAACTTGAAAGGATTGCTGGTAGAGTGAGGGAGATCAGAGAAGCTGTTTTAAAAGGTCCATCACCTACTCTTTAACATCTTATTCACCACTGAAACAACTTAAACATCTAAAGAAGCTTCTTTTGTCTCCCTAATTAAGACTGAATGTAAAAAGGAGCTAAAGCTTCTACAGAAAAACTGGCTTCAAATAGATGAGTATTGGCTCCTATGAAGGCAGTAGAGAGATAGTGTTATGAGACCACTTGGAAGAGAGAGCCCCTACCTTCTCTTAGAAATTTGATTTCATGTTATATAAACCTAGATAAGGTACCTAACAGGGCAGAATCAGCCAAACATTTTATATATCTTTGAAGTAGGTATTTCTGTACTGTGTTAATAACATTTCTTGACAGAGATCAGCAGAACTTCAGACAGCCCGTTTCCCACCATTAGATGATGTGTTTTATCATCTGTTTAGCTGATTTATTCAGATTACATCAGTGCATGGAGCAACCAGTAAGAGGATCCTGTGGATACAGAACTGAAATGTGCTCATTGCTTAGAGGAGTTGTAAGCCAACCTGAAAAATGGATGAATATCACCTTTTTTATCCACTTCTGTGTATTTCTCTAATGTGGCTCTTATTATACATAATGAGGTTCATTTTTGCAGAATGCCATAATATTTTGCTTATGCATATTGTGTATGGGGAAAGGAGATAAGGACTGGAATGAAGTAAGGAATAGAACCTGACTTACTTCTGGTCCCATTAGATTTGAATGATACTTCCTTTTAAAATTAAGTATTTGGCCCCAATTCACTTGGCAGAATGAACTCTTTATGCTAAGGCTCTGCTGTATGTAGCTCAATGTCTTCATTTGCAACCAGCTGTTAGAGTATTAGAGTTAAGTAAACAATGCATAATCAATGATGCATGCTGCAAATAGAATCTTATCTTTCTGCTTGTGGAAAATCCATGAGCAACTCTTTATTTCTTTGTAGTGGCTACTTGATGATAAATATTTTGTATTAATAGCTTGAATATTATCCAATTCTGTAGGCATTTGTTCTGTCTGAATTGTAAAGATGAGTTGTGTCTGGGGTAAGTCATTTGGTATTTTTATGTGGATGGATGCACATGAGACTTAAATAATTTTGTAGTCATTTTGACATAAAGAGCTGTGTTTAAGTGTAACACTCATTTAGTGGAATAATACCAGGAATCTTTTGGTTCAGGCATTTCTTCTAGTGTAACTCAGTGGCATGAACATATGGAAAAGTAAATACAGAAGAGGTTCATGTGGTCAAAACAAGTTATCTGTATATTTTCAGGCTTGAAGATTATATAAATAAATAGTCTTATATATGAGTCCAGTCACACCTTACCTCATCTTTTACTCAAGAAGTTATTCCATGTCTGCAATGTGCTTCATAATATCCTGCCTCAATTAAAGCATACTTTTGGAGTAGCATATTTTTATCTAACCCATACATTTTGGGACAGAAACTGTATCCAGAATATAGCCAATTAGAGACTGCACTGCTGATGTAATGGTTTTACTGTAAAGAGCCACTGGTTGCCTGGGGAGTGAGTGGATAGAGGTGACATAGCACTGCAGATGCTCCTTTCTATTGCATGCATTTCATCACAGCTTTTTAATCAATGCTCTTTCCCTTTCCTCACAGCATCAAACTGGTTTTGGAAAGAGGTGTTAAGCTACCAAGATAGACCCATTCTTCATTCTTGAAAGAGCTGCAGTGAGCACAGGCATCGTAACTTCTTGTGTGAGTGCAGGTAGAATTTCTCTGGCACAGCCAGGTTTGTCTATAAATAGTCAATAACGTGAGGAGGGTAGGTCATGGCTAAAACTTGCTCATTTCACTCCAAATGTTTCAATTTTACCCACTTAAACTGCACAACTTTCCCAAAGGAGGCAGGGTATGGCCCTGAGTGATGGAAGAGTTGATATTGCATGTGATGAGAATGTCAGCAAGAGCCACTAGAGCTACAAATATAGATTTTTTGCTGCTACATCTGAAGAGTTAAATCCTGTGTCTGGGACAAAGCTCTGTTTAAAGGAATTTTTGTCCTTTGTGTGTTGGGTGTATAAGGTAAATGTAGCTGGCCCCTGCACAGAGATGGCAGGCTTTTCATTTAATCTGTCCTTATTCAAATGGATGACATTCCATGGAGGAAAATCAAGTTACTCAGCTAATACTTTATTTATAGTTAAGCAACAGGCTGAACTTCAGCTTCATTTTAAAATTTTCTTATGACTGTAGCCTCAAGTCACCTCTCATTTTCTTATTTTTCTGTTTTGATTGTATATAGATACAGTATTTTATGCTGAATGGCTGAGATAAGACTGCTAAGACCATCTGATCTGTATTATAGAGAGCTTACACACATCAGAATACAAAGTTGCATCTTTGGTGCCAGTAATCTACACAACCAAACAGCCTGTGACTGCATTAAATTGCTATGATTTTTGACAGAAGAGACCTTGTTTGCATAAATCCCTTGAATACTGATGGGAGTGTGATTACAGCTTTAACAAAGGGTGAGGTTGAATACAAATTTGGGAGGGCCAGAAAGTGTTTAGTATCTCTTATTGTTTTCGAAAGAATTCTAAATCTTATTCATGCAGATGACTCTGATCTTTATATCAATACACAAAAATAAATGAACAGAGGAGCAAAAAGGCTCTTCTCTTTTGACTGAAACACTGATTTTGTTATCGTGTTACCAATGAGGGTCCATTTGGGATATTATTCAATCACAGAGATCAGTGTTGGCCCTTTGTAAGAGCCCTTAAATGTTTGGAATACATTTGCCCTGGAGGGAGATAATCTACTGCAGAAAAAGTTAAATTCAGATCAGGAGATAGAGAAGTTGGGATTGTGCTTAGCACATTGATGCTTTCTGGCAGAGCAGTTCTGCCTTAAGCTTAATACTACCTGCATTCTTTTGTAGCCCTCTCTGCTTAATAGCTGGATTCTGTTTTCTGTGTCAGGTTTTGTTAGTGAAACAAATTGGCAATTAGCCACTGGCTGAGGGAATAAAGGGTATTTGTTTGGAATAAATGCAGTGATCATGATGTGTCTTTCTATTTGGTTTCTTTTGAGATTCAAAATACCAAGTATGTGTTTTTTGAACCAAATAAGTTAGAATGCTTATTATACTTAAACCAGACATTTTATTTTCGGTCTTGGTGGCTCGATATTGTTTCTTGGTGCTTCAGGAGTGGTAGTTTTTCAGTCTGAATGGATACCTATGTTGGCTTCTGTATGAACTTGCAGGGCAGAGAAAAAATGATGAGCTTTTTCTCTTTCTTGAGCCTTCTGTAACTTGGCCGACCTTCCACTTGGAAGCAGAGCTGCTCTTCCCTGCAAGTATCCTGGACACCTCCTTTCTGAAAGGAGGCATGGTGTTTGAGGCATGGCTGAAAAAAGCACCAACATTCCAGAGGCTGGGAAAGTCTGAATAATGTATTCAAAGATCTGAAGGGAAGGTGCAGAGGGTGCAGCTGACTTACATCAGTGGTGCTCAGTGACAGGGCGAGGTGGGATGGACACTAACTGAAATATAGGAGGTTGTCTCTGAATATTAGGAATTCCTTTCCAATTGCTTTCCAACCCTCCCTTCTCTCCCCTCCTCCCTAGCTGTGTGGGTGACACAGACTGGGAATGTGGGAATGAGTCAAAGCTGGAGTAGGAGAGAGCAGTCCTGACTGAATTCGGGACCCTCAGATCTAGACCCACAGTGATATGGCCACTGGTTTCATACTACTCTATATGTAACAGTTTGTTGCAACTGTGAATATCAGACTAGTTCAGGATTTTTTAGGTTTTAAGCTTATGCCTAAAAGGGTTTACTGGCAGAACAGACCATAAATGTGAGAATGGCCATGTGCTGAACTTCACATTGGGAGATATCCAGGTCAAACCTGAGGTTTGGGCTGGTGAATATTTGTTGTGGCAGGATTTGAAAATGAGGCCAAGATGTTCTGACAGAACATTACTGCAATATTCTGCTACTGCTGCCCAGTTCTTGGAAGACTGGGCTATAATCTAGTATCCCATAGACTTCCAGGAAAGTCAGCTCCTATTGAAATATGGAAGAACTGGGAATTTTTGAGACTTCTTTTGAAAACTGTGATGTCTTGTCTTCCTACAGAATTTCAGTGGCAGAACTGTGTGGATGTAAGGTTGTATAGCTGAAGTAATAGTAATATTTTTCCTATATAGATAGAGGATTTAGACACTTCATAGTTCTGATCATTTTTGTTAAAATTCTTTAAGAACTGCCCTGATGTCTAGAAGTGGCCTAAATCCACAGTCACTCTCCATATAGGCCCTATAATGGTATACTTAATTATAAATTATACATAATATTTTCCTCTATGTACTTCCACAAATGGACAAGGTTTATTTCTGTTTGGGTTTTTTGCTGCTTATATTCCTCCCCCACCTTTACAATCTAGAAGAACTGCCAAAAAGTAGACATTTCTCCTTCCAGGACTAAGACCAGAATAATTCAAATCATGCTTTAAAGCATTAGCATGGATAATTAAATAGCATTGTAGAGAAAAGCCACTCTAAATTTTATTATCAGGTTATGCTTTTATCAATACATAATGCCTCGGAAATGAGCACTTTAGGTCACCATTTTTGACAATCCCAAATGAACTTGTTAAATGAATGTTACTCATCAATAATGCAGAATTTCTAGGAATACTTATTTATTTTTTTACTTAGGTTGTTTTTGTGCAAAGGGGGTGGATTGCAACTAATGCACTGCAAAGGAGATACAAGTATTTTGTCCAGTTCTGACACTGAAGATTCTGCTCTGTACCTTCATTTTCTCTTGGCATTATTATTCCCATTAATGCTACCAGGAGATCACAGGAACAAGAACAAGAATGCCTGCAAATTCAATCATCAGTTTAACAGCGGGTTGCAGTTATGTGTTGTGTAGTCCAATTTTATTTTTGACATAACATTGACAAAGATGGATCCTGTAGGTGAAGCTAATGCAGATGTGCCTACAAGAGTACAGGGAGTGTAAAGGAATGTAGCTGTGTGTGATGTGTGTGTGTAGTGGTGACTGTGGGCCACATGAGTGGGTGAAGCTGAGAAGAAAAGCCCTGCATCTGTCTTCCCACTTTCCTAGTACCAAAATGCTGTGATTTTTCACGTGCTCTTACAGCTGTGCAAGAAGGCTGGGCTGCAGCACTGTGCTGTGACCACTCTTTGTGATTATATAGGTTACAGGACAGTTTGACTCAATAGCAATTACTTGTCACTGATCATGGGGAGATGATAAATTGCTGTCTCAGCATTGCACTGTGTTAGTCGAAAGGCACTGCAAGAGTTGTTCTATGTGGTAAATGAAGTCTGAATGATCTGTAAAACTTTTCTTGTTCTTCCTTTTTGCTTTGCAAAGAGTGTGACATTCCGAACTTTAGTGGTATTGGTATCCTCATATGCCAAAAAACCCAGAAATCGAGGTAATTCAATCTCCTACTCCTCAGTGTGGTCTTTTGTCAGAGTACTTCAGAATTAAGGTGAAGCTGTTCCAAAATTATGTTCTAGTTTATGTGAGTTATTAAAACCAGAGTTTTAATGACATTTGAACTGATTATCAGCTATGTGCAAGTTCCTAGTTGTGACTTTTTTACTATACAATGGCAGGGATAAAATGGCAATATCTGGGGTTCATTCTGATTCCCAGGACACCACTTGCATCCTGACATACTATCACCCACTTTATGTCTTGGACTTTGTCTGGTGCTCTCTTAGCAAATAAATAGGAACCATTTAAAGGAAGTCCATGTGAACATGCAACGTACAGAAAGGCTTGAGTAGCACTCATTCCTTTATGAAGGGAATGATCTTCTGTATTACATTTGATTTACTTTTATAGGGATTATAACTATGGGAAGCCTAGATTCTGCTGCAAAGAAAGAAATGAAAGCTTTATGCCTAGCATTTATTCCTCTCTCACCTGCTTCCATCTTCATAGCTAGAAGCTACGTAGCTTCCATCTTCTACACTTCTAAACAGCACCCTGATTTTTGAATGTTGAGGACTCCTGCAGATCTTCCTGGAACATCAAGTTTCAGCCTCTAGTGTGTTTTTTGTTTGGTTGTTTGTTTTTCCCTGAGTGGGTGAGCTGATTTGGTCTTGAGGCTTATAGTTTCTCATATACCTTGCTGGTTCAGTAGCACACATCTTGTACTGACTTAAGTTAAGCCTGGACTCTGCTGATTCCCAGGTAGTACAGCTCTCAGTGTCTTTAGCAGAGCTCTGCCTATGTATTTCAAGAACAGAGTTTAGCTCTTAATTAGCTTGCTCTGGCTTACTTCAGCTCTTCACCCAGAAGAACAAATTCAGAAAAAATGAAGCATCTGGAAATTCCAAACCACTGCTCTTAGCCAAGTGATGAGCATTGATATTTAGCTTGTCAGCAGCGACTGATGTTGTCTGTAGGCAGAATGTAATCAGTGATTAATGTATTTTTCTTGTGTGGAGAGATTGGGACTGCCTGAACATATGGAGGTTTGTCATGGGAGGTGTTCAAATGGGAGTTAGGCAAAGAATAGCATACAGTCATCAGCATTAGTTTAGGGAATGGATGGAACAAATGATGTTCTGAATTCTTTGAAATACAAAAGGGTTCTTTGTTAATGACATATTGTATCCAGGTTTGGCCTCCCCAGTTCAAGAGACAGAGATCTACTGGAGAGAGCCCAGTAGAGAGCTATGAGGATGATTAAGGGACTTGAGCATCTCTTCTATGAAGAAAGACTGAGAGAACTGGGGCTGTTTAGCCTTGAGAAAAGAAGGTTAAAAAGGGATCTTGTTAATGTCTATAAGTACCTGAGATGGGTGTCAAGAGGATGAGGCCAATTTCTTTGTAGTGGTGCCCAGTAATAGGACAAGGAATAACAGGTTTAAACTTGAACATAGGAAGCTTCACCTCAACAGAGATAAAACATTAGTGTGAGGGTGATGGAGCACTGGAACAGGCTGCACAGAGAGGTTGTGGGGTTTCCTTCTCTGGAGACATTGAAAACCCACCTGGATGTGTTCCTGTGTGCCCTGCCCTAGGTTATCCTGCTTTGGCAGGGGGATTGGACTCAGTGATGTCTAGAGGTCCCTTCCAACCCATAACATTCCATGATTCTATTATTTCACCTTGTAACTGGGGTTTACAGAGCAATACTTCCAGGGAGGCATAAGTATATAGTGGACATGCTACAGCTTGAATTTGTCCACTTTTGCTTGGGCATGCTGCTTATGTAAGCTCCTCTTGGCAGGCATGAAGGCAGATACGTTTGTTTCAGGGGGTTGATTATTTTTTTATCCCCCACCTCCTCGAAATATTTGTTAAGTTAATGGACCTGAAAAAAGTACTTTGACCATCACATCCCAGTCAAATGCTGAATGGCTTGAAAATCAGCAGTGGAATGAAAAGATGTGTGGGGGACACACACGTTTGCCTGCAGCGTCCCTAATACAATCTTGAAGAGTCACTATTGCTCATTTGTTTACTTTTCATATTACAGGTGAGAGCTACGAAAGGGGCTCATCTTGCCAGCTTCTTGAACAGCGTTTTTGCAGGAAACCTCAGCGGACTGAAGGTCTGCATCTGGCCTAGGGTTAGCTAGTGGGAAACTTGACACTGGTGTGGGTTTCAGCCCTGATAATTCAGTGCTTGACTGCCTGTCTGAGGGGGAGTAGTTACCTTCCCAGGTCTAATTCTTTCTGGGGCTATGATTTTCCCATAAAAGCAAGATGTTTTCTGCATCTGGTTTGGCCTGTGAGACCAGCAGGGATAGTGGGACAGCTGTGAAAACCCTCTTATGGTGGAGCTCTGTGAAAGAAATATTGGAAGATTCTTTGGCAAAAAATGAGGTCTTAAAGTCCTTGGGAAAGGTTTTTTCAAAGTTGGCTTGACTTCTGTGTTTTGGTATAGGAAAAAAGAAAGGAAGGAAGCTGTTCATTGCTTTGAGTGTTGCAGGGGAAATACAGCTTATAAGTAGTGAAACACTGAGCACCAAGGTGAGGTGTCACATCATCACCTTTTGCTGCCTATCTTGCAGGCAAACAGCGCTGGGGGGAGGGGGGGTCTGTTTTTACTCCAAAGGGAGGAAGGAGGGGGAACATCTCAGCAGTGCAAATACACTAGTGGCAGCTTTCACACCTTCCAGCAGGTAGTTAGAGCTGTAGGCATTTTAGGTTACAAAAAGGCTGTGTCATTGCTTGCTGGCATGTGGCACAGCTGTTGTTTCTCTGCGTGGCTAGGTCTGTCTAATCAATCTCAGTGCATGTGCTGATTGTCCAGGCTGGAAGAAAGGTACTGTAGTAATAACAATAATAATAACAATCATAATAAAAGGCTGTTAGAGGAGTTTTGTGGAGACTCCTACTGAAAATACATTCTAACCATATTGACACGTGGAAATGTACTTCAGTCCTTTTACTGCTTTGTTTCCTTGAAAATATTTTGAAACAGCATTATCGTTTTTTTGTGTGGTGTGGGCAGTTGTTTCAGGTTTTGTTCCATAGCTTTGTGCTGTAATTATGAAGTGGGAATGGAATTTTGAGTTCTCTCACCTGGGATATGAATCTTCGCAGTGCAGCTGAGCGCACACATGCCTGTTTTCACAACACCAGCAAACAACTACATTAAAAAAGCATTAAGGCTGTGAAAAGTGTCGAGTGGCAGAGATGAGGAGTGAATCTCCAGCCTGATTATGTTGAGTTCAGAGGAATGTCAGACCACTGAACCACACTCCTTTGTTATTCAGCAGAAGTTTAATACTTGGGTGTACGTTTCGGTGCTTATTTGACCACTCGAATGCTCTTTTCCTTGCTGCTTCAAGTTCTGTGTCAGCTGGCAGGCTGAATATTGCTTCTCTGGATATCCCATACTTTCTTATTCATTGAAATAACAAAGCAATACCCTTGTGAAATTGCAAGTGTGTGTGAGCAGTGGCTGCCAAGCATGAGAAACCATGTATGGTGTAAATTTATTGGTACCATATTTTGTGTATTTACACTGTGTAATTATATGCAATTAACCAGCTTATGTAATTAGCTATTT
The DNA here is from genome assembly GCF_036169615.1 of Heliangelus exortis. Classification (NCBI taxonomy): domain Eukaryota; kingdom Metazoa; phylum Chordata; class Aves; order Apodiformes; family Trochilidae; genus Heliangelus; species Heliangelus exortis. Next base: position 110,955,316 of record NC_092422.1, on the reverse strand, counting down.
ATGACTATATTATTGTAAGTTTAAATATGCACATTCTATACTGACCACAGTTTGTTCTTATTCAATAAAGTATATAGGTCAAGGGACCTGAGTATACACAGTGCATATCACAATATCTTATCCTCTTTAAAAAGTGGTGATTTATGTCCAGGGAATTTAAACTTAAAGCAATAGTATCTTTCTAGTTAGTGCAGATGTTAGAATTCTATCTGGATTTGTTGCTGTTCATGGCATATGAAGTATTGTGTGTGCAACTCTAATGGTATTTGGAAGATTCTGTTTTACAAAACTGGATTATGTATCTGTTGTATCTGTTCTTTCTTGTGAGCTTACTAGTGCAAAATGCTCTATTTCTGTCATATGAAAGTCTTAAAAACCTGGTTTTACAAATGAGAAAATTATGTACCATTGTAAATTAGGCATGTATCTACAACTGCATTGGGGTACACAGAATTAAATTTGAGAGTGGGAAGGGTTTGGCTTTGTATTTTGTAAACTTATACTTTTCATGCAGTCTGTCTGGTTGAAAGCACAACTGTTCCTAGAAGCTAGAAGTTAATGGAGTTAAAATAGGAACCAATACAGAAAGATTTTCTTGTTAAGTTTTTAAATTCTGTTCCTAGATAAATGAAAGTGTATAAGGCGTGGTTTTTTTTTTTTTTTTTATATCAGGCTTCTTTATCTTCTCTTTGATCTTTAAGCATCCTGAATTTAATTTCCCTTTTTCTTCTTTTTTAATTTATTTTCTTTCTTTTTGTCTGAACTGTTACCTTTTCCATGAAGCTGAAATGTTGAATAGCTGGTGCCTGAAAAAATAAATGGAATAAACAGGTGCTGCTAGTTCCAGCAGATAATGTTTCATTCCCATTTAAATGCTGTAAATACGAGTTAGTTTTGGAATCAGTTTTTCAGCTGTTCAAAATATGCTGTGGCTTGTGCAATAGATTTAAATGAAGGTGTATGTTAAATGCAGTACTGCAGTACTGAAACAGGGGCTACAAAGATAATGGACACTCCCTGTTTACAAGGAATCATGTGGACAAGATGAGGGGCAATGAGCGCAAGTTTCTCCTTGGGAGATTCTGTTTGAATACAAGAGGAAAGATTTTCACTATGAGTAGAGTCAGACATTGGAATGGTCTCCCAGGGGGAAATGGTGGATTCCTCCACTCTGGAAAGTTTTAAATTTCAGCTTGATGGGTGCCGAGACATCTCTTATAAACAATATTAGAAGGGTTGGACCAGATGGTCCTTGAGGTCCCTTACAACCTGACATTCTATGATTTTATGTTCCCAGGCTGCTTGTGGATACATTTTTTTCCCTCTCTTATGCTTGCTCCCAAGCACTCATTCTCATGTCCAGTTCTATGAAGGACTGGCACATAAGCCTATCCAGTCTACTATGTTGTTTCTACTTAGTGCTTAAAAGGCCTCATGCTGGATCTAAGCTGAGAGAATTTTTCTCCCATATAAATAACTTAAAGATACAGGTGATTAAATAATATGTAAATATAAGGCACTCTAATCTAGTAGAGCCACTAAGTCTGCTTCATCAGCTCCTTACTAAGAGGTCATGAATACATACATGCATAACAATACAGTGAAATCTCACTGAGTATCTGCCTAATTTTTCTCTAGCATAAATATTTAGACACAAAACTTAATTGATCTGAGGTGCTCGTTGTTAGTTGGTAGGCTTTTCTCTTTAGGGATGCAAAATTTGAGTTACTCATATAAGCCTAATACTACTGTGGATGTATTTTAGCTCCAATATGTTTAAATTTAATGTAAGTTGGTAACTGAACTCACATGAAACTGTTACTGGAAGCCAAGTCTGTCTCCATCATTACTTGTATGGTGTTACATATCCTTGGAACAGAAATCTTTACTGTGTAAGAATGTGCCTACATGGTCAGCTGCCCGTGCAGAGTTTGTAAATTGGATTTAGGTATTTATGCTGATAGTTTTGTTCTCCTCTCATTGTGCAGAATTCATAGAATTTATTTTCCTGAATAACAGCATACGAAATCTTTTCTGAGCCAAATAATAGCTGTTGAGATATTCACCAGCTAAGAGTCCTTGTATCATACTAATTAATGTAGATTTTGAAATATAGCGATGAAATGCTTTAATTTACTGTGTGTATAGAAACTACATGAGCATAAGTAGAAATGAGTGAATTCTGGGAGGTAACTACTTCCAAAAATTTATACACATACTCAGGTGCATTGATCTCAGTTAATGTGATTATCTCCAGGCAGTGTGTAAGTACTGCAGATCCCTTCTGTGAAGCGTTTCAGCTTTCCCTTGCCGTGCGAGCAAGTGAGGCTGTTCTTGCCCTTATGGTCAGTGTCTTGTTCCAGAGATGGGAGCTGCTGCATCATTTTTTGTAGGCTTGCTGAGTGCATTCATGCTCTGCTTGTATTCCTCTAGGAAGCATGGTTTTAGCTGGCAGTGCCAGTCCGTGGGTACAGTGTTGCCTGTTGCTTGCTGCTGTCTTCTTTTGCACTGATAGAAGTTTGTCTGTGCTCTTTACCAAGGTCTTCCATGCCTTTAGCTATTCAGTACTGAGAATGTTGTCTTCTCCCTGTAACCAGCAATGTGTCCTGGTTAAATCTTCAAAAAGTATATCCATCCTTTTGCTTTCTCTTTTTCTGTTCTCCATATAAACTATCCTGTGCCTTAAGGCCTGCACAAATCTTGGCTGGACTGCTCATAGTCTAAGACATTTCCATTTCCAGAAGAGAAGGAATCAGAACAACAGGTAAGAGCATAGGAGCTATGGGCCAGGGATAGGGCTGAGGAAGAGGTGAAATTTTTCCCACTATTACAAGAGAAGGGCCTGAGGAAGCACAGCTGAAAAACTCCCACTGCCTAGTTGGGGTCTCATTTTTTACTAGCAATCCTGTTTGTATTCCTATATTCTCATGTACTGCAAATAAAGTTAAAAAAACTTTGGGACAGATGCAATCATCTTGGTGTTTATGAAGTCTGTGGCACAAATATAGAATTAATAAATAGAAACAGTATATGATAAAAAATGGGTTTTACATACATCTCTTTATGTAGAGAGAGCTCTTTAACTAGAGCTTTAGCTGAAAGAAAATAGAAATACAAAGCTGAAAGAAAATTGGAAAGATTGGTAGATAGTTAATAAAAATGAATTTAAGTTGCTTTTTAAAAACTAGAGTGTAGTGCTGCATATTCCTTTCATACATTTTTTTTAGCCTCGTTAATAGGGTTTGGTATTAACCTAGACAGTAAAGTCCCCAAAGCACAATTGTTTTTCCAACTATCTTTATGTTGTAAGTAGCATGCTTTCATCTAGACAGAGGAGCTTTTTGCATATAATAATAAGAAACAATAGTAATTATTCTTGGAATTAAACCTGAAATTACTTGGAGTATGAGGAAAACGTGTTTTCTTATGTGAAATATATAAACAGTAGGGCTTGTTTATGGTATTCCTTCCTGTGCTGTAGTTTAGGCTACAAGTACAATTGTAGTCTGTAGACATACTGTTTTAAAACAGGCACATGATCACATCCTGATCCATCTGTTCAGAGACATTGTAATAGTGATTAGACTTGTATTTTATTTTAACAGGAATTTTCATCTACTTCTTTTTATTTCTTTTTTTTTTTTTTTTTTTTTTTTTTTAAATATTAGTAATAATTTTGGCCTAAGCATACATCTATATTGACATCTAAAGAGTGATTCTTTATCTCATATGTAACTGTCTCCAAGGTTGTACACAGGTCCTGCTCAGGAAAGAATAATATATTTTTATGTATATATAGATATATTACAGAAGGCTAAAGTTCTGTTTTAGAGAGCTTTTTATGTATGTCTGACACATCTCTGAAACGTATGATCTTCAGTTCCTGTAGCTCTAAAATCTGATATGAGCTTTCTGAGTGTTTCCAATATTTCTTTTAAGTTCATTGTAAGTATGCAGCGCTCCTTTATTACAAGGACACTCTTAAACCTGTCATTTTTATTTTATTCAGGAACTGCATTGCTAAAGTTCCTGCCACTTGTCTGTTTTGTGACTTTTGTCATTCATACATACTTTGCTCTGCTCTAATCTAATCTTTACATTTTGTAAATTAACTGGAGTGTTCAATGCATTTCTTTTTTATGTTACTTACAAAATTTTATATCTTAGTGTCTTGATTAAAGAGAGCTCTAATAGAGCCAGCTGGCTAAGAAACGGATTTTTCTCAGTTTCACAGAAGGAAAAAAAAAAAAAAAAAATAAAAAAAACCTTATTTTAGGAAAATTATTTCTCTCTCTCCAGTATCCTGGTTTGAAACAGAAATGAAGCTTGAAATTGTGTGGAAATCAGGTTCTGAAAATCTTTCAGAGGTATTAAGCTAAAAGAAAATAACAAACTCTGATGTGATAAAGCAAAGGAGTATTTCCAGCCACAACATGAGAAAGAAAGAAAACTTCTGTTGAACCTGGCTTTGCCAGCACTTCTTTTGATTAAATCTGAAGTTTTAAATAAGACTAAAAATTACTTGGAAGATGCAACAAAAATACTTAAGCAGGCAACATTATTTTCAGCCAAATAGATTTAAAAACAATCTTATTCTTTCCACGTGATGAAATAGCCTGTCATTAATGGTATTTCAGCCTGTCAAGACTATTGCAAACAGTGTTGTAATCTCACTACTTCTGACATGTTACTTGAGTATGTGGCAGTCATCGTGCACCCCACAGCAACACGCACAGTTTAACTCAGGTAGGTTTTAAAAGGAATATAATACTACACCACAGTGTCCAGGCACATCACAAAACCAAGAGTTTACCTTAAAAAGCCTTGTTTGGGAAGAATCTATCTTTGTGTGGCTGGTGATGAATGTGAGAGTCCATAGCTGGCCCTGCATTGTGTTAGCCACTCAGAAGCCACATGACAGCTCTGGGGCAGAACTGGGTAGCCACAAGGGAGTGGTGCTTTGTCCATGTTCATATGTCATGTATTTACCTGAGACTTGGATGGGGTTTTCAAAAGAAAAAGGCTGCAGCCTGGCTCCCCACAGGTAGGGAAACATGGCCAAGTTAAATAGTGTCTCATCTTGAAGAATAAGAGGGCACGGTCTTAAGTTGTGCCGGGGGAGGTTTAGGTTGGACATTAGAAAGAATTTCTTTACTGAGAGGGTGATCAAGCATTGGAATGGGCTGCCCTGGGAAGTGGTGGATTCTCCATCCCTGGAGATATTTAAAAAGAGACTGGATGTGGCACTCAGTGCCATGGGCTGGTAACTGCAGCAGTAGTGGATCAAGGGTTGGACTTGATGATCTCTGAGGTCCCTTTCAACCCAGCCAATTCTATGATTCTATGATTCTAACTACTCTTGGTTGGTTAGTGGAGTAGACGTGGGGCCCAGGTTCAAGCATAAAGGAGAGGGCTGTTTCTGACAACAGTATTTCTTCCTTTAAAAATAAATAAGTGTCCTTTTGGCACCACAGAATGACTTGCTCTGCTGTAGCTAAGTAATGCATCCTCAATAGAGAGCTAGGGGTTTTTTGTGCTATTGTACATTATTGCGGGCTGCAAATTGCTGAGATCTGTTATCACTACATTAAACACTGCATTCTTCTAAATCAAATAACTTCTGAGTGGTTATTTTGATTAAAGTATTTGAATGAATAAATAATGCAGTGGACTTAACAGTGAGAGAAGAAACAGATCAAGTGCAAGTCATTTTTGAGAGGATACATTTTTTTCACTTTTTGATTTTATGGATTATTTAAAAGATGTGCCTCTAATCACAATGATTTTTGCAGTGTTTTCATTTGGCACAGTAGTATTTACTTTGATTGCTTGCTATTGTACTTACCACACAAGCCTGGTCTTTAGCCTACAGTGTCTTTTCATAATATACACACTAATAAAGATTTGAAAGCATTCATTTCCTCCATATTTTCTCCAGAAAATGAGCATGAAGTTCAGAACTTCAGCTTCATAGCTCTTTGCACTGATTTTGCATCAAAGGTAAAAAATGAAGGTCTCTAATTCTGAACCACCTGTACACACCTTTACTCCTGAAAGGTTGCTTTGCAGACGCTCAGTGTAGCAACAAAGATGGGACAAAATATTCTTGAAGTATTTCTGAGACTGGCAGTTCAAAGGGGGAAGTAGTCATACTAATTCAGACACATCTGTTGTGATCTGGGGATGGGCATGTTCAGCAAATAAAGGGAAGAAAGCTACAACTTTTTTGATTTATTTTAATAGAGAACTTGAAGTAGGACGTTTCTTGTGTGTGATAAACTGCTGTTAAAAATGCATGTTAAAACAAGGGAGTGAGGAAGAGGATTTTTTTGTGGGGTTTTTTTGTTTTTGTTTTTTGTTTGTTTGTTTGTTTTTTCCCCAGTCACGTGGTCCTCAGTGTCTGGTCTTATTTTTGCAATTACTAAGGCAAGGGTCCTCATTCTCTCCTGAAATGAGCAATTTCAGAAATGTATGACTTTTACAGAGATGTGACAGAATGGATAACAGAAGGGATATATGCAAAGACCAGAGCCTCCACCCTTAAGTCTGTTTCTTTTGCTTCAGGAAAAAGCATTTTTAAGTGATAACTTATCTTAGTGATAACTTAGTGATTGATAACTTATCTTAGTGATAACTTAGTGATAACACTAAATTTAAACAAAAAACAACACCCTCCAACCTGTTCAGTTGCCCCAGCCTATGCCATTTGTTAATTAACCTACACTCCAGCAGAAGATAACTTATAAATATAAACAACACTTTAAATTGAATTTTGCCCTGGCAAAAAAAAAAAAAAAAAAAAAAAAAAAAAAATTAACGACTCACTTGGAATGTAACCAGGTCCTAGGATGAGAATATCTCGTAACAAGGGAAAATTATACCTACTACACAGTAAAGAAGAGCAATAACAGAACATCAGACATGACAAGAGCAGGGTGAAACCAAATAAGGTGAAAGCATTAGAGAGTGAAACAAGTGAGAAAGGGGGTTAGCATTGAATTTTTTATGTGTTAGTGTCAACTTCAAACAAGGTACACAGAGGAATAAAAAGAATATAATGCGCAGAGGTGTCAGATGACAGGACTGTTCACCAGATTCCAACCTTTCTCCCTCTGAAAAAATCCAGCTGGTCTTTTCAGCACAGGGTATTTGTGGATGGCTGATTTTGAGTTGAGGGGAACCTAGCCTCATTCACTGTAGCAGGAATGTAAATGTGTATGTAGCTTCTGTGTGCTGTCACAAAAGAAATTAAATGTGAAGTTTGAATGAAAAGACCATTTATTTTTTCTTTTAGCATCTGTGATATTACTGTTCTGATATAATGATTAACAAATTTCTGGTGAATTAATAAAAAATCTGTCTCAGCAGTAGCTCCTCTGTGTTAGTCCAGTAATCTGGCTATTTGACTAAGATGTAGAAGAAGGAAATTCAGTGCCCCTCTAGTCTGAGGGATCTAATTCAACTTAGTCCTGTTTCTCAAGACAGTGCTTTAGGCACAGATCTCTACCATATGCTAAACTAGACTCTTCTGTTGTGTGCCATAAATGATATTAAAATCTTTGTATAAGCAGTTTAGTATGGTGGGGACAAAAACTGTTGTCAGTAACCTGGGAGTAGGTGTCATCCTTTTACCTAATGGAGTGGTTCCAAGGGAAGTTGTGCTTTCTTGAGCTGGGGAAGGGAATTTCAGTCTGCTCTCCCACGTGCTGGTTAGATGCCCTGTAAAAGGGTAAGGAGGACAATGACTGTGGGGTTGGTAAAGCTACTGTGGTGGCAGGATGACAATTTTTTGCCGTCCATTATGATTAGCCCTTTGCTCTATCTGTGAAGATGCCCAAGAGAGAAAGCAAAATGTTTATTCAATAGGGCATGGTGTTGCTTTCCTTCTCAGCTTTGGTAACAACCATAAAGTATCGATCGGGTAGATCCAAAATCATGACCTCTTTTACTCAGGCAACCATTAAACTGATAACTTCTCCTTTTTTAGGTGGAGCCTGTTCTGGCACGTGCCTCTGTGTGGTGGTGACCTGGGACACAGAAAGGCATTCTAGTTCAGGATGCTTGTAAATGTTCTGAAGGCCAGTGAAAATTGATGCAGCCTTAGCAAATTATGATTTGGGAGCTCATTATCTCTTTGTGAAAATCATTTTCCAGCCTACTGATTAAGTTTATAAAAGCACAGTTTTTAATATGCCTCCTGCTCTGTTTTTAATTCCCAAGCTGACAGTAAAGAAAATTCTGACCAACTCTCAGGACAATTTATACTCTTCTTTTATCTTGATGGCATATTGATCTTGCTGAACATTCCTTCTGCAAAATAATGAACATTCATCTTAAACCCAGTTCATAGAGGCTGTGTAGTGAGCTTTTTTCTTCCGAGGGGCAGTTTGCTGTTTTTGTATTCTGATAGTAGGTACAACTTGGGAGGAATGGGTCAGGGCTCTTCTGTGGAAAAATCTTTCAGATCTCGGTCTCTTTGTCACTCCTTGATTAGTTTCCTGACACCTAACATCTTACTGTTTTGAAGTTTTAATCTTGCATTAAATTATAGAAAATTCTCCTAGAAACCAAAATAGCATCTGTGTTTACCTAGGAAAAACTCAGGGAAAGGGGTTTTAGAAATATGTCTGTGGCCTGAATAAACATGGCAAGTTCTGCATTTATTGCACTGGCTTTGCACATGTACCTTTTTTTTTCTTGCGTAAAAGAAGCTCTAGATCCACCTCCCCACCCATTCTCCCCAAAGCCTGAAAATAAAAGATTCCCAAAAGAAGCTTCTAGCACAATGTAAACCAAGCTCTAGAACAAAAAAAAAAAAAAAAAAACAAAACAAAACAAAACAAAAAAAAAAAAAAAAAAAAAGAGTCCAGTTGGATTGGAGAGCTCCACAGGTGTATTTAAGTACATTAAGCTTGCATCCTACCTTATGGAGAGATTGCTTTATCTCCTTGGAGGAGCCTCAGAATGTGGGCACACAGTCTGCAGCGGTGCTTTCTCAAGCAGTCAGCCCTTTTCTTCAGTTCCCTTCAGGCTCTTGCTGAACGTGAGCAGCAGCTGGGACTGTCTGCATGTAATTTTTCACCATTGTGAACAGGGCCTGAGTAGCTGAAAAGGCAAAAAAGGCTTCAGGATTCTTCCCTGGAATAAAGGCAAATTCAGGCATATTTCTTTGCAATGCAGGATAAGCTACCTGAATTTTTTCAGACAAATAATTATTGCCTCACTCACCCTACAGTCTGGAGGCTAACAGGCTCCCAATCATATGAATGAGGTAATCTTTCAGCAACTTAACACTAAACTTGAGAACAGATGAAATAAGGAAACCACTTAGAGGAAAATAACCTCTCTGTGATGGCCTTTTCTCAGAAATACAAGATTTGCTGTTCAGCACCAGGAAGTGTGTAGGGAACCAGCTAAATGGGATAATCTGTCTACTCCTCTAAGTATTTAATGGGACACTTCTTTCCCTTTGCTAAAGAAAGGCTGGTGACATCTGCATTTAGTTGAAGAAGCTAATGGCAGAGGGAGACAAGGAAAGGCTATGCTGTAAAGCAAGAGGACCAGATTAATGTTCCTTTCAGGTCAAAAACATGCTCTTTCTCATCTGAAAATCTGCAGGTCTCAGTAAAAGAAAAACGCTTGAAATACTGAAAAATAAAGTATAATCTGGTTGTTAAAGGAAAGGAATAGGGACTGTGGGTTTGGCTAGGAGGTGGGAACGGGTTCAGAAAGGAGCATCTCTCATTCATACATAGGAGTGTGTAATGTTTAGGATTCATCTAATGCTAATAAAGTGTATGTATATTTGCAGATGGTGGCCTTAACAAAATTTTCATCTCATGTTTAGATAGTATAACTTTTTATGACTAAAGATGAAATGGTAAAAAAGGTGATATTTACTTTCTTTCTTTTAGATTTGGGGGAAAATTAAAATTTTCTGTAGAGTACAAGGGGAAATTTAATTCCGGAATTCTTTTCACAGCAGGTTCTCAAGTGTGTTGTCATCAAGATGAAAACTGCTTTTCAGAACACCCTGAGGTGAACTGAAACTCATCTGTGTCATATTAGATGTAGATTCTGACAGTAGGAGCTTAAACATGTAAAACAAAAAAGCTGACCAATTGTGAAACAAAGAGGATTTTTTAAAGCAAGAAATAAGCTGGGTTTAATGTTGTTCTAAAGCACTTGGAGGATATCTTTGACACCGAGTTAGGAAGGTTTCTATGAAGCCGAAGAAGCTTAAGGAGTCTTGTATGTGTTTTTAAATCTAATTCATGATTTGTCGCTGGAGCCATTTCTCATTCAAACTTGCCTCTGCTAACATTAAAACACGTTGGTCCTTTGATGTATGTTGTTGTGTGCTAGTGTGACTAACAGCGATTTATAAATCCCAGTTCTGTGGTCTGTACTCAGATGAAACCGGTGCCAGGGTTATTTATAATCTATGCAGGTCACGTTTTTTGCTTTTGGAAAAACTGCATAAAATGCATTTGGGTGCTGAGTGATGTTTCAGTGCAAGTAAAATTTCATGATAATTTTTCTCACTTGTGCTCCCTGTTCTGCTAACGGTTTGAATAGAAAGATTAAAATTACAATAATTTCAGCAAGATAGACAGTGAACTAGTTGGTTTTGAGGTAGAATACTGTTTGGTTATTTAAAACTGGTGCACTTTCTCTCTATAATACAAGAATGTAAACAGCCATGACAATTTTTAAGCCATGTGTTTTTGTGAATGCATCTGATTATAACCAGAGAGGAATTTCTCATGCAGTATTGACTTTTTAATTATTTTTTTTCTCCTAGAGGCTGCAGCACACATTGACCAAGTATAGTAAGAATGATATAAATGGTTAATCTACATTATTTAGGTTCTGGATTAAATGTCATCTTTCAGAAATGAAGCCTGGGTAGTAGAGTGGTTTGCTTGCACTCAAGGGACTAATGTGGGCTTAATACTGAGAAATGGCTAGGGAAAGAAAAGTGTTTGGGTTTTTTTAATGCAGGTAAATAGAGGTATGAGAGAAACAAAGCAATTGGATGAACAGTGAGGAGTGTTTGGAGGCTTCTAAAGTTTAGTTGCCTGAAGAACTGAAAGTTACTAATTGTAGGTAAGAGGGGATGTAATAGTTGCATATGGATGATGATAATGTCTATATAAGCCTACATATGCCATTAAATGTAGGCATTAAATGTCTCATTATATGTCTCAAATATAAACTCACTCATGTCAGATTATTTTGTGGGAAAGGCTTTCTTGTTTGTGTTTTGTCAGTTGAAGTTGTGTTAAATTGTGCTTTTAAGCATTTTTTTTTTTCCTGGAACATTTTTTTAAACATTGGGTTTTGATATATATTTTAGACAAGGTGTATAGCTAGATAAACTACTTGTCTCATGACATATAAGGTTTTCTCTTTTCCTAAACCATGGAAATGGTTTATATAAATAAAACTTTAGTTTAATTGTTCCCTTAGAAGGCTGGTTTAAGCTGCTGCAGAATTCATGTCACAGACCCTCCCGCAATCACTCTGCACCTTTAGAACTCATTCTCCAAAAGGCAGCCTCACTTAAGAGAGTGAAGTGTTTCACTTTTGAACTGAGCATGGAAATTCCATATGATTTATAAAATTGAAGAATATTTTTTTTAAAATAGTGTTATTTGTCATCTGTGTTTAAAAAAAGCTACCAATTGAGATGAGCTTTGTGGAATTTCACATTAATGGTGAAGTTGTGATGTTGGTTTAAATTTGGTAAAAGCAAATTTAGGATACCTCCAGAGCTTTATGCAGAGGAATAATAGTAATAAAAACATAAGAGAAAAAAAAAAATCTATTTTTTCTGGTTAATAATAAATTGCAATCTTGTCTACCTCTTTTTAAGAGAAATGTAAATCTAGAAAATTGTAAAGCTGTCTAATCAGCAATCGTATTTGGCTTGCCATATGGACTAGCTAGTAATCTTTGGATTTTCCCTTTTATTTGGAATTTTTTCTCTTCTGTTAGGTTTTCCTATCTTCTTGCAGCCGCTCTGTCCCCTCACAAGTATCTAGATAGAGCCAAATTGTGAGTGTTTGTGGGCTTGTGCATTGTATCTTTTTATATGAAAAGAGAAAGCTCCTTAGATACTAACTGCTAAGACTTGTAATCAAACTGTGTCCAGACCTCCTGTAAAATTAGTGTTTAGAAGAATCAGCTTGTCTCATCTCAAATAATACACAAAATAATGAGATGGGAAGAGGGATTTTTGGGATGAAGAGAAATTTTGAATTTGGAAATGTGCAAGATGTCATAATGAGGAAAGATCTTTATGGGATATATTCAGAGCACTGTGGTCTTATTTTTGTTTTGGCTAGAATAACTGAAATCATACTGAAATCTTGAAAAACTATTGAATATTACATGGAGTGAAAATAATTTATTAATAAACTCTAAGATTAGAGAGTCAAATAATTAGAGGAACATTCCTATGGGGATTAATGGTGAATAGTCAGGTTTATTTTATTTTTTCATGTTAATGAATTTAGGGTTTTATTTTAACTGTAAAGAGTAGGTAATAACACATTATATAACAGTGGAATTACAGAATTTTCTCTTATGTATAGAGAACTTGAAAAAGAATCTTGGGTCTTATGGGTGCATGCAGCACATCTTTTGGATCACTCCTAAGTACAGTGAGACACCAGTGAACTGCCTGTTTCCACAGAATACAGATATTTGTCTGCTTTCTATAAATAAGAGCAGAAGTTATTACAGATGGAACGTGGGGCAGTTTTTACCTTTGGAGATTTTAGAGTGCTTGCTCATCACTCTTGCCCCGAGATACATGTGATTAAAGAGAGGAGTGCCAGCAATAATGGTCATAGGGGGGTACATGATAAGTGCATGAAGTACATCAAGTCTGGTCTTGCTAGCTGCTTAGGGCTGTGATGCAGCAACCCTGAGCTCTGCTGCCCACCCAGATTATAATCTGCTTCTGCTCATACACTTGTACAGGTGGAAGTTTGTCCCCCTCAGCCAAGCTGCTCCTGGAGCTTGTGGAGAGAGATGCGTCTTCCAAAAGTGCACAGCCAGCACCTGTCTGTGTGTAGCTGCTGAGATGAACAGCTTCTTAAGTGAGTCTGTTCTAAGTCCTGTTCTGCAGCCTGATGCTTTGTCATTATTTACTGAAAAACACAGTCTGCAGCAAGGGAAAGATGGAATGACAGCTGCTATGCTGGGTCAGGATTTCATTGTGTGCATCTCTATGGAGGAAAGAAATCCAGATGTTGCAGAAGCTGTACTTGCTGTTAGTGGAAATGGAGAGAAATTGTACACAGTGTCTTAAGATGATTTGATGTTTTTAATAATCTTGTCTGAAGATCAAAAGGCAAGGGATGACTTGTAATATTGTAAGTGTCTTAAATAATAAAAGGAATCAAATTGAGATTCCCATTTTGGAAACCTATTCAAGGATAGACCATGCTTTAAACTCTCTTCTTCGTGAAACTGATACTATGCTGAGATATTTAATTATGGATTTGTGTATTATCACATCTCTCTAAACACTTAATATGAAGTAAAAGACTGGAACTTGTCATTCCTACATATCTCTTTGCCCTTTTATTAATTCAAGGCTACTCTGGTCCAAAATGATATATTATTCATATTGCAAGGTTGAACTTATTTTCAGGCAAAAGCAGCATTAATATTATAGGATATGCGTCTGAAGAAAGGACTGGAAATTTGTAGAGATAGAGCCCCTTGGAAATTGATGATTTCAAAGTATAATTCTTGTAGATGGGATCTTCTCGTGAGCAAAACTCCTGCTGGAATCAGCACAAGCTCTGGATGCCTGAGTCCTTACTCAGTCAGTGTTGGACTCCCCATGCTGGTTGGCCAGGTAGGGTCTGTCATTCCCTGGTATGGAGGGAAAGGTTTGCGTGTGCAGGGGCTACCCCCTTTCAGGACTGAAGAAGGTCAAACCACATTTTGCCCAACTCTGCTGGAGCTATGGGTGATGAGGCCATTGCTCCCCTGGGTGTGGAGGTGACTGGCAGAGAGGAGCTCAGGAAAATGTCTGGGGACCATCCCACTGCCTCTGGAGGAACTGAGGGCAGGCAGAGGACACACAGAGCAGTGAGCCCTTTGGGATTGCTCTAGGAGTTCCTTCACCAAGACCTGTGCCTCTGTAGGGTTAAAAGACCTGTACCTCTTCAGGGTTCAAAGGGAAATTGTCTTTCTTCTGTCAGTACCCTGATGTGGTATGACCACTAGAAGGAGGGGGGAGTCAGCCCATCATGGTTCTACCATGGATGCTCTTTGGGGCTTGCCTGCATTCCCATCAATGTGCAGAGTGTATGCTGCAGTACTTTGATGTTTTAAGAGGAGCTGGCTGAAGCGCAGGCATGGATGGCAGAGGCAGAGCTTTTCTGTTCTAAAAATTGCTCTAAGCCCCAAAAAATCCAGGCTCCTCAAAGTTTTCTGTATGGTGCCAAAGCCTATAAACTACTGTTTTCCCTGGCCAAAGGTGTAACAAAAGCTTCCAGGCATAGATGGTTGCAATAGAAACTGAAGGGAGGGGGTGAAAGGAGGCAAGAGGAAGAAAAAAATAATGCAAACAAAAGGAAGTTAAACACCTCCCCCATACCCTCTCTCCAAATCCCAGAGATATGGGAGTAGTTATTATGAAGGAGGTTTGGTTTCTAGCAGCTTGATCTTTGCCTTTGTGTGCACTTGGCTTTGTGTGCATTGATGTCCTGTTGGTAATTACCATTCTGTTGACACCTGTATTCACGATGACACTCCTATATCACATTTTCATCACAGTGTGAAATGTCTCTCTCTTTGCTTTTGTTTTGTTTAGTACCATGAATTTAGCCCAGAACTGAAAAAAATAGACACTTCTCACAACACACAATGGGTCATTCATAATCTTGCAGCTTAGTTACTGATACTATCTCAGTGCTTCCATCTTTCTCCTTCCTCCCACCCCTCTTTTTAAGCAGACAAGGTTTTCCCTCAACAAGCTGATGACAGAATAATTTCTCCAAGTTGATTGTTTGCCCCACATGGTCCTCTGGAGATCTTCATACAAGTGGAGAGAAGCAGATCAAAAGGCTGCAAGAAAAAAGAGGCAGAGGAATGAAAAAACCCACCATAAAGATCCTGCTCAGGTTTCAGTCTGATGATGAACAGACTTGTAAAGTATTCTGAAACCTGTCAAATTTTCCCATCTAAAATCCAGACCTATTTTTAAAAGAATTTTCATAATGAGTGTTTCTTTTCCCCTATCCACAGGCTCAGAGCATTTTCTGAAAAAGTTCTGCAGGGCAGACAAGTCGAACACTTGATCACATGCAGGAGCACAGGATAGATGGAGTACAGCTGACTCAACAGCTACAGGGGATTTGGGTAAGTGCCCACCATGTCAGCCAACTAGAACTTACTTTGGTAAATGTCAACTTATTTGTTACTTTTTAAAGAAAATTCTTACCTTATGACCTGTCAGACAAATTTAACCTCACTGGGAAATCCCAGTGGGACCGTGTTGTGGAAGAAGTGTGCAGGGAATGGCTAATGAAAACATGAAGGCATTTTAGTATACAACTGTGAGAAGAGGTGATAGGTCTTTTTTTTCCAAAACTTAGCTTTTATCTGGAGGTACCCATGAGAGACTCATGCTATTAATATGTGGGGAGGAAGGTTACAAACCACTTGCAGTGTTGAGGCTGTGAATGTATGTCAGACCCGCTCAGGTTGCTTTCAGGAGAGCTACAATCAACTGCTTGAAGGAAACAATGTTATCCACCTTGTGGTTTCAGTCAGCCTGTTCCCACAATCGTTGCATTGATGGAGGAAAACTTTGATAAGAGAGAGTTCTTATCTGGCTCCACTGCAATCGGATGACATGGGTTTGCTGATTGTAAATTACATTGTCTCTGGGCACAAAGGTGACGACATAATTGCACCACTTTTATTTTTAAAGTAATAATAATGACAATATATTCTTGAATGAAGATAGTAGGGATTTGAAATAAGTCTTCAGTTGAGCTGATGAACTGATACGCTCCAAATTGCCATAGTTAATATAATTGCTTTGGGTACTGAGAGGGAGGAAACTTTATCATGGTCTAAGAGTAGCAGAAGATAGAAGTGTTTGCTCTGCTTGCATACTCTTGATCAAAGAATGTTTTTATCAGTGTATGGTGTTTTGTTTTCTTTCAGCTAGGTCTTAAGCAGTACCCCTCAGACTTGTTTTAAAGGTTGACTTGAAAATTACTTCAAATCTTGTTTTAAATCCAAAATGTCTATGAGACGAACTTGAAACTTCGTGAAAGAGATACCCATAAGCAAATACTTCCTATTTCACAACAGAAATAGGCTTTCTTCTTCTTTTTAAATATAAATCTGGGAATAGTGTAAATGCTTTCGGATTTCACAATGTTTATGAAGTCTGTGGTATTACATACTTTCTTTGACTGAAATATTATCAGCATTATTTACTGGAAACTTGTTTAAATTTTTATTATTTGATAGGGCTCTACTACACTGCAGCAGTACTCTACTGCCTAATTTCTGTTCCTAAAAGTAAGGATATTGAAGTCATCATGATGGCATAAACTGTTGCTGCTCTTTGTCAGGGAAGTCTGATTTTACTGGTGATTTTTCAAGCTGCAAACAGATGGCTGCAGTATGATGTCTACTTACTAGTGACATCAAGTGTTATTAACTGAAAATATATATTCATATTGCTCTCTTCAAAAGAGTAAAAATAGTAATTAAGTAGAATGACACTCATTTGGATCTTGATCTGTGCATGTCAGTGCAGGGCTCTGGGGGCAGGAAATAGGATTAATAGTTGTCTCATCACTACATCAGTGTGTTTGACTCCAGACCATGGTTAGAGGCAACTGAAAAGGCCATTAGCTTGTGATGACTCTTCAGTGGCCTATATCAACTGATCTGATAGTCTCTGTAAATCTGCTAGCTGATAGAACCCCATAATGATCAGTAGTCTGAGAAGGAAATTTGTAGACTGAGTGTGCATGTGCTGAGAATGTATTTCAGCCTAAGAACAACCTCTTTGTTCCAGCATTTAGGAATATTTTTTGTCCACTCCCTGTACTGGGAACTTGATGTGCCTGTTGCTCTTGTGTTTCAGTCCAAGATAATCCTGGATTCGCTTATATTTCTCTGTGATTTACAAATTGCAATCTCACCAATAAAAGTAATAGAGGAACACAGCGTAAAACAAATGCAAGAGTTTTGGCCTGTTTTTTTATCACTATTGGCTTAATTAGCTCATGCCTTCAAAAAATAACACAGTGTGTATTAGAGATACTTGTCTATGTAATAGCCAGTCTAAGGTGGGTGCTATGTGGCTGGTGGTTACCTGACGGTCCCTTGTTTGTAATTGAGCAATTTTAACTGTTAGCTATAGAATTTTTTTTCTTGTTTGCAATATTTTGTAGCTGAAGTGAGAAGTGAAAAATCCAAAATGACTGCTAGTTTTATGATGCGAGTCAGCTATGCAGTAACTTTAATAGGAAAACTATCTGTTTTCAGGAACTTTATGTTCTTGGCATTTCATGTTGAATACACTGAAGTTGCCCTAAAGAATGTGACTTCAAACCCACAGGATTAAAGAAATGCAGAGCTAAGTACAGCAAGTTAAACTATGGATTTTCATGATTAGAAGGAGGCCTTGCTTTGTCAAGAAACACCAAATTCAACCTAAAAGGAAATTTTCAGATCACTGCAATAGTCTTTGTATTTTATCTTGCTTGTTCCACAAATAGCTGTTCATTTTTTTATGCTTTAGTAATTGTTTTACTGCAACAGTCTGTCCCTTTGGAAGAAGGTATTATTCTATTATGCTATTTTTATAAGTCTCTTGGAAGCATTTCATATAGTCAAATTCTTAACTTGACCACTGTTTCTCTTACCTTGTAAATATGCAATCAACTTAGTTTCTTTTTAGACCAGATTAAAAAATTCTTAATGCATCCAAGATTTGTTGTACCATTGACAGAAGACATGTATACCATAGCACATTGTTTAAAATTTTATTAACGTTTTGAAGTGTTGAAATGTACATGTCTCTTATTTAACAGGTTATTGACAGTACTGTACACCAATAAAATTTTTCTAGTCTTCTGGCAGTCAAAAAGAGTTTCAAGGGGAGTTTTGCCAGTCCAAGGCTATAAACTAAAGCTCTAGATGGACCTATACTAGTGTGTACCTCTTCAATTACACCTTTTGCAGATTTTATATGTTACAGAGCACTGCGTGGCTGTAAGGCTTCTATTATTTATCCAACATACACATATGATTCTCACTACCAGCAATAAGATTAACAAAAAAACTGAACTGTGTCTTCAGGAACCAGACTTAGGTTTTCAGTCTTTTGGCGTTAAGCAGGGTTTAGAATGGTTATTTCACTTCAGTTCTTAAGGAAGCAATGGATTGTTTCCATATTACTATTTGACAATCTTGAATTTCAGTTGCCCACATAGTGTACTGGTCAAAATTTGATATCTTGCAGGTGTCTGGTGAATTTAATGTGACCTCCTTTTGTAGAAAGTTCATGTCTCTTAGTTTCTGTGAAAGAGATTCTTGTAAAAAGACAGGAAAAATAAACCATATATTTAAAAAAGAAAAAAACTTCAAAGATTTGTTTTAAAAAAACAAAACAAACAATCAAAAAAAACCCCAACAAAAACAAACACCCCCCTCCAGAAAAAAAAAAAAAAACAAAAAAACCCCCAAAACCAAAACAAACCTGCAAAAATTTGTTCTCCTGTCTAATTTTCCTTAAAGACTGTAAGCACCTGGTTGATTCATGAAACATCTTGGCATTTGAGACTTTAGCTATGATTTAGTCCTCATCTGGTAAGGTTCCTGT
Organism: Heliangelus exortis; assembly: GCF_036169615.1. NCBI lineage: Eukaryota > Metazoa > Chordata > Aves > Apodiformes > Trochilidae > Heliangelus > Heliangelus exortis. The sequence continues at coordinate 110,936,436 of NC_092422.1, read as the reverse complement.
TTAGTTCTGATTGGACGTTTGATTAAGGAAGATCTCCAAGCTGTGGCCCAACATTTAATTAGAAAGCTGATATAGAATAGAGATAATTCAGGACTCTAGTTTTTAAATATCAAGAACTAAGTGGAAAAATGACTAGCAAATAAACGCTTGTAATTCTAAGACCAGATAATTGATGCTGAAGGCAACTTCACACCTGACAATGTGCATGCATTTAATTTGTGGTCTTTCTTGTATATTCTGCAACTGCTCTTTGTATTCTAAATAGCTATGAGAGAGATTAGTTTACTTATTTGAAACAAAACTATTTTCCCATTGTGTCTGTGTGGGAATCAATTTCGGTATATTCTAGGGTGCACTGATTACTGTTCTTAGTTTTATTATTTTCTCATACATTAAATTATTACATTTATTATAATTCTGTGCTGTGTGCCCTCAAATACTGTAATTTTGGCAACATACAGTCTGTTCCCAGTTTTAGCACAGTCATGAGGACTTTAGTCTTCTTCTTAGAAAACTGCTGGCCATCAAGACATATGCACATACCTCTGTGTGTGTATATTTGTCATGAACATATGCGAGTGAATGCCTGCATATATATTTTTTTTTCCAGCCTTGCAGGTCTTGCTTGGTGTCAGAAATGGGGTGGCAGTATGGAGTCTGAAATCAGAAATTTGTGAGAAAATAAATGTTCTGGTTTAAAGTCTCAGGCACCAAAGGTTATTCACAAGCAGAGGAAAATTTTATAGTTGAAATGTGTGTTTAAGTTCTTTGCATATGGTGTCCTTTTTATCTGTAACAATCCTTTTTTTTTTTAAAAAAAAAAGAGGAATTATCACCATTGGTAGGGTTGTCTTCAAAACATACACTGTAAAGATCCAAGTCCTATTTTATTGGCATCAGAAGAGCCAAGGAGATAAAGTGCAAGGCAGTAGTGAAACCATGATCTTGATTATTCGTTACAATGGGATGTACAAGTTAAAAGTGAAAGTTGTACTGAAGAAGATGAGGCAGAGAGGTATTCTTGTGGTTTTGTTCAGTGGGTTACTTTTAAATTATGACAAATTTCTAGAAGGAAATCGGTTGTGGGAGACCTGACAGCAGTACAGTTTATGTATGTCACAACTATTCCCAACTTTAGTGCAGATGGAGAAGCAAGTGTGGCAGTAAGACAAATGTAAATCAAAGAGACAAATTACTTCATTATTAGATGAGCACTGACATATATAATGATAATTTCAAGTATTATTAAGAGTAAAAGTAGTAATGTCTCTATTCCATTACTTGTAAAAGCCTAATGTACAATTCTAGAGAGTATTTAGGCAGTTACTAGATGTACGTGAAAATATTTACAGATGTTCTGCTAGCTTTTTTATGTGCTTATTGCATCTATAATTTTCTTTCAAAAGCTTATATTATGATTATTAACTGTTGTTTTAAGATTTATCCAGTCAGAAGGCAAAAAGGTCACCATATTATTTTGCAGAACTGCCACAATCTGTGAATGAAAACTAGAGAACAAGCAGTAGATTATAGGATGTTCTCATAAAATACAGGATGAATTAATGAAATAGTGTACTCTGAAGTCAGAATGGGCTCTTGGATGAATGTCAGTAAAAATGTAGTGCTGAATCAGTATATGCTGTTCACAATGGAAAATTTTGAAGAACTTTTGGAAGAGGATGGGTGAGGAAGAGAAATGAAGATTAAGCGAGAAGAGAGGAGAGAAGAGGTAATCTGGATAGGTCAAACCACTGCATGCTCATGAAACTCAGTTCTGAAATTGACTGCAAAATGGCTTTTGCTTAGATCATAAACATTTCTACTCAGAAATTTTGTGCAGGTTTTCTGATATAGTGAATTTTATGTAAGTTGGGATAAGGGCTTTATAAAATGGCAATTAAATTGAGGACTGCGTGTTGCAACTCTTACATCTTTATACTCTTCATTGATATGCAGCACAGAACAGTGAGACCTGCAGTTGTGACCAAGTGCTGAATATATATATATGGGCAATTCTGCTTCAGCAAAGATTCATATCCTGACTATTTCAGCATTCTGGAAGTTTACTCTAATTTAATTACATTGAAACCTAGTTATCTGGAACTGTTTTTCCTTTGGGTTGATTGTTTCAGCATTCTGTGTGAACCATGGTCTCTGAAATTATTTAATTAACAGCGTTTGGCAGGTCTTTAAATCTCTGACTATCTCTTTGTCTATACACAGCCTTTCAAATTCTCCTGTTCTGGTAATACTTGAGATAGTCATCATAGGTTCTTTTTGTGTTAATGGAAGTCCTGTGCATGGATTTTTACCTCCACCCCCAAGTCAAGGGAAATGATGGTTCCCCTGCTAAAGAGAAAATACCTTGCTGGGAAGAGATCCTTAGGTGGACAAGTAGAGATACAGATATTTGGAAGTAAAATTATTTAGGTGACTATGAAACGATTTTTTGAGGTGAGCATTCAGTGAGACTAAGTAGTACACTTTGAATTTGTAAACAGTGCTCAGCAGTGCAAACCACAGATGAGGGTTATGTTAAAATCTCACTTGTTCTGAATACAGGTAGAGAACTAACGCTATAAATATTTAATGTCTTAATTTAATTTTGTTCTTAGTCATTTTCTCTGCTTCCTCTGAAATACAGCAGCAGAAGCTGAAGTTAATAATTAAAATTTTAGAATTTATTGTGAGTTCTGTTTTTCATCTAAAATAATAGCTGCAGCTTTGTCAGTGTCATCTTTCATTAAATTCTTTCAAACTGTTTCTTTGGTTTTGGTGTTTTTTTTGGTTTTTTTTTTTGGTAGCAAAAAATACTGTGGCAGTTAGAAAAGTGAAGGGAGATTTAGATCTTGGTAAATAGCCCCTGATTTATATCATTGTAATGGACATCAGAAACCAGCTCATATACAACAGAACAGTAATAACCACTTTATCAGTGTAACTGCTGTACAAAAAGAGGTAAAGTTCTAGTACACTGGAGAAAGGCCAATTTCTCAAGGGAAAAAATGTTACTTTCAAAATGAAGTATGAACGTTCATAATAAACAATCAAACATCACCTTACTTCTCCATCTGAGAGCAATGGAGAGGGTGAGGAGTTCATGAAAATACAGAGTCTCATAGCAATCCGGCTTAAAATTTTATCTTATTTCTTATGTCTTCAAAATTCTTCATCAGCACTAGCTGTAAAAAGTGCCGTGAACACAAAAAAAAACAATGGAAAAGAAGTAGAAGGTGAAAGAGTGCTTTCATTTAGCTCTATATTTACCTGAAACTTAAAGGATGTTGCATTAGTGCTATGAGTTGCACTTTGAGTAAGTTCTGCAGAACTTCCAAGCCAAACTGCTTTTGGAGATAAAGTTATAACCACAAAACACGCATGCTTAGCAGGAAGTTGGCATTTCCAATTCTCCATTTTTATTCCATGTGCTTCCGAGCAGAATTACACTGAAGTGAGTAGAGCTTTGGACGTGCCTTTGTCTTGTAGTAGAGTTTGGTTCAGTGTTCTGTAGTTGGCTTGTTGGGTGACAGAGCACTTGGGACTGTCCTCTCTGCATCTGTCCTTTAGCAGGAGGCTTTAAATCCCAGCATTGTGTGCTCTGTGATCCTGGCTTGAAAACTAGTGGAAGCCTTTGAGCAGACTTGAACTCAGACCTCTGTGTAACCATGAAAAATCCAGTTAAGAGTGAGGGTTTGTCTCAAATCTTCTTTCTGTGTTCTGTTGCCAGCTCTTCTGACAGCTGCTTGCCATGCCAGATATGGCTGCATTTAGGTGTGCTGTCCACTTGGAGAAAGGAGATGATCAGCATCTCCATAGTCTTAGAGAAAGCAAACCTAAATTTTAGAATTGCTCAGTTCCTGTCTAGGCAAATGGAGAACATTGCCATGTTTGAAGTCCTCATCAGCAGAGATAATTACCAGGATTATAAAATCTTACAAATAATAAAAAAGAAAAACTAACGCTTGGATTTATGGACCACAAACTAAGTATTTTAGGATACTTTTGACAAAAGCATGAATCAGATGGTTTTTTAGTTGCAGTAATTACCACAGATATTACATCTTGGAGTTTTCCTCCCAGGAGGATTAATTATTCGAGATACTAGAAATTCATGTGTTCTGATTTTATGGTCTGGTTGCCAGATACAATTCAAATAGATGCCAATGTCTGTGCCAACTCCATACCTAAGCTTAGTGTAATTGCACATGTGCTTTGAAGAATAGGTTTTTAGCAAATAGGTATGAACTGATTTTTATTCTAGGACCTTGAACCTGAGAATTGCTCAGTATGCCATTTATCTGTATTGCTTTCAAAGATTTGGCTAAAATAAAACTACTGTTCTACAATGTCTTTCTCAAAAAAAAACGAACAGTGAAATGATGAAGAAGCTGTTGGAATTTAAATATTTAAGCAATCATAATCTATCTCTCTTTTTGGCCACAAGTTATGATTAAAAAATGTAGATTTTAATAGAAATTGCACATTACTCACAAGTAGAGAAATGAGCCCTGCTGCCTGTGGCCTCTTTCCCATAAACTTGTGAGCTTCATTCCCAATTCCTTTGCTGGAGACCATCACCTCCCGAGTGGTTGAATGTCTGCAGTAAGCATCTTTAACACAATGAACAGATGTGTGTAATAACCACCTAATAATGTTTTGCTAGGTTTTGCAATGGAACAGGTATGGTTACTGCTCCTGCTGACGATTAAAGTGCTTTCAGTGACTGCTCAGTTCAATGGATACAACTGTGATGCTAACCTCCATAGCAGGTTTCCTGGTAAGTGTTTAATAGACTTTTTTCCTAATGGCTTCTTTATTGTCTTGGTTCAAAGCAGTGCTTATTTTTAAATACAGAACTTTAAATCTGTCTGAAGCCTGAGGGTAGGACTCCACATTGAGTATTAACTATCTCCCTGACAATGAAACTCATCTAATGGTGCACTCTACTTTCTTTTAAACTGCACAATGGGTCAAATTCAGCCCACTAGTAATGAATACAACTCCCCTCACACAAGTGGGGCTTGACCTGCTTTTACCAGAGCTCCATTCTGTCCTAGAAGATCACCAGAGGCTGTGCTGTTGGAAATGTTCTCTATTAATTTAAGAGTCTGAAGCTTGTAACTGGGTTTTCTTTTGTGTTTTACCAGGGTAAGAGAGCATAATTGTGCCCTCTTAGTGAAACAAAGAAATATATATTTTTTGAGAAAAATGAAGTGGAATGCAAAGTTCAGTGCCTCACTTCAGGGTTAAGTGTTTGGTTAAGGACAGGTGAAGCAATGGATGTATCTATGTATGATGTACGCTCATGCCTTTGTGATAAAAAGGGAATTAAGTAATTTGGGGGACATTGGATGTCCAACTGTTAATATAATGAGAAATAGAAATGAAATTTCAGTTTTAGTGACAGGCATATCAGGGTTTACTCAGCTAAAGAATCTTTTTAGTCACTGTTACATTGCTTTTCCTCTCTGTCTCAGTTGTTCCCTGGATATAATAATAATAAAGTCTGTGAATATTGGCTTGTTCATGTCTTGGGTTTCTGAGGTAGCAACTGAACTGAACAGTATAGCGATGAACTCAGTGTAGTATTATGCTGTAATACCTTTCAATGTTATTGCTTTCTGAATAATAATAATAATTTTGATTTTTGCTCGATGAGGATCAGCTATTTTATTAAACTTAAACAGACTGTAGGCTTTTCTCTGACTTGAGTGTTCCCTGTGTTACCACCACACTGCTAGGTGCATTGTTGACATAAAGACCAACAGTGGGTTTGATCCTTTTTCGCTTAATTAAATGAATATGAAGAGCAGAGAAATAAGATGTGCAAAGATCAAATATGTTGCATCCATTCCTGACAAAATAAGTGTTTAACAAAGTATTTCACAAATTCTATGCGAAAGTTTTACAGGCTGGGCTCAAAAGTAACGGTGAATTGTGCTCACCTGCCTCAGATCTACCTTTTGCCATTTTTCTTGTAATTGTTTTTCTGGTTCAGGCCTATTGCAAGTATTGTAACAGCTAGTAGATGGAGGCTTAGATTCCTCTTGCTGTGCTTTTAAATTTTTTTTCTGCTCATTTTTTGCACCAGCTCTGTGACAAGGTTTTATATTTGCAATGTGAAACTCATTAATTGACTCCAGCATTCATTATGGGGATTTAGGTTATAAGAAAGGGAAGGGTCATATCAGATTCCATGTCTGCCAGATCTCATAGACTCAGGAAAAAATCTGTTTAGATTACAAGTAAACAGATTTTTTTTTTTTTTAAAGTAAATGCTAATCCCAGCACACCCTCCTGTAGGAGCTGAGAGCTAAGTCTTGCTCTTTCTTGTTTGTGATCTTAGGCTGTAAAGATTCAAAGGCTGGAATTTAATTAACAGTCTTACTGGTGATTTTTGAGAGCTAGGGAATAAAAATAATTCTGTTTCTTAGCCATGCATTTGAGATAGAGGTAAAAGCCAAAAGATCTTTTTGTCCTCAAATTTGACAGGTGTTATTTTAAGTATACAGAAGGGACTGCTATGTAATTGGCTGAGAGTAGTTGAGCTTGAGTGAAGTGAGGCTGCTCTGTTTTCTGGGATGAAGAAACCCAGAAGATGGGTCAGAGATCCTCTAGAGGAGAAGGGGCTTGCATCTGCTACACTTGCTTCTCCAGTGGTCAGCTCAGGCTGTGTCTTTGAGGGTGCTGGCCTCACTGCCTTCAGACTTCAGACGTAGGGGGGGTGGTGAGAGAGAGGTAAAAAAGATGAATGTTTCAAAACAAGCTTCCTCCTGGCTGAAGAAGAAAGGGCTCCCTCCACAGAGCCAGGTTATGGAAAGGATTTTCTTCCTGTTTCTTACTTGTTCCAAACAAGAAAACTTCATTGTTGAAATTCTGAACAAGTGGGGAGAATGCACTTCTTTGCTGAGGTCTGTGGTATGCAGATACCAGAGAAACCATTGAATTTTGAAGTTGTCTGCTCTTTGAATGCTGTGAAGAATATAAGTTGTTTTCAGCAAAGATGAGAAATTAAGCCTTCCTAAAGAAACCTTGGAGCTCATCCATTTTTCATTTATTTGTGCTTTTATCATTCATTGCTTAGGTCACTCTTGCATAGTAATGGTGCTGCATAAGTAGGATGATAAATAATCAGGCAGAACTTTTGTTTCTGAGGTTTGTTTTAGAGTATAGGTCTGCAATAGTCAGCAGTGATGAAAAAACAAAACCCATACTTAGTAGACTGAAAATTCTGTGATGTTTTATACTGAAAGCAAGATGGGTTTTATAGAGCATTAAATAAGGTCAGATCCTGCTGTCCTTCAGAGAATTGTCTGGAGGAAAAAGCTTTGTTGCTGCATTGCAGTAAAGCACAGTTATTTGAAGATTTTTGGGAGATGGAGCCTTATCAGTCTAGCTTTCCTCAGATGGTAAGCACACAGTTTTGATTCAGGGGGTTCTTGCCGTAAGAACATGCTGAGACCTTAGTAGAAGCTAACAAAATTTTGCAGCTCTTTTGCACACACTATGCATTTTAATTCACTATCAAAGCAGTGATTTGATTAAAGAGGAGGCTCATGCAGAGGAGTTGGTTTTGAACTATAAACGTCTTTGCATCCCTCTTCTGGTGGAATGACTTTTGTCAACAGTGTTCTGTGACAAACTCTTGTCCTCTACAGGTTTTTCACTGCTCTGGAGTGAGTCTTGGCAATATGTGGAAGGGTACCAGAGCAGAAGCAGGCAGTCAAGCTGTCACCCTTTGGCTCAGGTTGCCACTGCTCTGTCCTTGATTCAAGATGGTGTCTCTTGCTGTAGTATCTGCTACTTGAGCTTTACTCTGTTTTGCCTGTGACACCCCTGTGATTACTGTTGACTGAAGACAGTATGTGTGATTTGAGACCCAAAGAAGCCAAGTGCTTTGCCTGTGTGCAAACTGAGACAAAAAGGTTGCTAAATTTAAAGCCTCATCAGCTGGGTGAACTAACCTTCAAACTATTGTTTCTCTCTCATTCAGAATAACAGAAGCTTTTACTTCAGGAATACAATTTTTTTGTTTAAACTTATACAGATATAGGAATAATATTTATCTTTCTAAATTCACAAAAAAAAAAAAAAAAAAGAAAAGAGCCAGATGTTTAGTATGTAGAGGAACATTAGATACATTTTCATACAGTGTCAGATTAGTTTCTGAACGAATAATGTTGTTTTAATTCCAGAATGGACTAAGTTGGCAACAATACTTCCTTGTAATACTTGTAAAGTATTAGGCAGAAAAGGTTAAGTTTGGGAAGGTCATTTATCCTCCTGTGTAGCACAAAGGTTGTTTTCGTACTGTATGCTCTCATTTCCTTTCGTGTCAAATGTGAATTTTGTAAGTGGTAGTGGTACCTTAACAGATAAAGTAATATCCTGCTTCTCAAGAGGCTTGAAGGGAGTTATAAAATTAATCGAGCTACTTTGTTAGATCGTGCAATTTGTTACAATCTGACACTGCATTGGTCCAAATAAGTGTAAAGACTCACTTTGCCACTTGCTTTTTTGTTCTGTTCCCTCTACCTTAGTATACTCATTAAATGGATCATAACAATCCTCATGAAGCGAATACCAAGGCATACTGATTCTTGATCTTTGCACGTTATGTTAGTGGAATTATGTATATGCATAAACCAGGAGACTTTTTTGCCAAATCACTTCGCCTCCTGTCTTGCCTCCACTACCTTTCAGCCCCAATTTATACCCAGTGAATAACATTTATCACCACATTAGCTCAGGACTGAGTTTAGCCTTTTATTTCCTGCACTTGATTGTTTTGGCTTTAAAGTCACTGTTAGAGCTGTCTAAATTAAACTGCTTGTGTTCCTGAATCAGGGGGGAAGAGCTTGTTCATTGTAATGGAGATTTCATTTCCTCTCTGTTGTGACAATGCAATGAAACAATTCATTTCAGCAGACTTAATGGTATAGTATTGACTGAAGTTGTTCTGCAATTTTTAATAGCACTTAACCTTTATGCAGATATAATAAATGAGTTGATATATAAAGGAGTAATGTCTGTCTTTAACACAACACAATATGTCTTTTTGGTAAAGCAGTAGGGGAAAAAAAAAAATAATACCCCCCCAATCAGTTGCAGGCAGAGAGGACATTATAGAAAAGCTATGTTTTTGCTCTAAAGCAAAATAAATTGTTGCTTGTGCCTATATCCTGGTCTGGAGCTTTTCCACTCAAGTACATAAAAATCTTCAGAACTTTTGAACAAAAGGTAAAATTAACCCAAGAAGAGTTTTGTAGGTTTTTTTGGCATAGTTAAAAAATTGATCAGTTCCAACAGTTGCTGTCCTCTAGGTCTCTTGTGTTGTCATAATGTACAGAATGAAAGATTGCAACATACTTTGTAGTATCGATCATTGTCTTTCAAGAACCAACTGATTTTTCATTAAAGTCAAAGTTGGTGTTTTTTAAAAAAAACCCAACCACAGCTTTACAGGTATCATAATAAATTACTTTGATATGCTCTTGATTGTACTTTCAAGCCTGCACAGCCCTTGACTACAGCCTCATACAAAGTGAACTCCAGGTACACACTCCCCCAACCTCCAAGCCAGATTGGATTGGAAGGCACAGCTCAGCCTCCTGAGCTTCTCAAAATTGCTGGGAATTTCTGTTCCAGAAGGGGAGTGTTTAATCAGAATCCAAATATTTAACTACTTACTGGCTTCCACTCCACTGACATGTTTTGATTTACTTTTGTGCTACTGATAGGTTTGTTGGGGAATTTTGGAATAATGGTTTTGTTTTGTGCTAGATTGTGTTACCTTATTAATTCCTCTTGTGTCTTTAGTGAAATTGTAGAGTCAAATCTGTTCTTCAAATAATGCGATTCTGACCTTTATATTCCTATAGTTTGCTATGACTGTGGTATAAAAATTGATTTAATCAGCATTTACAATACTAGACTAACTGCTACAATAATTATATGGAGATTAGTTGAAATGCATTTGCTTACAATACCTTTCCCTGGATTTTTTTCTGCAGCTGAACGAGATATCAATGTTTTCTGTGGAGTACAGACAATTACTATGAAGATAAATTTTTGCACAGTTCTTTTCTCTGGTTATTCTGAGACAGATCTGGCACTGAATGGGAAACATGGGGATGCCCACTGTAGAGGTTTCATCAACAACAACACCTTTCCAGCAGTTGTCATTTTCATCATCAATCTGAGTACTTTGGAGTCCTGTGGAAACACACTAGTGGTAAGACAAGGTCAAAGTGAAACTGCAGCATGGCTGTTTATGCATAGGATCAGGTGAATGGCCTGGACAGTACTGTGTCCTTTACCTACAATGTTTACATTGCCTTGCCCAGCTAGGAATATATTGCATACATCAAAGAAAACCAGAGAAAGTTTGTAATTTATAATCTTGATTATCAATGTGAAGATGTGGTGAGACACACGCTTCTAATTAGAAGGTATATTTTTCATTTGAAATATATTTTCCATATTTCCATTTTTAAAACTCTTGCTGAACATGCCTTAAACTTTGCTGAAATTTCTCAAATATCCACTTAGAAAATCAAAGTAAAACGTTCTAAAGAGTGGGTTAGATAAATAAGAGTTATAGTCTGGGTAACTCCTTCCATGGTCTCATGAGAGCAGGTTGCTGACAGATTGACTGATCTTGTGAGTTCTGCAATAAGGCAGTGAATGAATGTGCCAGAGGGCCCAACCCACATTAAATGCCTCTGCTAGCACTGCTTTGAGCTCTAGCACTGCCTTGGAAAATCTTAGCTCAAAATGGAGCTGCTTGGCAGCAAACTGAATTTTTCAAGCAAATTTTGAATACTTGACACACACAAAAATGCCATCTAATCAATGCACTTGGTTTATGACAAAAAAGTCGTGTGTGGACCTGAAGTTCAGATGAACTGATGTTCAGCTCTGAACTCTTAGTGCACAGCCACTCAGTCTTAGGGTGTTTCACCTTGTGGTGTGACTTCAGTGTCTGCGTTTATGTGGCTGTTTCATACATGGGTAATGCCCATCTTTGTTCAGCTAATGACAAAATCTAGTCCTTGGCTGTGAGTGAGGTTTTGGGACCAAAATTTGATCCATGTGCCTTTAAATTTTGTTATTTACCAGTATAATTTCATTTTCTTCAGTGAAGCTACCTCCCTCTGAATGGGGGGAGAGTAGGAAGTGAGGTTTGAAACCAAGGGAGAGAACAGTTGTACAGTTTGTGTGTATATTGCACTGTACCTACAAGCAATGATGACTTGTGTCAAAGTATCTATTAATAACTTTGAAAAACAAGTATAAAAATATTTATTTTTAAGGCTTATGTTCTATCTGGAGTTCGTACTTGCACTTGATGACACCTGCCAGGTTTTATGACAAACCCTGTTTTCTGCTGCAACAGTTTTGTGAAAGTGGGCTTAAACGTTGGATGTGTTCTGAACCTCTTTGCCTCAGGCTGAGTTTCCTTTTAAAATTTCAGTGAAAAACAGTTTGAGAATTTATTTTCCCAATTTTCTTGAAAAGCAGCAGGAGAATCTGCTAGAAAACAACTTTTTCCTGTTTCTGTGGGGTTGGTCACATTATAAACTCCCTGAACTTACTCTTTGATTATAGTTGTAAGACCTTGATGTTTAAAAAAAAACAACCAAAACCAAAACACTCTGTTAAGTCCAATTAATTGGAGCTCCCCATGAAGCCCAGAAGGCTATCCAGGATGCAAAGACAAAGTAGCAGCTGCTAAAAATATAACCAAGAATTCTCCTCATCCTCTTTGTTTATGCATACTGTGCCACAAAGAAAGAGGATAAAGAAGCAGGGAGCATTTCCTATCATGTTCCCTACACTGGACAATCCTGTGCATTTCTTGGCTGTGACTCACAGCAAAGCCCTTCAAACTCATTTTCAATAACAAGAAAGGAGAGACAACACTTCAGACAGAATTCAGCTAAAACTGACTGAAGTACAGCAAGACACAACCTTTTATTTTTTGGGGGATGGGAGGTAAGAAAGCTAAACAGAGCTGTGGCTGGCTATACTATATTAGTGTTCTAACCTGTGGTTTTTGGGAAAGAAATAGATCTTAGAAAGTTTTATTTTTATAATTTTTCTGACCTTTAGGAGCATACTACTGGCAAACTGTATGGGTGCATCTTTTTTCAGGACATTTTTTCTGTGGCCAAAAGAATCAAAATACTTGCTGTGAATCTTGTGGTATTTAGTGCAAAATATTACACCTCATGCACACCTCAGGATGATTCTTCAATAATGACATATCTTTTCAAAGAACTGGGTGTTCTGAAGCTATTGAAAGTATCTGTTTTGCTGATAGAACTATACAGAAGAAATGGAAGTCCAGTGCCATGTAATTGTTATTATGTGCCATGCTAATTATTATGTATGTGCCTACTGAGAAAGTACTTTGTGGTGCTTATCTGCTGTTTTCAAACCACCCTCTTACTCAGATGAGTGGCCACAGATGGAATGGGGCTGGGCTGCTACAAGGAGGAAAGGATGTCCTTCAGTCTTCTGGAGAGCTGCCTGTTACTGCTGGCTCTGCACACTCTGAGCCTGAGCCACACAGCAGAGCGTGTGTCCAGAGAGTGAATTAGGGATGCCTTGGCTGTAGGATTGTGTTCCTTTTCAGCTCTTGCATTTCTGACAGGATTTCTTTACACATAGTTCATAATGGTATATACATGGTTTGGGGGAAATAAAAACCAGAACACAAGGAACATGTTATTTAACGAAATTAATTTTGGAAGAATTTCCTGAAAGCACCTCTGGCATGCTTAAAGCATCTGTGTCATTAGGGATCTTTTGTTCCACGCTTAACTTTCTGATAATTGCTGTTTTCTGTCTCCCTCAAAAGGTATCCTCAGCTCGAGGTATCAACGCTTATGGAAATACCTCAGTGGTACAGATAGGTAATGTTTCAGGCTACATCGATACACCAGACCCACCAACGATTATCAGCTATTTGCCTGGGCTTCTGTACAAATTTAGCTGTAGCTATCCATTGGAGTACTTGGTTAACAATACCCAGCTTGCTTCGTAAGTGTGCTTTTCATTTCTGTGTTTCCTTCCCATCTTTCTGTAAGCCCATCCGAATCTATGCATTGCAATTTTGAGCTGTGCAAGAGTGAAGGGAAAGGGAAAAGCACTGAAGGAAGAGGTGATGCAAAGGAAAATTCTGTAGCATCACTGTATCAGATAACATAGTCTATGAAGAGCGACTTATATAATGCAAAACTTACTTAAAATTCAGATATTCTGATGACAAAATGGTAGCAACAAAATAATAAAGGGAATTCTTCATGAAAGAGTTTGTAAGCATGCAAGTATAGAGTGCAAGAAAAAATATTTCAAAGAGTAAAACTTGTACATCATGAAAACTGGGTTCTTTTTTGTCACTTTGCCTCTCTGCTAATTATTTTTCTGATTCATGTTTTCAACAGTATCCATTACTTTCTGCATAGCTACTGTTCTGTCAATGTTTCCACTATAAATTTCTGTTTCTGAAGTTTACAACCCAAGTGTATAAATTAACTCCTTGTGACATAACTTGAGGGTTTTTTTAATGATAATAAACACTGAAGTATGTAAACACAAAAAATAAGATTTCTTTTCATGATGTTTTTGGTTTCTGGTTCTTTTGTAGGTCATCAGCTGCAATTTCTGTAAGAGAGAACAACGGTACTTTTATCAGCACTTTGAATTTACTGCTTTATAATGTGAGTATAAAATACTGTATGACCTGGACTAAATCCATCTCTGCACTATGTGAGTGCAAACTGGATTAACAGAGCAAAATATAGACTCCTCTTCATCACTTGCCATTCCCTTCTCTTTCCCATGAGTAACCAGGCCTTTTATCTGGTCATCTTTCATTTCTGAGTTCCCTTTTCCTTTTTGTTTGCACGTACCTATTGTCTTGGATTTATATGTCTGGTCTTTGAGAAAACAGTCTTTTTGTCCTATATTTATGCAATTCCTCAATTTACAGCTCTGGCTTTCAGAGCTGTTGTACCATATGAACAACTTTCAGGTGGTTTACCATATGAATAATCAGTTGTAGCAGTAATAATAATAATAATCATACTCCAGGTGCATACTTGTGTTTGCATTTTTTATGTATATGTGCATATGTATGTGCATTTTTCTCTATGTCTGCATGTGTATATGGATAGGTACTTCATGCTCAAACAGGGAGTACCCTGTAGAATTCTGTAAAAATATCCTAGATCTGGTCCCTTAGCAATAAAGTGTAGCACTTTTGCTGCAGTATTTTTGTGTTCATGCCTTAGAGTGTTTTCATCGTGTCTATTTGTAGAGAAGGATGTGAGATTTGTTCCAGATCTATAGCCCACTGCACTTGTTGCCTCATTGTGTGGACTTACAAGAATTTAAGGGTTAATTTTAACAGCTTTCAACTCATACTTCCACATGTTTTAGATAATTTATCTTGAACATGCGTTATTATGAGTTTTTACCATGGATATATGAATGGTGACAGTAAAACATGAAAAATGCACAGAACTCTACTTAACAACATTGATCCTTGAAATTATATTTTTGTGTTGATTAAAATTTTTATTCATACATCTTAAATACTTGATTTAAATATCATTTTTTCCATCTATCAAGCAACATTTTGTAAATTATGAATCTGTTTCGGGCTTTTTGCATTATTGTTCATAGCATCTTGACACTGAATTATAATTCATGCAACTGATTTAAAAGTCAATGTTTTATGCTTTGAATATAATGAGCTTATAAATATTGCAACAGGATATTTTGCAAAGGCATGCCTTAAAAAAAATCATGTTTGTTTTACAGAGCAGAGCTCCAAATAATAACTTATAATCTGTTAAAATGCAGAGTATTCTTCCTTCCTTTTTAAATAAACCTGGGACAAAAAAATGGGGCAAGGTGAGGGTAGACAGAGTTTTCAGTCAACACAAGAATTGATCACTACAGTTTGCTACCTTTCAGAGACCAGCTCTGAACAGAGTCAGGTATAAATGCTATTAAAGCCTGTAGTGAACACATTTTTCCCTCAAATATCACACGCCAGGCTGAGATTTCATCCTCCCTCCCTACAAATCTACCACAAATGGTGGTCTCTTATCCTTCTGCTTTTGGTCATGTTACACACACTAGTGAGCAGCACCAGCACCAATAATGCTGCTAAGGCTGGCAGACTCAAGTGATGGATACACTCTGCTGGGTCACATCTTAGGGCTGGGTACATATTCAGACAGCTCATGCACTGCCTGTGGTGCAGGGCTGGGGGTGTCTCTCAGGACACCCACAGTCTTGTGAGCTCTGATCCTGTGGGCTCACTTGGTTCTGGTTTGGGGGGGGCCTGGAGGCTCCTGTCCACCCATGCTCTTGGCAAAACCCTGGGTGCCCATGTGGCTCCTGACTTTGAGCAGCCATACTTGGAAGGTTTAGCTCTAGTGTTTTGTCTGACATTGACTCTCCATCTTCTCAGGTCACATAAATCTTCCCTCACAGGGTGATGTTTACATTTAGTTTGTATTAGCCTGTGTTAGTGTTAGGAAAAATAAGAGGAACAATTATGATAAACTCTGAAAGAATTTAAATGGGTTTTCACAGAGCCTTGGTGATTTTAAGCCTCCCTGTAAATGTCTGTCTAAATGAAAAGCTATTCTTTAAGAAAAAAAAAACAAAACAACAACTACAGAATGTAATAGTGAGGGACTTGCTGTAGACTTTTAAATCAGTTGGCAAAATCTGACAGAGCTATGTATTAGGGAAATTTATAATTATTTTTAAAGAAGGCAAACTTACTTAGTCTCACTTGAATGGATCTTCAAGGACTTGCTCTGTGTATGTTGCAGAGCTGATCTGTGCATGCGTATGCACCTACCAAGGCCTTGGATGCTGCAGAGATTTCATACTGGGCATGCTGTGAATTTTGGCATTGCTCCCTTTGCCAAAGTACTTGATTTTATGTGTTTAATCCTTATAGCTGCTGCACTTGGTCTTCCCTGCCACACTGGGCCAGGTCAAAATTCTGTTTAACAAAATTTTTCTTACGTATTGCGTGTTTCTGCCTCTCTCAAGAGGTTCCAACATGCTGATTCCCTGTGCTTTCTGGATTAGCAACCTATTTGACTTAGGTAATGTTATCAGTAAGTGCATTTTGGTATGCTGAATTAACATCTGCCACTCAGATCTATATCATGGCATTGTTGCTAAAGTGGCATTAATGATTCAGCCTTTGAACAAGAAACTAATAAAATAATCTATGTCGTAGTGTATGAACAATTCTCAGCTTCTGTGTTATATACAGATTTCTTGAAAGAACACTTTTGCAATATTAGAATTTCAATGAAAATATTTGTTACTTGGGGCCCTCAACAATCCACCTTTCACAGAAACTAAATTTGGGTAATAGAATGTGTCTCTTCCCCCATATTACAGCTTAGGGTATATGAAACCTGGTGGCATTACCATCTTCACTAAATCAAATAACCTTAGCAGCCTTCTCTGGGAAAGGGTTAACTGCAACAACCCAGTTAATCTACTTTAGAAAATGTCAGAGGCTGCTACTTCTGCCTGTAGGCACTGGGACTTGCTGAGATGTCAAGGAATGGTACCTTGTCTTTAATCAGTGATCCAACAACATCATAGAATGTTTGTTTTTCAGGATTCAACCTACAGCCAGCAGCTCCTTATTCCAAGTACAGGTTTACCTTTGAAAACCAAAATATATGCAGCTGTACGAGCAACGAACCTTGATGGCAGGTACCATAAAGGATGATATTCTTTTTCTTGCTTGCTACTCAGCTCTTGGTGTTGCAACTCTTCTGCTTTAGAAGCAATTGTTTTTCCTCATATCCTTTTGTATGTTAAAGCAATTACCAAGATAACCACTGCCCTCATTTGGAGAGTATCAGGTGTTTGGTGGTGAGTACATATCTTGCCACTGACCTCGTGATAGTTTTCCTGTGTTATACTTGAAATCCTATATTGCTGTTATTTAAGAAAGGGACTTTGTAAGGTCAAGTGAGAAACTCCAGGGATTTTAAAGGTAGGACGGTTTTGATTTCTTGTTCTATATGGCTGTGACTTCTGAGACAAGGTATACAACATGAACTGGTATGGTGGTTGACAGGTCTAAAACCATATGTTGGTTTTAGGTGGTACAATTCTGCTGATATGGGTTGCTGTTTAGTTTTGTAAGTTGTGGAAACAAGCAGGTAATATATTGGAAATGCAATATGACTTGTATTCGACCTGTTAAATACAGTAACTTGATTTTAATGTAACAGCCTGCATTGTCAGTCTGTACACTTGCCTGTTCTTACTCTCCACTCCTACTCTTACATTGCCAGTTCCCCTAATCTATCACTTTGCTCCCTGTGCAGGTGGAATGTTTTGATGGACTATTGTTACACCACACCATCTGGTAATCCCAGTGATGATCTTCGATACGATCTTTTTTTCAGGTAGGTCCTGTGCATACTCAGTATTTTTTTCGTTTGTTTTTCCTCTAAAATACTGTAATAATCTCTCCACAAGTAGTGTTCTATACTGTCTAGAAAGTCTTAAGCAATATTAGCAGGGAGGGCCAAGGGCTTGGCTTACGGATAACATGTCAGGACTTATCTTGTTTGTGAACATAAACATAAAAGCAAGTGCAAAGTCGTAAGAATTATGAAGGTAGAGAAGCATATATGTAAAATTGCTCTACTAGAGATACAATAAACACCCAAACTGAATGGTTAAACTGGCCTTTATTTTAGGGAAGATATCCTTGTGGTGAATGACACTGATATAAAATATCATAGACTCCAGTTCAGGAAAGCAGTTAAGCAAATAATTCAAGATAGATAGATGATCCTGCTGCAACTCCCAGTAATAACATTTATTTGAATTGGAACTTTATTTGAATTGGAACTTCAAAAAACATCCCGGCAGTATCTCAGATTAAATTTTATCAGTGACAATTGCTGGAGAAATACTGTCTATGTTTGGAGTTATCTGTCTATTCTGGTTAGCATACCTGATTACTTTTTGCCTCAGGTCCTAAGTTTCTTTTGGTGCTGGAATTAAATTATACCTTGGTTTTATTTGTGGTGTTGCAAAAGAAAAGATAATGCTTTTGTAGGAATGCATCATCCCTCTGTACTTGGGTCTGGTGAGGCTTCATCTTGAGTGCTGTGTTCAGTTCTGGGCACCTCACCATAAGATGGACATGGAAGTGCTGGAGCGTGTCCATAGAGGGGCAGCAGAGATCGTGAGGGTCCTGGAGCACAAGTCCTGTGAGGAGCAAGCTGGGGGTGTTTGGTCTGGAGAGGAGGAGGCTGAGAGGAGACATTATAACTCTATGAAGCAAGGAGGGAAACAGCCTCTGCTCCTTAGTGAACTGTGATAGGACCAGAGGGAGTGGATGGAAGCTGCACCAGGGGAGGTTTAGGCTGGAAGTTAGAAAACATTTTTTCACTGAGAGGGTTGTCAGGCATTGGAATGGCCTGACCAGGACAGTGGTGGAGTCACCATCCCTGGTTTAGTAGTTAGATTATGGTGTTGATCAAAGGTTGGACTGGGTGATCTTAGAGGTCTCTTCCAACCTAACACATTCTGTGATCTGGGTGATTTCAGCACAGCAGCCCAACAGGCAAAATGTGGCTGCCTATGTTGGACCTTAGGGCACTGCCTTCTTTTCCCAGGAGCTAATGCACTGAACTTGCTGCCTAAGTTATGTTATTCTCAGCTAAGAGCTTTAAAATGCTAATCTTAGAGCTGCTCATCCCAGTTTTAATCTTCTCTAAAAAAACTAGCTGTGACAAGGATCCTCAGACAACTATAATTGAAAATGGCAAGAGCCAAATGGGCCGCTTTTCCTTCGAGGTGTTTCGCTTTGTGAAGCACAAGAACCAGAAGATGTCCACGGTCTTCCTTCACTGCGTGACAAAACTGTGCAGAGCAGATGACTGTCCCTTCCTTGTGCCAGTAAGTTTCAGTGGATGGAAGCTGCTGTTAGCTGAGTGGGTATAAAATAGGCATATTAGAATTATGCTACCTCCAAATGCTACAGAAGGTTGGATGGCATAAAATGAAGGTGACTCGTAGAGTCTGAAGTAAAAATGTTTTTTTGTGTCTGAAGGAATGTAAAACAACTGATGAAGAACAGAGCTATGAATATTGCCTTCTGGAGATAGAATAATGCTAGACCTACAAAACACAGATTATTGAACGTGTGAGAAATGACCTCTGAGTTTTGGTCCTTAATTTTTAAAAGCAACAACTCTGAGGCAGCTTCAGAGATTATATTCTTAGTATAGCACTTAAGAAACAAGGTATCCACAATTATGGTGGATGAATATAAATATCTTAGGATAGAATTTATGGAAAACTTAAAGATATAGGAAGTGTAGTTATACTGACAAGGAAAGTTTGAAAGAGTTACTGATAGTGAAAGTAACCAATTACATCCCCTGTAGTTTATTACCTTATAGTTGGGAAACTGCTGCTCTGAAGTTCACAAAGTTGTGTCAGTTTGAAAAGCTTCTCATTTTAGGAGTGTCATGAACAACAAATATGTTTCAGAAGCAGAAACATTTAAATAAATTTATAAACACAGAGTACTCTGTGTTGATGTCTTCAGAATGCAATGTTTTTTCCAATTTAATGACTTTCCATTTGGAATATTAAAATGCTATTGGTTCAGTACACTTCGGACATCTTCTACATAATTTTATATATTTTGCTACACTTTTAAATAAATCATTATTTCTGCTGAGCATTTATGTTCTGAGGTTTTTGAAGTTCTTACACAAGAAGTTGAAACTAAAGAAATGCTTTTGGTTGAAGTATACCTGGGTACCCAAGATTAAGGTAGATGATAAAGTAGAAATGTTAAAGGTATTTTCCAGAGGACAGAGCACTGGGGATTTATTTTAATTTAGAATTCCATGGAAAATGTGTGAACTTTAGCTTGAGAAGCTTGCTAGGATTGGGATTTTAGCATGCTTTCTATCTCTAGTCAAGCAAAACATTTGCTGGGGAAAACTGTCTGAAAACAAAGCTTTGGAAAACTAACTACTGAAAATTTAATATACTCTAAGGTGGATCTTGTACACAACAGTGATGTAGTTCTGTAAACAAAGTGAGGCAAAATACGGCAGGAAGCCAGGCATTTATTGGATACACTTCTAGGGAATATCACTGCTGCTTTTTAATGCAAAGTAATTTAATGCATACTAAGAAATAAAAGTTGTGTTACTTATAAAAGAGTTTACATTAAAGCAGGAAGAACAACAGGGCAATAATTCCATTCCACTCTGAAAGTGTGATTGTTTTGATTAACCACTCAGATTTGCAGCAACAGAGAAAGAAGAGATGCTGGTGGGAGAACAACGTGGAGCCCTCAGAGCACCTCTGGCAATGCTGTAATCTCTGCTGGCCCCATCATTACAAGGAGTGGTAGGAATGAGCAAACTTTTCCTATGGACTGCTGGGATTTCAGAAACCTGGGGAAATGTTTTGCAGTTAAATCTAAATTTTCAGCTACTTCGAAAAAGGGTGGATTCCCCATGAGTTTGGGTGTTTTTTGCCCTACTGTTGGAGTCTTTGGTAGAAATTTTGAGCTAATTTTTTTATTTGACTGATGCTTCCTCCCTACACCAGTAAAATCACTGTGGGATACTGTTATGTATACGAGACCACAATAAAAGCCCACACTCAGTGGGCTGACATCTTTTTTTGTCAGATTTCGCCAAAGATAATGGAATTTAAGGTGCTGTGTGCAGTGTTGAAATTTAATTTGGACAGCTAATGAATATTCACTGTCACTTTCTATTCACTATTTCTTCCAGCTTTACCTGTGGGTTTTTATCTAAGTGTTGCATAAAATTAATGCATGCTATGCTTAGCCTTCAGCTATAGGAAAGAAATAGGACAAATACATTGTAGGTTCTAAGTAGAGTGGGCCAAATTATACTTTTTAAATCCAGGGTGAAATTCCACTATTACCATTTTTATTGTAAAAATATTTTCTTTTTAAAAAGACAACTCTAAATTCATCCTACAGTCTCTGAAAAGAATTTGTGACTGCTGCTGACAAAATAATAAAACCAAAATATTTGAAAAAAGTTTATAAAATTCCATTTACAGATGTTTCTAAGTAGTTGCAGTTAAGCAACTGATTTGGCAGTTTTATATTTAGGAAGATGAAAACAAGACTGAATTATGTCTAGGAAAAACAGTTGAAATACCTGAGAATAAAATCCTTTATGTGCAAATGCTTGTGCCCATGAATATGAAGAGAACAACTGACCCTCCAGAATAGGGAACCATCTAGCAAGAGACCAGTTTTAGCACAAATATTCTCTGTTAGAAGCAATATTTCTACAATGAAAATCAGTAATTTTTTTTCTGCATTATGCATAACCCTGTTTGAGTTGCTGCTATCTGATTAGTCAAGAAAAAAAATGAAAAGAACTAGCTTTAAAGGTGCATACAAGAGTACTTACAGGAAATGAATGACAGGTTTGCTCAGATAGAGAAATGCTGCCTTAGGCTTGACAAAGCTTGTTATAGGAGCAACCCCTATTACATAATACAGCTTATGATTCATATTCTGTAAATGCTGTTTTTACAATTATACTGCAAACCAGCCCCATCAGTCACTTTAAATACTGAATAATTTCAAGCAAAGATCTCTCCAGGTGTGCTTAATGACCACAAGGTCTGGATAAAGGACTTTATAATTTCTTGACAACTATTGAGGGTGGTTTTTTAAATGAAAACATGAATAATGATGGAAAAGTAAAATAATTTTTCAGCTGTGTGCTACTTGAGATGTGTGGCTAAAGCATTTTATATTAGACATAGCTCTACATCTCCAGAGCATCCCACTCCTGCTGACAGAAGAATGCTTTGATGGGAAATACTCTGAAAAAAAAGAGAGAGTCTGATCTGAACTCTGCCATGAATATCCTGAGTGGCATTGAGCAAGTCGGTGTGATTTGCACTTCATTTTTCCTTCTGGAGCAGAAAGAGCAAAGTAGTAATTCCTCCCACTGACCTTTCCCATTGTGAAAGTAAGTGCATTAAAAATGTGAAGTTCAGGAATACTATAGTCAAGGAAAGAAAAGAGAGGAAGGTCATGAGGGAACTTGAACAGAGCTATCTGGTTTTAAATGAGGAGTATGGAGTGTGCAGGGTGCAGTGCTGGCTTACTCTGGTGTGATGGCATTTACACTATTTTCAGGGCCATCTCTGGTCTGGTTTTAGTAGATATGTTTGTAGGGACCCCATCAAACCTGCTCACCATAGCATACACCCCAAAATTAGGTCAGCAGTTGTATGGATGTGCAGCCCCTCACTTCGCTCATTTATGCTGGTGCTGCATCAGTCTCAGGGGTGGCTCTGTGTTTGTTCTTTTCAGAAAAACTTCTTGTTTGTTAATCTAAAGTAAGTCATTACAGGAGACATAAACAGAAGAAAATGTTTTAGTCTCTGTGTAGAGGAACAAAGCAGATACTTACTTGCAAAGGTGAAATTGTGTAGCTTTTGATGGATGTCTCATTTAAACTTAGAAGACAGCTGCTCAAAACAAATGTATACCTCAGCTGTGCTTGGAAGCTGCACAAAAAACCTCCAGAACAAAACAGTGACAAGAAATGTATTTCTGAGAGGGATAATGGTAAGTAAAAACTGGAGACAAAATTAATAGAACGCCATTGAGTCAAGAGAAAAGTGAGCCATGGGGAAAAGACTTTTTTTGTAATTATTTATTGTCACTGATGTATTTTTCCTTGAAAACCTCATGTTATTTTTTTTCCTTTTCAGATCTTCTCGTAATATGATAAACAGACTTGCATATAATACTGTGCTTATGATTATATTTTTATTGAGGCACAGAGTAGAACTGGCCCTGTTTTGAATTAAAGAGTTCCTACATATAGGGTGGAGGTTTTTGGTTTTTTGGTTTTTTTCCACACAATACCAAGTAACTTCATCTGTGTGCTCACAGTAAAAAATAAAGCAATGTTATGCAATTGATTATATTGTCCGTATTCTACCTGTGTTGGTAAAAGCTGCTGGTCAATATTGCAAGTATAGCTGATGTGATTTGAAAATAAAGCTAGGTCTAGGAGTAATGGCTTTTTTGTTGCAAGGAGGAGAGGAGACAGGCAGAGGTATCTGTAAAATATAACATATCCCAATTTTGTTTTATACAGATGAGACGCCGACCAACAATTCACAGCTTGGTAAGTTAATCAGAATTCCAAGAAATGTTCAAGAGGGTTTCAGTGAAACAGAACTGAGGAGATGAACCATTTTGATTAAGCTCTATGTATCGAGTTAAATTTTACTTTGGCTTGTTTTTGTCATTTAAATGAGTCAATACTGACATGCTATAAAGCAAGCAATTGCTGAATCTGGAATGCTCAGTTAAATTTGTGTACCCAGCCCCACTGATGCAGCAACTTCTAATTCCTATGTTGGAACTGAAATGAAAATCTGCTGCTATGACATATGAGACATAAGCAGTAAAATCTGTTCATACCACACAGGAGTAAGCAATAAAATACTTATTATGGTGCAGTCCAGCTCAGTTCATAGCTCCAAGCTGGAAGATCTCTACT
Source organism: Heliangelus exortis (assembly GCF_036169615.1). Lineage (NCBI taxonomy): Eukaryota > Metazoa > Chordata > Aves > Apodiformes > Trochilidae > Heliangelus > Heliangelus exortis. The sequence continues at coordinate 110,912,812 of NC_092422.1, read as the reverse complement.
TCAGCTCCTCTTTTACTTGCATTTAACCATACAACAAGCCTATGGGGAATCTGGGGTAGAACTTGTGGTCTGCTAGGACAAAGAAGGATATCAGCTCCAGGGGAGATAAGATAACATTGGCCCACTGTGCCATTCCACATCTGACTTGTTCATGATAGGACTGAGTGGCCCAGGCAACCTGTCCTGCTCTCTGAAATCTAATATTATTTGTTACTTTCTTTTCTTAACTCAGGCCATATAAAAAGCAGCTGCTATTCTTTCCTGGCATGGAAACGAAGTTCTCTCTGTAATGAACTTGTTCCATGGTGTGTTCCTACCCACTGGTATCATTAAAATAATAAATATTAATTAGCAAAATCTCAATTTGCTGCACACAGCTTGCTGTGTTAATGGCTGCTCCCTTTCTTTTCCATTCAATGAAAGCAGCCCCCCTCTCCTTCCATCCCAGAGCAAAGCCATTTCTCTGCCTATTGCTGTCCCAATGGAGATCATAGAAGTAGAGCAAGGTAAGATTGCTACTGTAGAGGAGAGAAGAGAAATAAGGTCAGAAGGCAGCATAGTGTTGAGAAGGGCACCCTGATCAGCTGAGCTGACTTTTCAGCTTTGCTGAGGAGGAAGGGAGAGGGAGTGATGGGCAGTAGACTGCTTCTAGGAGGAGCAGCCTGGTTTCCCACATAAGAAGCTGCTTTGGCATTTCACTTCCCTCATCACCTCTAATAATGGCAAACACACACTGGTGCTTCAGGTAGCACCTACCACTCAAATGTTGGGCAAAACACAACACAAATGTTTGTGTTTTGTTTTGTTTTTCCCCTCTTCTGGAAAAGATGGTACAGGATTGGTGTGTTCCAGTGTCCATGAACAACATGTTGAGCTACTCTAAATAGTTCATATATTACCTCTTCTACCTGAGAATTGATAAACAAGCTAAGAAGCCTTTTATGAAGGCTACAGACAAACTTGAGGAACTCAGCTCTTGGTGCCAAATATGTTTGCTTAAGGATTTATATAGACTTTGAATTGAGATGTGGGTAATGATATCAGAGAAGAAATCATTTCATTAAGACCAAAAATCCTTATACCTCTGCCTTGATAGATTTTGGACAAAGACAGCCTTGCCTTAAATAGCACAGGTCAAGGTTGGTCACTAACATATCAGTATCCTATCACACGATGGATATTAAAAGAACTAATAAGCATTTTCCAAGAATATTTAAATACGCTTTATCCAACTATACAGGTGATCATTGTGGAGTATAGTTTTAGTCTCTTCATTTTAACTGTTCTGCATGTGGAGTGTTGTAATGGAAAGAAGGAAGTATTTGGCATTGCTTATAGATTGTAACCAAATCTTACCCGTGCATTTTTGTTCTCCTTGCAGCTCATCCAAACGGACCTCCTTTCCAGATGAACCCGGTCACCAGCGCACTGATTTCTGGTGTTGTTGTCCTAGGAATCACTAGCATTTTCTTTTTTGTATGTTCCCTAACCCTTCTGCACAGAAAGTGGCCCAACAGTTCAGTCCTGAGTGGCATCCGAAACCCAGTTTTCAACTGAAAGTGTTGATTTACTTGCACTTTTTCTGTGGGGTTGCCTTTCTTGTCCATGACATATGATTCAATTAAAGAATAATATTAAGGCAGCGCCCCAGCTGTATCCAGCTTCTCTCCCAGCTCTTCTGTATTTGTAGATTTGCTACATGTTGTGTAGGTAAGCAGCAGTGATATTGGTAAAAATCCTAGAAAAAAATGAGAATCTCGATTATGTTTGTGATCAGACTGTATGACATTATCCCCATGGGTGTGCTGACAATACAGCACTTGTCCACGGCTTTCCAGTAAGGTCTCAAAGCTGAAGGTGAGCACCTTTCCAAGTGTGCAAAACCTGACACATTCAGAAACATTCATAAGTTTATAAATACCCACTAAGATGAGGATCATCTTAGTCATGGTACTTTTCAAAAATTTAAAAAAAATGGTTGTGTCTCAGGAGGAACTTGTATTCATCTGTCTTGGCTAAAAATAACCCCAGAGAGACTTAGAGTAAGTGACTTCTACTTATTAATAATTTGAAAATGTTTTCTCAGATACATATATTCTCTTGAATTGTGGTCATATCATGTGAAGGGCATAGTTGCCAGCTGTCTTTGTGTCAAGTAATTTAGGGCAAACTGCAGCTGGTCCCAGGGAACAATGCTGCAGTTCCTGAGGTAGAAGAAACTTTTTCCTGCAAGATCATCAAGTGAGAATTGGGGACAGTTTTAAATCTAACTAATGTTCAGCAGAAAGTTAATTCCTTACAGCATTGCCACATCTGCAGTCTTCAGTCAAATTCCAACCCTGGTAACTGCTCCAAGAGAAAACTATTCCTTTCCCCCCTGACTCCTTGGAAAGGGAAGCTAATACAAACCAGTAATTCCCAGATTTTGCTCATACAATATTATTTTTGGAGCACAAGTTGTCAGTTGAGTAAAACTCCCATTAATATCCTGATTTGTAATGGCCAGTTTTGCCTCATGAGTTTTGTGTTCTAAGATAAAGCTTTCCTTTTTATGTGGAGAGTTGTACATCAACACCTATTTCTCTAACAAGTTTTCCATATGGATTAGAACTCTTTGCTGCATGGATGAGGGGAATAGGGCAGGTAAAAGGATAACAGGTGAGCAGCAGTACCATCCTGTTGACTCTAGTCACTCTGATAAACAGCAGACTTAGCTGAAGTGTGGGTGACCAGGTGCCCTCAAATAGGAGCACAGAGCAGTGGCATAGCTATGTAGAATAGACAGAAATGCTGGTACAAGAAAGACCATTGTAGGCACAATATATATTAAGCTGGACTGCATAGGCAGTTGGGATTTTGGTCACACATACAGCAGTTAAATGGCATTTTTCATGTACTGTACATATTGGCCCAGAAACACCTCATTGATATTTATCATCATTCTGTGCTAATCATGTCTGTGTTTTCATTGATGTGATGCAGCTGGCTAATGATTTGGGCTTTTTGTCTCTACAGACAAATACAGACTTGTTCTCAGTTTTCTTGGATCCTGCAAATGCTGTATAAAAGGCTGTTGTTTGCAAAGTCCACTGTGCTGTAGTGTGGAATCCCTAACAACCAATACTGTGCCTGTTTTCATCCAGTCTTAATACCTCAGAAACATTTTTTGCACTTCAGGGGTTAGGTCTGATGACATGTAAAACATGATTGTTTAATAAAATTATTTTAAACATTCCAGAATGGATGCTTTGGCTGCACTGTTTTCCTCCCCCTGTCAAATCAGTGACCTCATTCTACAGAGGTGAAAACTGGACATGATTTTTAAAGTTAACTTGCTAAGAGCTTTTGATGTATTGGATAAATCAATATAAGTATAGGTCTACTGGCCTTTAAAGGAGTGTGATATACTCTGGAGATTTATATCCCAGACACTGGGGATAAATAAATTCAGATAATCTATTTTAATTTACTCATAAAGACAATGACAGAAATTCCATTAATATAATTACAACTTTATAACCAGTAGCTTTAGCTGAAAGCTTTCAGTGATGAAGAATAGCCATCATCACCATCCTTAGTAAGGTGTTCCAGCAATTAATTGCCATCTTGAACAGTTTTTGAAAGACTATTTGTGATGTGAATGTGATCAGCTTAATGTGCCAGACACAAGAAACTGTTGTGCCTTCGTCTGCTAGGCTGAGGGGGACCCTTTTTCTAACACATAATTTTATTAAGACCTCAGGGAAAAAAACCCAAAACAGTGAATGCTGTTGCAAAATGTCCCAAACAATCAAGCAAAAAAAATCCCCCTAACAAATGGAACCCAAACCACAACAAAACCAGCAATAAACAAACAACAACAACAAGAAAAAAAACCTGCCCCAAAACACAAGAGAAAAATAAACCCCAAAAAACCTAACCAAAGCTGATAATATTGTACTTGTCCTATTTAAATTTCTATATATATCTGGAAATATAATTTGTTGTTTTATACAAAGAAAAGTAATTTAAATTAATTAATAAAGACTTGTTGACCAGTCTTTTTAAGGCTTGAATAACCTATTACAAAAATTGAGTTTGTAGTCAATAATCTAATGAGCAAAATATTTTTCTTACATTAGTTAAAATTGCTGGAGTGGCTTGTTTTTGTGAAGAACCAGATTAGATTATGTTCTTTGTGTAACTTTCCCTCATGTAAAAAATTATTAGGTACCAAAGGGTAATCCCATGCCTATTAATTTGGTGAACAGAATTTCCACAGTCATCCATAGGAGTGATTATTGAGCTTGGATTTGAGTTTGTCTTCATCATTCATTCAGTGAGATAATTACTTCTTTCCCCTTGGTAAGAAGAGTCATGGGTGGAAAATGATTTCTAAACCCAGGTGTATTCATTTGCAGATCTGTCATGGGAATGCTTTATGAATGGTTTGTAGGGGAGGTGAAAACTTGAGCCAAACTGCCCAAATATTTTGAGCAGAGCTGACTGTATTTTTAAAAACATCCCAATCCCAGCTTGTTTGAAAGAAGTATACAGGTATTTAGGAAGACAGAAAGGCCATAAGTTGTGACCTCATATTTCAAGAAGCAATGAAAAACATTTCTGGTTTTCATGTACCAAACAGAAGTTGGTACATGAAGGTTACACCCTACATCTTGAAGGGCAGGATGATAGGTGAAACAGAAGGGGGAATGGATTGAACAAATAAATTACCTGCAGTGCGCAGGGACTTCTGGCACTTTAGATACCAAGTTTTAAATGGAGCAGTGAATTAAGAAGACATTTTGTCCTCTGGATGAAGGAGCTCTGCCCAGATACATAATGGGGGTCTCACAGGTGTTAAGTGAAACTGAATTACTAAAAAGAATGGTGGCTTTGTTAATAGAATCACTTCTATTAGGGGTGCCCATTACTTGTGTTTTAATGCTCCTTTTGCACTGAGGCTAAGTTTCTACAGGTAAGCTCAGTGTGCTGAAATGGTGTCAAGTATGTGACCCAGACAGGGGAAGACATGAAAGAAATTGAGTGAGACTTTAAGTTTAGGTTTAAATCCAGTAGAATTATATAAATCTATATAAGAGGTGAAAACTCTTCCTAGGTTCTCTCATTTAGAAGAAATCAGTGGCATATCCGGATGGTGCTATGCACACCAGTGCTTGAGGTAAGTGCAGCTGATATTTGAGAAAGTTCTTGGCCAGGGAATGTGGAAGTGAATCTCATTTCCCACTTCATCTGATAGGCAGTATTTCTCACTCTTGGTATCTTATAGACTCCACAGATATGCTAGAAGCAGCAGCCTTACCCTGTTAAGCCACTCATGTCTTCATCTGGAAGTCACCCAGGCAGGAACACCAAGATACACTAAGAAACATTCCAAGTGTGGCTTAAGTGGTCCTTCTTCAGGTTACTGCCAGGTTTTATTTCAGTGCCACTTTGCCCTTTCCCATGCCTTTCAGGAAGGAAGAGGTAGGATGGTGGTGGAAGAGAAAGCAGAGAGTATCTCTACACAGCCATCAGTGGCTGGACTGGCTGCTTTATACATTGGCAATTTCAGGATTGTATCACAGTTCTTTTCCATAGCGTCTCAGTTGAAAAATTTTTGTAGCTTTTCTGTTATTTAGTAGCTGATTAGCTCTTTCCCACTACTTGAAAGAATGTTTGTACAATTAAAAAGCAAATCCTTGAGATAATGAAATGGAAAATGTAAGACAGAAAAGTTGCTTGTTTAGTGACTCCTTTTGAAGAATGTAAACACATTACTGTTGGTAAACTGGAGAAAGTCTCTGGCCAGCTGGATTTCAAATGCTGATATTACATTTATAACCTCTGCTTTTGGACTTCATGGTATAGTGAGAAAAGTACTTGGTGCTAAAACAGGATCCACACCAGTGCTTTTAACCAATAAATACCATTTAGCAATAGCTCTAATTTTGCAAATTCTCTTGCAATCCCCTGCTTAAAGGAGAAATCTTCAGTTCTTTGGACTGAAATGATGGTTGTTGTTATAGTAATACAGCATTATATATAGTAATACAGGCATCGTGCTTTCTCTGTACAAGCTGAACTAGCTTGCTTGTCTTTAGACTCTGTGTCTATAAGGTGCATTTATGAAAATAAATTAGGAAAAGTCTTGCTTCAGCATGTTTTCAAGAGTCTGAATCAGAAGAGATCCTGTGTTCATGCCATCAGTGCACTGTATTTCCCATCAGGATGAAGGATGTCCATTAACAGGCACTGTTCAGGGTGGGTGAGGCAGTATCTGCTCCTGTGACTCTGTTCTCCTTAGTGCTTAAATCCCCTGTCTCTTGCTTCAAGCTGAGGTCTGCTGCTATTTAGTCAGTGTTATTATTCTAAGCAGATGGTAGAAACTGCCTGCTCAACAGCTGTTTGGAGAGACAGGCAGATCTCTCTCTTTCTCCTTCTCTCTCCTTCTCTCTCCTTCTCTCTCCTTCTCTCTCCTTCTCTCTCCTTCTCTCTCCTTCTCTCTCCTTCTCTCTCCTTCTCTCTCCTTCTCTCTCCTTCTCTCTCCTTCTCTCTCCTTCTCTCTCCTTCTCTCTCCTTCTCTCTCCTTCTCTCTCCTTCTCTCTCCTTCTCTCTCCTTCTCTCTCCTTCTCTCTCCTTCTCTCTCCTTCTCTCTCCTTCTCTCTCCTTCTCTCTCCTTCTCTCTCTTTCCTCACGAAAGCATAATCCTCAGGAAATCTGCTTTGATACAGAGCCTACAATAAATGGACAGAGCAAAAACTTAAGCTCTCACATTCTTCCCTTTTGTCCTCCTTGTACAGATCTCTTCTGCATCAGGAATGGGCTTTTTGCTTTGGTGCTTAAATATTTTTATCCCAGTCAGCCGGGAAAATATTTTAACAGTGCCGAGTACCGCCCTGGTACACTGCTGCAATGGGAACATCTTTCTCTAGGAGCTTTTATTAAATTGATTGCACTTAATGAAGGTGCTTCTGGTCTGTCAGGCCAAATGTGTGGGTGTGGCTTGTGCCATGGCTCTTAAATTAATGTTGAACTCAAAACTGCTTTGAGTGCAGTCCTGTATCAGTCACTACTTTAATTTTAATCCTTTAGAGAAGGAATTGCCATGAGTTGATGATGATGCTTTGTCATTCCTTAGCATTTTTTTCAGTGAGTTCTTTAAGTGTATTTAATCCTCTCCTGGCTGAACAAACTTCATTCCCTCAGACACTCCCCACAGGGCAAGTGTTCCAGCCTCTGACAATCTCAGCCCTCCACCAGACTTGCTCCAGTTTATTGGTATCTTCTTTTTACTGAGGGGAGGGGGGGACAGACACCAAAAAAGGAAACAGTATCTAGATGTGGTGCAAAAAATAATGAGTAGTGGGTAGTAATGTCCCTCAATCTACTGGTCATACCTCTGTTCACACAGCCCAGGGCACTGCTGGCCTGTGCAGCCTTCTGTCCACAAAAATCCTCAAGTCCTTTTCAGCAGAGGTGCTCCCCAGCCAGCCGGTCCCCAGTCTGTATCATTGCAGGGCTTATTCCCACCCAGATGCATGACTTGGCAATTGTGCCTGTAAAATTTCATGAGGTTCCTGTCAGCCCATTCCTCCAGCTTGCCCCAGTTCCTCTGGATGGCAGTCCTGCTCTTGAGTGTATCAACTCATTTTCGATCATCTGCATACTTGACAAGAGTTGCACTCTTCCTCCGGGTCATTTCTAAAGGCATTAAATAAACAGGACAGGTCTTAAGTAGAGTCCTGCAATGCTCTGTTTATTGCTGAGATCCAGGTAGGCAATGACCCATTAGACACTACTCTCTGAACTCCATAGTCCAACAAAGTTTTTACCACTTAACTATTCACCCATCCAGACCATAATGTTGTGGGGTAGGAGAATGCTGTGGAGACGTGGAAACCTTGTTGAAGCTGAGGTGAATGAAGCATGCTGGGCACTTAATCATAGATCCAGTCATTTTATCAGGTTGGTCAAGCACCATTTTACCTTTGGTAAGCCAATGCTCGCTTTTTGCAATCACCACCACCTCCTCTGTGTGCCCAGAAATGTGTTCCAAGAACATTCATGGCATGATTGCTCCAAATGCTGAAGAGCACTTGGGATTCAACCCAGGAGGCTGAGTGTTTCCACCTGCAATTAGCTAGGAAGCTCATGGTTGAAGAGGGCTTTCCATTCACCAACCATCACACTGTCTGCAGTCACTACCATTCCTCCATTTGCTTCACTAAAGAGATTGTTGATGACACTTCAAGGTTCATGTGCAAGAGACATTCAAAGCCCACCTGGATGTGTTCCTGTGTGACATGCTATAGGTGACCCTGCTCTGGAAGGGGGGGTTGGACTCGATGATCTTTTGAGGTCCCTTCCAATCCCTAACTTTTTATGAGTCGATGATTCTGCTGATTCCCTGTATGAGAGGGACAATAATGATGCTGCAGAGTGAAGGCTGTTGTATTTGTTTATTTTTAATCAGGAAATTGCATCAGAAATTCAATCCTGACAGAAGGACAGTGTTACAAGGTGAAGTACTAAGAAGCTGTGCTCAAGCATGGTGTGTTTTCTTGAAAAGGCTCTTAATTTCCATGGACCCTCACTTTGTAAGGCAGAAGATGAACAGTGAATTAGGGTGGTTTCAAGCAATGCATGAAAAGGAGTTCACTGCCTAGTGGAACCCTCCTCCTTTACCAAAGAAGTTACAGTTTCCAGTGAACGAGTCAGAGAAGTGATTTAAGAGATGATAGTTGCATGACTTTGCCCATTGATTCTGGTCTGTCAACTTGGTGCTTCTGACTCAGTCTCTTGCTGGACATTGATGGGTTGAATTGAGAGAGTGAACTGAGGTCATGTTCTGTACCTTAATTATTATCTTTCTCCCCGAATCCTGTTTACTCAAGCCAAAAGCTTAATCCTTGGCATCATTCCTGATGCAGCTTTTCACCATTGTGCATGGCTGATGTTATTCCCATGCCAGCTTCTTTAGGATTCCTTGGCACTGTAAGCTTTCTGGGTGGATAACCATAATTCCTGCTGCTCTTTGGGTGGGTGGCTGGATGACTCCTTTTCATTTATTCCTGACTTAAACATATCTTGACTGCAATTATTCTCCTTCAGTCCATCCACCCTGGCTTAACCCTAAACTGTGACCAGGTGGCAGCTGTGCCAGTGCTACCCCAGCTGTGTTTCTGGTTCCGAGTGCCAGTGCCCTCCCTCCTGGCATGGGGGTGATTAAGCAAAACTTCTCTTAGGTGGCTGTTTCTTTCCCAGTTTGTGCTTAGCTGGGATAGGGCACATGGGACCTCTGGTTACAATGATGGAACTATACACTGACTAGCAGTCTAGAAAATAAGTTCTTGGTTTGGTAAATATCAAATATGTTCTCCCAGGCAAGCCTGAAGCAAATAAATCCTCATGCTCAATATATTGAGCACGCTCTGCTGCTGTTATCATGCTGGGGAGAAGAAATATTAGCATTAAGAGGAAACTAAAAATTAAGTAACAGCAAAACCTTAATGCTAATACTTTCATATTTACCTCATAATTAAAGTAGACTGGAATCTATGTGCTTCAGCAGCTTTTCTGTTCTGTTCTCTTTTGGGCTGGAGTTGTGCAAAAATGTCACTGATAAACTGATTTACGTAGATGTGAATCTAGCATGAGGGCCCATTACAATTAGTAAGATAAAGCAGGATACTTGTTTTCCCAGAGGGCATCCCTCTTATGTACTTCCTCAGCTGTTTGTTCATATGATTTGTCCAGGTTTGTTCTGATGTTGCAGAGGCACTTTGCTGTTCTTATTGTTTTATGAGTTTGGTGGTAGAAGAAAGCTGAAGAGTGTCCTTTTTTTCTCCATGATTTACTGGGTTAATTCTGCTTACAGGTGTTTTGGGGCTGCCAATAACATCTTTTAAGGTGGGTAGGAAGATCACTTCTCTTTGCCTTCCTGCAGACACAGAAGCTGAGCTTTGCTGTTGTTTGTGCTGGCTGGAAATGACTTCCCCCTGTGAGAAATACCTCTGTAATCATTACCAAGCAGTGAATATACAACAGAATAGCCAATGGTATCCATATCTGTTGGTTCAATGTGGTAAAACCAGTCCAGCTTCTCACAGATTTGCCTCATAAACAGTTCCCATTTTGAACTGCTGAGAGAAAAAATGAAATGTGTTTATTTTGTAGAGAGATGTAAAATTTGTGGTGTAAGCTACATGCTTCCTTTTTCTCATTCTTTTCTTTCTGTATGATTCCCTTTCCTTTGAAATTCTGGTTTTCTACCTCAGAAGCTCTCTGCAACCTCTTCTCTAATATTTAACTTTCCGTATCTTCCTCACTATTGCTACAGCAGAGTCCTTCACCCTCTGACTTCTGCTATAACTCACTAATGTCTATTAGAGTTATAGTCCTTCTGCAGGAAAGGTATCTGCAGAGGCAAATAATAAGTAGCAATCTGATTTTTTTTTCTTCTGTTGATTTTTGAAATGTATTCTTGACTAAATATTTGCTAAGGTGTATCAATGAAATCTAGGATTAGCAAAAAGTATTATTCGGGCAGTTTTTTCTTTGGGAAAAAAAAAAAAAAGAAAAAAAAAAAGTGTATTCTTCTGTTTTGACTGAAACATTTCTTTTGCCTTCCTAGACTTTGGAGCATGCTTTATCTGCATTTTATTGTAATTGGGTGACTTGACTGCTTAGGGTTTCTCCCAGTGAAATATAAACATAGGGTACAAAGAAGGACTATGAAGGTTGCAAGGAGAGCTTAGAAAAAAAGTTGCTTGTCTCCATTTTATTCACTCAGTCATTTGAAAATTTATGCTGCTTTAATATAAAGGAGGTGGAGAGATGTTTCCTGAGCTGAAGCACACCTCTCAGCATCATGTATCTGCTCATTCTGAGGTGGCACCTCTGTTCAGATGTGGTGGTGGTGTTGAGGTTTGGTTGGTATCCAAACAAGAAGGCTGGGAGGATGAGCTACCTGGGATTTGTGCTGGTTGCATGCTGAGTCCCACTCACTTGGGCCAAGCCTGTGCAATCTACAGCTGAGGGACTATTTACTGATATTGTAGCACCTACCTTGCCTAAGTGATTGAAAGAAAAGCTGAGGTGTAAAGCTGCAATTTGTGAACTATACTGAGATAAATCATAGAATCATAAAATCATAGAATTAGCTGGGTTGGAAGGGACCTCAGAGATCATCAAGTCCAACCCTTGACCCACCGGTGCGGTTGCTAGACCATGGCACTGAGTGCCACATCCAGTCTCTTTTTAAATGTCTCTAGGGATGAAGAATCCACCACCTCACCGGGCAGTCCATTCCATTGCCTGAACACCTTCACCTGCTTCCAGAGTTGGGTAAGATACCTGATATGAGGTAGCTAACAAAAGATAACTAAAACATAAATCCATGCCCAGCTTAGTGCACAATGTCCTCCTGGAGCATTGGGAGCACAACCACCTACTTTTCACAGTTCAGGATGCACGTCTCATGCTCCTCTGGAGCAATATTCTGGTAGAATATCTTCCTCATGGCATATCCCAAAGGGAAGAAATGCTTAATGTTGTGGGTCAAATAATAACAGAAAAGCAGGAAGGAAGCAGAATTAAGATCAGCAAGCAAGAATGAAAAGAGATTTTGCAAGTGAAAGCTGAAATGTGTCAAGCCCAGACAATTTCCCTTAACCCAGACAACCCAGTTGTCTTAAGGATGTATCACAGGACCTTTCCTGTTTGGATTCATCAGCAAGGTAGATTATAGCCCCAGACAGCAAGGCTTTGAAGCTTGTTTCTTTTACTGATTTGGGAATAAGTTGGTAACACCAGTAAGCAACCAAATATTATGGTTGGTACATAGCTATGATCAGATCTGAACAGTCGGGCTATTTTGCTTCTGAACCAGGACTTTTCCAAGTCAACATAAGCCAATATGAGGGACTGAAGAGATGCTACTCTTAATTTTTTATAATGTTAATAATTTTACTGAGGAATCACATGATGGGAAGCATTTGGGTTAGTACACTTAGTGCCACTGTGTCAGTGGTGTCAATATAAGCTCAGAAACTGCTCATATTAGCACTGAATGATAGGTTCTTGGAGTGTTGGGGAAAATACTTATTTTGCAGTAGTTATGCATATCTAGCAGTAAGGAGAAGGCACATGGTGATATTAAAGAGCAACATTTAAAAATGCCTGGCATATCAGGAATTTGAGTATCTGTAGATAAAGAGATGACCTAAAATTCTTGACCTTATCCTTTGCCTTCTGTTAAATGATGTGAAGCTTCTGTCCTGTGATTTCTGTTGGCAGCTCAATACCTTTTTCCTACTGGGACTGGCTCATCCCCCAAATGATGGGAGTAATGGGAGCCCTGCAGCTTGTATTATTCATCTTGGTATTTTACATCATATCTGTCAATTATTAGAATATTGAACAAGACCATTTCATATCACCCAGATAAATTTGAGAAAATGACTTTGTGCTGCAGAATAATATAATATTTCGCTTTTATAATGCTGTGCCTTGTACTCCAATATGATGAAATTATTTTTTCTTGTAATATGGCACCATTATGTGTTTTTTCTGTGGACAAAGACCAAGAAGATATCTTTTGTTGACTGCATAATAAACTCTCCTTGGTAGTGGCAAGAAGGAATAAGTTGCTTTTTTGGGGTACTAGTTGAACAGCTAAAAGCCAGCTGTGAGTGCAAATAGATGGGGTTCTTTCTAATGTAAATACTTCTGTTCTCTGTAGAAAAGAGGTAAACAAACTTAAGAAGCAGTTTTGAAGTGAACAGCACCTTTCTGACTAAAAATCCTTCTGTGTTTGTACTTAGAAAGCCTTGATGATCAAGCATGTTCTTCCAAAACTAGCCCTAGAGTAAACTTTCTCCAAGGTGGGCATCCCTCCCAGAGTACAGGAATGGCATGAAAGCCACTGACAGAGTTGGAGACACTGAGACCAACTGTCAAATACCAACAAGTGACAAGAAAAAGAAAAAAATGGCTTTTGCTTCAGTGACTTCCTAGTCTGGGATCCTCAGGGATCAGCAAGCTCATCTCTGCTTGAAGGTGGGAAAGGGTAATAAATAAATCATACATCACAGTGAATGCTTGTCTGGGACAGAGGGTGTTACAAGGCAGTGAGGCCCAAAGAGTTTTCTGCACTGTCATCTGAAGGGGGGCATTTCAAGGTTAATTTCAGGCTTTGAGCAATCTCTACGAGCATGGCAGGCATGGGTTCCTTGACAAATCTCACTCAATGAATACAGCTTTATGGTTAATTAAATATTTCATTTAGGATTTGACCATCTGCTATCCATCATCTGTCAGATATGTGCTTTGTATCTTTATTAGCATCCAGTCATGGTTTGTTGACATGCCTGTGTGCAGGACAGGCTCTGTGGGCTGCTTGGGCTCATTTTGTCTTCTCACTGGCACACTTTGGAGGTTCTGCTCTTGCAGTCCTTGTTCCTCAAGGAGACAGCTGGGTCCAGGCACTGCCCTGCATCCTTCTCAGAGCTCAGGCCTGACCAGGGACTTTCAGGTCAGGTATCCTGCCTGAGGGCAAGTGGGACATAGCTTTGCTGTTAGGTTACTGTTGTTTCAGAGCTGCTGCAGTGCCATAGGTTAAAGTCAAACCTGCTGGAAGTCTAGTAGTTCCAGTAGATTTTTGACTGTTCTGTTTCAGATTGAATCCCTGTAAGTATCTCTTGTCTCTGCTGGTGTTCTCTGCTTTATGTTCATGCAGCTCATGACCTGTGAAATTACCAAAAGAAGCAAAGAAAGTTCCTTCATTCTCAGAAAGCACCTCTGTACATATTAGAAAGTTCAGTTAGCTGTTCACGTATGAGATTTAAGCAGTTTTGCTTTGTGCTGGATTGATTTTTCAAATTATATACTGAGCACCCAAGCTCCCTTAACTTCGAAAAATCTGGGGAAGATGGCATCTCAAAAGTGTCAGGCCAGCAATCCCCTTGTACTCAGATTAAAGGGGGTGGACACTGATGGTGACCTTCAGATGCTGAAACATAGACTCTTAGTGACATTTTAGACATCTTGGAATGCTCTGCCTGGTCTCTGGCTCCTACTCCATGAAGATGAGTGGAAGGCCATGTGGCAGATGTCTTGCTTACACAGGTGTGCTACGGGTCTGTGCTGAAGCACCTGGCCTGCTCTGTAGCTCTTTGTTCAGATGATTTTGGTTCAGAGGCAGAAGATACTGAGCAGATACTGAGTTCTCAGCTTCAGCTCAGTAAAGGGCACTGATGCTGGACATACATTCAACCCTGCAAGGGCACAAAGCCAGACAGTATAGGAAGAGCTATGTATACAAATATCAGAGCACATGGAAAGCACTCATTATTTACTTTGGAACAGAGAATAGCAGATAATTCACTGCCAGCCACTGATGACATGAAAAGAGCATTCCTGTACTTTTCTTATTCTTCCCTCTTGCATTTATTTATTCATTTCAAAGACAATTAGGATGCTATTGGCCTCATTAACTTGCAAGTCTGTTGTGTGTTGTAGAGCACCTCAAGGAGATACTCAAAGTAGAATGGCAATGAATTTTCAGCTGATTAAGTGTTACTGCATGTGCCCGGACAGAGTCAACTCACAGAAATTTCTACCTTGTTACCAGGCATGGTTGTAGCAAAGAAGATCACTGGAGTCATCACTGCAATATACAGAGCAAGTAACTTCTAAACTCTGAGCTCTCCAGAATATAAGCAGAGAGCCTCAGGGATTTTTGCTGTGATAACCTTTCACCTGTGTTTGGTTTTGGGTTTTTAAAATTTTTTTTGGTTTTGTTTGTTTTGTTTTGTTTTTATGTTAGCCTGCCCTACCTAGAAAAGCAGAGAAAGACACACATGTGAGTTTATTGCATTTCACATTTTTCTCATATTCTTGGTGTCCTTTGTGAGAATGACAGGGGGAAAGCAGTACAGTGCAGAGACCTGTTAATATTGTCAGATGTGCTCTGTAAAGCAGGGAGCAACCTCTCTCTCTTGACAAAGAGGAGACAGGAGTATTGTTTTATTTGTAAGATGATGGGAGGTGAAGGGTTGGAGAACAAAAAGCCTCAGTCTGATAGCATGGACTTAAGCCATGCTTAGGAATAAAAGTGAGAGTATTGCACAAGGAAAAAGAAAAGCATCTTAGGGATAGCTAACTCAAGCCAACAAACCTCCCTAAAGATTAAATGATGTATGAGAAACTCAGAAGTGTTATTTGAAGACAGAAATCTTCCCAGTTATACTCCTTCTTATAACAGTTATCTATCAGCAGATACCTAAAAGTCAGTATGGCAATACCATGAAGAGCCATTGATGTTTTAGGAAATTGCTTCTTTCTCTCTATTTTTTTTTTCTCCCTTGCTGGAGAGTTGCTTTTTATAAGCCAAGACCTAACAGTGATTGATTCTTGGAAGGAAGGAGTGACATTTGAATAGCTGGAGCTGCAATGACCTACTTCTTGTAATAGCTTGATAAGAAACTCCACAACAGATTGTGCTTCTGAACAGCTGTATCTTTCAAAAACATTTGCTTCATGGGAATTTTAATCTTATCTCTGCCCCTTTGTAGCTAACTAAATGTGTGAAAATATAAAGACTTCCCAATGAGCGAGTTTGCAAAACTGTGTCTGAAACAAGTTAAATGGTGCAGAAAGTGGGTCCTGACTGGTAAGTGATAATGAGACAAATGCTGTAGTGTCACAGCAAGTTAACTCTCATTAGGAACAGGGAGTAGAGGTGGTGATGGTGTATGTCTGGGCCTTGACACACAGCTTTTGCTCATATTGCTTGCTTACCTCCATCTTCTGTCTCTGGTTTGGAAAAGTTCCTTAGATGCCAGCACTGCTCTGCCTGCTCTCCCTTTCCTGCTCCTCCCTTCCTTTCCTCCCATCCACACACTGTTCTTTCCACTTCCTAATTTTATTCCTTTTCCTTTTCTTTAAACCATTTTGCCTTATCTGGTTCTTCAGACCCAGAGGAGAGGCAAATCTGCAGGCCTTTGCTGATAACGTTAAATCATATCTTAATTTTGAGATGAAAATTGTGTTCTGGCATTTGCTCTGAGTAATCACACAATGTAGAGAAATAATGTATGACATAATTTATGGTGAAATTGAAAAAGAAAAAGCTAAGTATATAACATCTTGACTTTCCTAACGTCATGATTTTTTTTGTTTGTTTTTTGTTGAATTGTGCTCAACAGATCTTTCTAGAGTTAACTTTTTAGTATTTTAACATTGAGGCTGTTTATATGAACAACTCACTGCTATGTAACATTTGCAAAAGGTTCAAGACAATGATCTTTTGGCTGCTTTTCAAATCAATGGGAATAAATGAGGCATTTCAACAGTTATTTTTCTATTGAAATAAAACTACATTTCACTCAGGAATAATTTCATGGAAATAGGCTGCTACAATTAAAAATAACTTAGTTTAGCAATGATCCATTTCACAAAACCTTTCCCCATAACAGTACAGACAAGAATCTCTGTCCCCATTAAAAATAGTTCCACACAAAAAAAGATCTTTCTGTTTGGGCTTGTTCATTTCAATAGAGAAAAAAAAAATCAATTTGGTGTTAAAGCTTTTCTGTTTAGAAAAAAATCTACCCTCAAGAGAATCAAGTTAACTAATGGAAAAGCTATTTTTTTGCCGAGAGGCTGCATCATTAAACTGGGAATTAGACAAATGAAATTCTAATGCATTTTAATAAAAACAATATATTTCTCCCCTCATTCTAAAACCCTGTGGTCTTGCATATTTTTTGTACTTTGGCTACCGGCTATGTGGAGCTCAGTTATAATTGCTTATCTTATAACTCCTTCTGACACTTATACCTAGAGCAGATTGCATTACAAGAACGTGGATGTATTCTGAATGCATGATATATTTTGGAGTTATTCTAGAACTGTGTTCAGGAGAAACGAAGGTAATTTTTAATGATTCTTCAACCACTGAAAATATGAATATTTTATGCGTATTATGCCTATCTTGCTATTCTGCATTGTTTCATTAAAATTGTGCATTTTGAAAAGTAATGGCAGTAGTTAGAAACAACATTCCCCTACATAAGTTCTGTTCTTTGAGCATATCGAGCCATATTAATTTCCTTGTGTGAGTAAAACTGAGCGTTATGAGTTTTGATTCTTTTACATGCAGCTAACATTGCAGAAAAAAACACTGAATTCTGTGCCAGATTCTTGTCTCACCCCTGCACTGCTGCTTTGAGCCATTTCACTGAATTCAGTCCTCAGGATCTTTCCTGATGATGTGTCAGCCCCAGACAGCTTGCTTGCCTCTGGGCCCTGGGCTGGATTTGGATGCCTACCAGCAGGAGGCTGTGGAAGGCAAGGGAAACTGGTGAAAGGGGAAGTCTCCTATCTTGTGAATAAGTCATACTTAATTTGTCAGTCGTGTCTGGATGTGACTCCTACATAATTTTTACAGAAGTAATTTTTGTGTTTTCCCATCTGCATGAGAGAGGTGTTAAGCCACTCTTCCTTGATGTGTGAATCCAAACACACCACCCCTGTCACCTGTTGGAAACTGCCTCCCATTTGTCTTCTGTTGCTTAAGCAAATAAGTTGTTTGACATTGCTGTTGGATTTTTGGCTTCCCTGTTCAATGTGGGTGTTGGTTTTTTTCTTCCTATGCACAGGAAGAAAAACTCCTTGGGATCTGCTTTCTTCTGTACCTTCAGTGTTTCATGCAGAGTGCAATTGGAAAGCTTTCAAGCAGAAAACAAGTCCACCTACTGATAGAGTACCGGGGGTATTAAACACCATACAAGAAATTCTAGTGAATTTTTAAATTCCTCTGCGTGGAGGTGGCTTTCCAGTGGGAGGAAAGATTTAAAAATCTGCTGCCACAAGTGAGCAAATGTTCTGCAGGGGAAGCTTTGCCACTGCTGTTTCCCATTTCTTGCTCACCGTTCTCACCTTCAGAAGGCTTTACAGACAGTATATCAAACCTGTGATCCTCCTGTGTCTACTACAGGCAGTCCTTCAGCAGAAACAGCAACCATCAAGTCCTGTCTGTCTGCACATTTCTCTGGCCTATGGTGTGGGGTATGGATGTCATATGCTGCTCCTTTCCTCAGCAGGCTTGCTCTTTCCAAGCAGTTCCTCTGAGGGACAGCACCAAGATGGTGCTTTCCAAAACCCCTTCTCCTCTCCAGCTGAGAGGTCTCTGCGAAAAAAAAAGCCTTGGCTGTGCATGGTGGAGTGTGTCACTCGTTACAAATATGTGGCCAGAGTTTGGGCCATGAAGGTGAGCAAAGCATGTGAATGGAGCACATTCTGAGTGTATTGGTTAGTGATGTTGGCAGGCTTGGTTGTGTGAAGTCAGGTAGAAAAACGTGGTGCTGGTCTTTGAGCTGCCTGTTTTTTTGTTTTTCATATTACTCTATATAGTGATGAATTAAATCTGAGCAGAAGTGGAAGGAAAAACAACCCCCTGATGTTCTAGCTGTAGTCCTACTGGTGTGCTATTCATGGGTTTGAGTTCTGTGGTACTGGTAGGCAAGGGCATGCATGGAGTTCACTGAAGAGATTTCCTTCTGTTCATTGCAGGCAAAACCCAAACATCAAATGTGGCCTCAAACCACTGCCTGTCGGCATGATCCAGACACTGAGCATGGCCTGGGGTGCCTGTGTGAGTGCAGGCAAAATTCAAAGGTTAATGTTGAGCCTTCCCATCCCACTTTGTCCTGCTTATGGGGTGGTGAATGTTAAAACCAACTTAAGCCTGGGTTGCCACAGGGCTGCTCACCCTTTTCTTACTCACCCAGACAACAAGTGCTGCAGGTCTGAGTGCATCCCTGGTAAAATTGTTGAGGCTTTGTGACCAGGGGGTGCTGATGTCTCACACACTGGGTTCTGGTGGGCAGGTGGGCCTGATTTATAGTTTCTCTGGGGCATTTAGAATCTTTGCTACTGTATACCCCAAAGCTGCTGAGTTGTACAAAATATAGCAGCATGTTTTGCACAGTGAGTTGTAGACATTTCATCTCTTTTTACAATGAGTCACAGATGAAACTCATGACTTGGCTTTGTCTGTCATGCTTCGTCTGTCACAAAAGGAACAAAAAAGTGTTTCAGGGTCTTGATTCAAACCAAATATAAGCATGGAAATTGCCCACTAATTACCGTCAGCATTAAGTAATTTTCTCCTAGGCAGCAACTGTATTTATCATGCATGTTTATCACAGTTTTCTGAACAGTGCTCATGATCAATACCCTTAAAGTAAGAGGATGTAGAAAATTCAGGGTCTGACTAGCAAAGCCCAGTCAGAAGTGGTATAATTTAATGCAGCCTGAGAAATACAACATGAGAGTGTTGTCAGTTTTGTTATCCTGTCCTAGGTTTTCAGATACAAAACTGTCTTGAGTATAATATGTGAACTAGTTTAAGTATATAAAATTGATAAAGTTCTTGGGATAGTGTTGCAAATCCTATTTCAATCCTGCACTGTCTTCTGGTGCAGCTCTGACTATGAGGCTCCTTGCTCACTCCTCGTCTTTATCTATGGACAGTTTTGCCAGTTGTTTTTGCTATATGACAATTCATACCTAGTAAAAAAAAAAAAAAAAAAAAAAAAAAAAAGAGTTCTGGACTTATGTGATTAGGTGAGACTCTTGAGCTTTGTTTAGAAAATTCCTGATCTTTTTTAGTGACGGAGAGGATTCTGAAAATGTGATCTCTATGAGCTCAAATGAAAGAATGAATGTCAGAGGTATTATTTTCAAATTTTATGCATTCTGATACCTGATGTGTCTTTTCATGGCTTGAAGGAGGCATTACAGCCTCAAAGTGCCTGACCCAGTTCCCATTATGATGAAAAGGCAATTATTTTGCCACACTAACAAAAAAGGACAGTTTGTCACTGAGGCACCTGGATCTGCATTTTTGGTGCAAAATAGGTATCCACTGCTCTTGTGGAACCACACAATCCTGTACTAGTGTGGAAGGCTTTTTCTCCCTTTTCTGATGGCTGCTTTGCACAGACTGTGCTGTGTTTGGGAGACAATGTCTGCACATAGGCGGGCCCCAGGACTGAGCCAAGATGCCCTCCATTCTACTTAAGACTTTATGCTGTAGTAGATGTGGTGAGCTATATCCATTTATTTGCTAGTTTGGTTAATATTGATTATATTTTTCTCATCTTAGTAACCCAATAGTCTTGCTCCCCAGTGTTTCCAGAAGTTGTGCTTGAAAGCATCCCAGACCAAGTGAAATTCTGACCTTTGGTCACCGAATTGATGAGAAGCTTTTGTAGCAATAGAGTGGTGCTAGCAGATGTGATTCAGGGCCCTGCCTGACTGTGGGAAAAGGCTTGATTTGGAGAAGAGATCAGATGTGGGCTTTGTTTTTTTTTAACCGATGTGTATAATGGGTTCAACAGGAGTTCCCCATAGTTCAATGTGTGGTTTCCATGAGCTGGGTCTTTTGTGGCAGGAGTCTGGTTTGTTTAGGAGATTTCATCTGCAAAGCAGTTCACATTCAGAAGAACTTGACTTAAGTTCCCTGAAATCTGAGAGCCCATACAGAAGGCAAATCCCTACTGATCTTGAGAAGCAGCTAGACCTGCTCCCTGAGGTAGCAGAAAGAGGGACTTTTTGGAAACCATTTACACACAGGGGTAAATGGCAAATAAGTTCTGCTTAAGGACTTCTCAGCACAATAAAGCATTTAAACAGTTTCCAGAACATGGTGTTTTACCACAGCCTCAGAGCCTAGGCAAAGCCACCCCTGAGCACCTTGCAGCTGCTCAGACAGATATCCCCTCCAGTTCATTTTAAACCCCAACTTGCGGCTTTATAAATCCCTCGTTGATCCTTGTAAGAAAATGCTGGTGTCAGAGCAAATTATTATTACTACTGACATGATAATAAAAGGTGAAATCAGACATTGCTTAGAAAATTGAATTCCTCCTATAAAATGCCACTGTCGGGGCTGTGCATTGCACAGTACCAGCATTTGTTCATTTAAAGTTGTACGTCATCTTCAGCTCTACAGCTGCCTTTCAGCTCTCTCCCCCCTCAACTAATAATTGGTAAATGATAGGATGTGATTACATGGCCATTTACTGTACTTATTAGCATTTCATTTATATCATTATCATACAAAACTGACTTCATTGCTCTCTGGGTGTAAACGTTTAAATTTTGGAAACGGCACCTCCATTCACTTCTCAGCCACTGAGGAATACAGTATATTACTTCTCAGAAAAGAAAACATGAATTTGTCACGGATGACTACATCCACTCTATGTGAAGAAGAAAGAGCTTAGAAGATGCTCTGGCTCCTTGGGATCATAGACAAGGATAACAACATAATTTGAATTCAGAAATTTGCATATATGGTTCTGTAATTTGGCATGGCTCCTTTGTTTTTTATCTCAAAGGAGGGAAGGATTGTCATTTTTCTGTTAAGTATCCTAAAAATCACAAAGTCTAGTACTGAAAAAAGTCTTTGTAAGAGCATTCATTTCCTTGTCACTGTAGAATTGTTCCCAATAGCATATTTATTGGTCCTTTGCCAAATCTGCATTTAAATATGCCAATTGATAGCTTAGGCTTTATTTCTGTTGAAGAGTATTCCAGAAGCTAAGAAACTATCTGCCTGGGGATTTTTTTTTTCTTGGTGTTTAGTCCTAACTTTCATTCCAGTTCTGCTGTTCTTACCTGTTCTGTTGCCTGTGTGCTTATTCAGCCAAGCTGGATGTATTTTTAGCCATGCACTCCACATCTAAATCTCCTTCCAAGGGATGCCTAAACCTCTTCAGGGAGCTGTTCTTTTCTACCTCATGGTGCTTTTTAAATTCCCACTACCAGTCTCTTCCACAGAACTCTGCCCCTGCCCTCAGATGTTATTGGCCATTTTCTTCTGAGCTCCCTTTGCATATCAGCTCGTTCAAACCACTGATCAAATGTTCCAGATGCTGCTATGCTGGGCCAGTAGGTCAGACCCAGAAAGTCCTGCAGCCAGAGGAAAACTTCCACTGATTTTTGGATCAGGACCATAACGAAGAACCGGGGAGTGAGGTAAGGGTTCATAACTTAAAAGACTGAAACGTGGATGGGAGCATTCATCATTCATCACAGTGCAAAGATGGAGAAGTTGAAGGTCAAGGGTCTTTCACAGTCATAACCAAGAGGCAACAGCAATGAGCTAATAATCCTTAAAAAGAAATGTCCAGAGTAAATTTTGCAGCCAGAGAGGGCTGAAGGTGCTTTGGCAGGGTGGGCAGAGCTCAGGGTGGTCGGGATGTGCTGGGAGGATATGGTCACAGACTGGGAGTGCAGGGCTGGTGAGATGTCAGAAGCTTTGGGAGGGCTGTGACAGTGACTGGAGGTCAGTGTGGGTTCTCTCTGCTCCTGGAGCCAGGCTAATGTGGGGGAAAGGGGAGTATGGGGAGGAAAAAGACCTGTCTGGAAAGGTAGGTGGTCAGGGCCAGGACAGAGGCAGCAACACACCTGGAAAACAGGGTGTCTTGCACATGTGGTGCTTTGAACAAGAATCCTCCATGTGAATTTCTCAGTAAAAGGCTGTAGAGATGAAGAATGGGAAAAGACTGCCTGCAGTCTACTAGAGGATTCACCCTCCCTGAGAAGCCATCTACTCTGCCTGAAACAAAGACTGACTTCCCTGCCTAAAGTGAGACAGCACACAAATGGTATCAGTGTTATTTTTCTCCTCTCCTGCAGTCTATTCGGTCTCATCCAGGTTTTCTGCAGAAACCAGATAAGTTTTTACTCTTTTATCAAAGACCAGCTATGTGTATTTCCATGACAGACTGAGTTATCTGGCTGATATCCTTTGCATCAGCAAGATAGTTAATTCAGATTCCTTTTTCCTTTCAGCTTCTGTCCAAAAAAGCTTGATTTATTTTGGTGTCTTTTTAAGTGACCTTGCAGTTTAACTTTTCAAATGTCTACGAGGAGGGAGCATCTTTAGGAATAAGCCTATAATACCTGAACATGCACAATGAAAATCTGAGCCACATTTTTCACTGGTTTCCATAAACGAATGAAGGAACGTGGAAAAATTATTTGAGATTAGGAAGGAAAAGAAAAACATGTAAAGAAAGAAATGCGAAGTGAAAAGAGGAAGGATGGAAGAAAAAGGGACCACTCCCCTGTATAGAAAACGAGAAGCAGCAAGGGCAGTGGCCATGTATTCGTAGCTCATTCCTAAGGATGCACTGCCACCTGCCAGCCTTTAAGCAAAATGCATGGAAAGAAGTGGATTTCGTTTCTAATTGTACAGATCTTTAATTGCCTGAATCACCACGTGGCCTAAACAGCCATTTAAAAAAATAAATCCACAGTCAAGCATCTACATATGTGTCTATGCCCTTGAACTGTGCAAAGAAGTGACATCCATTTGCAAAGTGAAGAATCCTGACCTCATCCTGAGATGGCCATGGCTGGGAAGCAGGGTTGGTCTGGAATGGGGACCCAGGGCTCCCCAGACTCCCCCTCTCACCCTGCAGAAGGGACCCTGCCCTTGACTAAGGGTTGCAAACAATTTAGAGAGAAAGGCACAAGTAACGGAGGTGTTGAGAGGAGCTGATTTATTCCACTAGATTAAATCTACTGCCTATTAGGGATTGGTAAATGGGAACAAAAGGAGTGGATTGATGGAACCTGAAGGTGACAAACAACTGGAGGAAAAGAAATAATGTTTCAGGGTGGATGGGATGAAATTTCAAAGGGAAACTTGAACGTTGTGTATTAGGAAATGCTTCCTCGTACTGAGATCTATGAAGATCTGAATAATATCCCAGGGGAAGCTTCTTCACCCCAGGCATTTTTAAACCAGTCTAGAGGAAATGATATGCAATTATTATAGAGTGAAATTTTATAGTGTTAAGGGCATGAAATAGATAATCTAATAGGCTTTTATTTCTTAAATTTCTTACTCTCCATTGTCTTAATGTAGCATTCACAAACTGTTCAAACTTGCATACCAAGCAGTATGCCAGTAATACTGTGTGCACCAAGTGTAAACTAAGCTTCATGCCCACAGTACAACCACTGAGAAAGGGTGCATGGAGTACAGCTTTATCTTGAACTTGTTGAAAGTGGCAATGTAAATAGTATTTTTGATCTCTCAGCCTCCTAGTCCTGTTTCAGATTTAGCTTTTCTTAACACTGAATAGGGTCAATGACTGTGAAGGACCTCATATATATTCTTTGTCAGGTATATTTTTTTTAGCAAAAAGTCCCTCCTGTTTAGGGGCAGCATAGCACCTGAAACCTTAGAGTCAAAGGCAATTTAGTAAGCACAATCCAGTTACCTCCCCCTAAAGCATTGTTGTCTTTTCTCTATAGTGTTGTGTGGGATGTAAAAATTCAGAAATGCGTGAGGAAATTAAGCATACCTTACATCTTCCTGTTAAACTTTGAATGCTCCTCTCTGTCTTAAAATTAAGATCAAAATAACTGTCTTATGTTTGTGACTGACTGAATACTTGTCATGATTATGCTTAGCAGAGGCTTTGTGACAAATGGCAAAAAATTAAATTATTATGCTCTTGAGATTATAGTTATCTTTTTGCATACAAAGGTGAAAATTAGTGAAAATGTTGGTAGCACACAGGTGGAAAAGTGTGTTGAGTGCAGAATCAAGCCCTGATTTTTATCACTTGGTTAACTGAGTTCACTCCAAAACACTGGACAAAAAGTCTTCATTTTTCTCTATGTATATATCCTGAAACACAGTTTAAAATGACCCTCTCTAGCTTTTGTCAAAAGCAATCCAAGTTCATATAACAGTAATTTAATAATGCCTTCCATAAAGACACCACATCAGCTGAATATGGCCTTATGAGCCTCATGCATTTGCTGTCACTCTTACATTGTAAGTTCAACTTTCCTCTTTCATTGTGAAATCGACTGTATTTGATTTTCTTTTTCTTCCTCTGGGAGTAATTTCAAAACAAGTTGCACTTACAGATACTAAGAGAAGTCTTAGTTGAGGAAGGCAGATACTGTGTGCTTGAAACTAGGTGTGTGCCAGGTCCTGTTTACTTCAAATGTGTATTAAGAACACATGCATGTTTCTAAAAAGCAGTGCTGCTTTGTCATTGAGCTTAGGGAACTGAGCTGGTGGATTTATTCTTGAGAAATATGAAGTTTCTTCTGCTCTGAGTATGAAAAGAAAAATAGTTGCTATTACATACATAGAGATACCCAGGTCTACAACACCGTGAATATCAAAGTTGGCCAACTGCATGTGGTAGTGCCTGCACTAAGAAGTTTCTTTATCTCTGGGAAGACCAGCAAAATATTCATTATCTTAGCTCTCAGCCCTCTGGCTGGACCAGAGGGCAAGTTAGGATGGGGCTGGGATGGTCTTTTCCCCCGGAAGCTCTCTTGAGTTTGGCTTTTCTCAAGCACAGTACAGAGATCCAAGAACCTTACTGAGTCCCTGCAACAAATAGTCAGCTGTGAAAGTCAGAAAAGCACCAGTTACACAGAATCACAGAACTGTCCCACTTGGAAAAGGCCTTGAAGATCACTGTGTCCAACTGGCAACATCCCTCATCCCCCTCAATAAAATGTATTTATCAATATCTGTATCACCCATTAGAGTATGTCCTGAAATGCTTCATCTCCATGGTTTGGAAAGCTCATGGTTCACCCTGTAGTTCAGTCGCAACTAGAAACCAATGCACAGGACAGTTTAAGGGTACAACAATGCAAGTGTTGTCTTCTGAACTGGTGGGTTACCCAGAACAGTCTCGTGACAGAGGATGTAAAGATTTAAACTGAGACTGACAGCAATTCCTTGCAATCTCTCTTAGAATCTGTTTTCTATGTGGAGCATCTCCAGGTGGTCCGTGTTGCAAAATCTGCTTCATTACTTTCTCTTCAGGATAGAGGGGACTGGATGAAGAGTGGTTTGGCAGAGGAGGATGAAATTAGTGCCTTGTGGATAAGCAATGAAGGTCCCAGAAAATGGGTGAGGAGAAAGAGCTGGGTGAAAAGGCAAAGCATCTGTAGGGGTGGGGTGGTATACTAGACGTAAGAACAAATAATATGGACTGATTTGTCTTCATTATCTTGTCTCTGGGTGGAGTATGTTATGGATCAGGACATCAGGGTAACGAATGCTTGATAAATACAAAGTATTTGGTAGGACTTTTTCTGACTTGGTTATTGCAGAATCAACTTCTGCAGGAAATAATGTATTCTCTTCAGGATAGGAACAAAAATTAATACCCACCTCATTAATCTCTTTGAAAGTAATATATGGATGGGCTAATTGAACTTGTGTGGTTCTATTTCTTAATAAAAAATTAAATAATTGTTAAAAGTTTATCAGCTTTATGTTGGTTAATAATCTCCATTGTTTCACTCCTATTGCATAATCTGCAAGGATAAATTAAGCTAATAGGGACTTAATGAAAGTCCTTTTTAACCATATTTTTGTTTAGAATTTCCCCATAAGCTCTGTAAGGCTCTTTACATTTCCTGGTTCTCAGATTGATCTGGAATCCATTGTGTCTGCCTAAATGCAGAGATGAAAAGGAAAACCTAGCTCTCTTGGATACGCCCTCTGGGGCTAATTACACTCATTTGACTAGACTAGCAGTTAGATCTGAATTATAGTCATGAATAAGTTAGATCTTAATTAAAGTCATGTTTGGGTGCAAAAGGCAATGTCATACATGCAAAGAAGCTGCTTTGTAATATGCAGAAATTAGTGTTAATAATAATTTGTGTATGAGATCTGGATTTCAATTTATTTTTCATATTGCTCTCTCTGGTGGTTTACCCATATTATAGTACCTTCTGCTCCTTTCTCCATACTTAGGTACTCTCAAAGTATTAAAAGGGAAAATATTGCTAAACCAAAAATTAGAATGACCTATTTAATTCACATCAATATTTAAGGAGCTTTGTAACTGTTAAGGCCCTACCAGGTGTTTGACAGTGTCTTCTTTCTGTTTGGAATATGGTGAAAAATTAACGGTGTGGTATAATTACTTTCTTCTAAAGGCTATCAGAGTTTTCTAGGAAGACAACATAGTCTCATGTTTGGGGTTTTTTTTCCTATTCTAGTCTATGCTGATGTCTTCCATAAAGTTACCATTAACTCTTCAGTATATCTGCGTGCATAAATAAGAGTACAGCACACTTTAAAACACTGCTGGATTGGGGTAGCCATCAGCTCTTGCTTCACTTTGGATAATGGTATAAAGCTTCTTATGGAAATAGCTCCTCCACAGAGAAGATAAAGAAAACTAAAGTGTGGAGAGCTGGTGTACGGCCAAGTGAATAGGCAGGGCTGTAAGATCAACACGGAAACACCATCTAAACTACAGGATGTCTATATGAGATAACCAAACAACTCCAGAACAACAGTGGCTGTGGTGGTGACTATTTCTTCGTGATCTGTTTGTCTTGCTCCATGGTGTTCTAGGTCTTGAAAAATAAAGTGTCACTCCTGTTTAGCACGAGCAGGTAGCCTGAGCTACAAGGTGGAGGCTTACAGACTCCTTTCTCATGACACATTTTCTGCCAAATGCTGAATCTCAATTCCTTTAGTGGCAAAGATCTTCTATATTTTTTGTGACCATTTTGTCATTCAATTTTAGTTCTGAACAAGATGTTCTGACAGAGTCGAAGCACTTTCTTTTTATATTCTTCAAGGAACATGTTGTTTCTTCAGAGAAGATACTATCTTTTCCTAATCCAAAGCAACTTCTTTTTTTGACACTTTGATCCACTCATTAAAAAAAAAATAAAAAAAAAATTAGGCAGATTTTAAGAGATGGAAAGCTATAAATAAAAATGAGCCTTTTTTGACATCATCTTGAATGAACTATTTTTGCCTTACGATGAGGTAATTTTTTTGCTGCAACAGTTCTGCTATTTGCATTAGATTCACTGTATGTGTTGAGAACAATCCAAGCAGACAGCATGTACTTGGTCACAGAGGAGGACAGAGGTGAAAGGTGAATTTTTGTCTGATTCACTACTCAGGCCAACGGTTTGGTTTTGCTTTCCACTGGACTGCACTGAAGTTCTGGGTTTGGCTCTCCCAAGCAGAGTGTCAAGAAAGTGTGGATCTCTGCAGACCATCTTCGAGGATGCATCTGATGCACAGAGCTGCATTTGGACAGAGGTCAAATTGTGGTTTGTATTGAACTCTGCAGCCATGGCACTGCTACCAAGGCTGTGCTCATTGGCACTGCAACTCTGTGGGCACAAATTGCTCTGTGCTTTTAGTGGTCATTTGAAATCACTCAGTGGCCAAAACACTTAGGCCCAGGGTGAGTAAGACAATCTGTCTTAGCAGTTGTTGTTTGCACTGCAGATATATGATGACATAGAAAGAGGGCAAATTGTGATGGGTTTAAACTGCAGCAAGGGAAAATAAGGCTAAACATTGAGACAAGCTTTCCAGTAGTTAAACACTGGAGTTGTCTATCCATAGTCCCTACTGAGTTCTGTTTCCTAAAGATTTTAAGAATAACTAAGTCAAATAAGGAATTATTCTAGTTAAGTTGATCTGTGCTTGGCTAAAAGGTATATGAGAGAACTTACCCACAAGGAAATTACCCACAAAGTATGAAGTGTAGTTCTTGACACAGGTTTGGATTTAAGTTGGAAAATTTCACAGGGAAGCAGCATAAAATTTGGGACTTGATCAAAGAGATTGTAATGAAAAATACAAGTATATAAAGTAAGGAAATATTTGAAGGGATAATTTCAATCTTTTTTTTCCTTATTTTAGAAATGAAGATAACTTGGTAAAGTGAAAATTAATAATGAAATTAAAATAAATGAAAATACTTTTTTTTTTTTTTATCCGCTGTCTCTTTTTAACCTGTGAAAATCACTGCTTCTGGACACTCTTACTGAGGTAATTAAATTGACTGGAGAGGATTCCACTCAAATCAATGTCTGTTCCTTCACTAGCTGGGATAAAGTTTAATATTAAAGATTTGAGCCCTTCTTTTTCAAGGAATTAACCAGTCTTATGTATCTTATGAAACATTCTCTATGGGAAGATTACTGTGTGACTTTCTATGAGGATTTGAAGCACCTGTCATTGGTACCTCTCAGAGAAAGACCATAACAGACTTAGTGCCTGATACAGCCCAGCAATTAATTTCCTCTGCAGAAATTATTATCCGGTCAAAAAACAGAGAAGAGCAAAGTCCTGCCACTTTTCTTTTGCCTTGGGCATTGCTTCTTTTAGGAGAAAAGTGGTAATTGCAGCTGGAAAGGTTGAATTATAAACACAGGTAACATTCATGTAAGCGAATGACTTATTGTCTAAGAACTACTGAAATGTGTAAAATCTCCCTAATTTCACAATTACTTATGAGTTATGTGTGCTTAAACATGCAAAAGGAGTCCTGAGGGTTTGCATGAATGCATTGTGCTGTGAGAAAAATGCAGCTGACCCTCTTCCTTGTCCTTGCATACAATGATATTTACATTACTTACTCAAATTTGTTTCCAATTTTCTTTTTGTGCTTATTTGTGGATTGTCACGCAGTCAGTATCAGTAATGTATTTACTCTTACTTAGCTAGATATATCCGTGTCTGGTTCAGGATGCTTCCTTCCTGCTGGCAAAGGCAGAAGCACTGTAATTCCCATTCATGTGAATAAACCCGAAACAGAACTCAGGAGCTGATATAATTAGAACACATTTATGCTTGTTTCGCAGCCTTGGTCTGCTGAACAGCAATTACTTTGAAAGATAGGCCTTATGCCTGATTTTAATTTATTTTTTTTTATTATTTTTCTTTTCCAGAGTTCATTTTATTCAGCCATGGGCTTGCAGCAGAAAGATGGAGGGAGCTGAAAGGTATATTGTGCTTTGTGTGTTTCTTAGTGAAACGAAAAAAAAATACAATGTGCCTGATACAATAATCTTCAAGCATACAAAGATAGCTGCAAAGAGTAAGGGCCTTGGATGGAAAAAATTCTTCATGAAAGAAGACTAGAAATAATGGGCATTCATTTCACCAAGGGAAATCAAGACTGGATATTAGAAAATCTCATACTTAGTACAAAATAACACTTCTTGAGGAAGGCATGGGCTCAGAGGGCTGGAGTACCTCTGGGCATGAGTCAGAGGGCTGGAGCACCTCCTGTGAGGACAGGTTAGAGAGCTGGGGTTGTTCCACCTGGAGGCTCCAGGGAGATCTTACAGCATCCTTCCAGTACCTGAAGGGACCTACAGGAAAGCTGGGGAAGAACTTACAAGAGTGGGTAGTGATAGGACAACGGTGTCACCTTCCAAAGGCTGGAAACTTGGGTGTTTTTGTTGGATCCCAGGATAAAGTAAAGGTAACACCATATTGGGTGCAATTAAACAACTTTATTGACCATATACAGAACAGGCATTAAAACTATAGCTGTTACAGGCAAACATTAACTATGAAACCTATTTCTATAAAGGAAATAGAAAAAGAAGAAGAAAAAGAAAAAGAAAAAGAGACAGAGAAGTTAGAGAGGTAGATAACGGAGAATTACTGGATGCAGAACTGGGCCAGCATATACGGGGAGAGCTGTTGTTGGTGGAAACTCCCCCACCACCACTCCCCTCAGAGCCCCCCATCACAGCTCCTCCTTTTATGGGCCTGTCGAGCTCAGACAATTGTTTTAAAGGATGAGCAAGCATGGCTGAGACACATCAGAATGAACATCTGGAGCAGACCTCTATACACTTGGATCCTCAATCTGTTATCTCTACTGTTGTCTCCATATGCAGCCCCCAGGCCATAGGCCTTACTTCCATAGGCACCAGGCAGTCCCTCAGGAATGTTAAGACGTGTTTTTTCCAGGTGCTGTGACACCACTTCCTGTGGACCAGTCCCTTAAAATTATAGCTGTAGAAAAGAAGAGAGAGAGGAAGGATCCAGATCCAGAAGGGATTGTTTTTTCTCAGCAGAGCCAACAGTCCTGGGCTTTGTGGCCTCCCCTCTTATCAAGGAACTGTCTCTTCTTAAGTCCTGAGATTGTTCAAGTCAGATATATTCCTCGTATTGCCCATTACAAAAGGGTAATGGTTTCAGACTGGAAAGGATAGATTTAGGTTAGATATTAGAAAGAAGTTCTTTAGTATGAAGGTGGTGAGACACTGGAACGTGTTGTTCAGGGAGGTTGTGGATGTACCCCCCTGGAAGTGTCCAAGGCCAGGCTGGATGGGGCTTTGAGCAACCTGGTCTGGTGGGAGGTGTCTGCTCACACAGGGGGGTTGGAGGTAGATGATCTTTGAAGTCTTTTCCAACCCAAATCACTGTCCCTGAAAGTCTTTAAAATAGGTTAGACCAACTTTTTGGGAAATGCTTATGAGTAATTGATCCTGTTCAGTGCAGAGCCATGGACAAAATGGCCTCTCAAAGTTTCCTCTAGACTTTGTTACCTGATGCGCACCTTTTTTTTGTTTTGCATTGTGTTTCATCCATGCTATGACAGTGATGAAGGCAGTGTATATACAACCAAGATAGAGCTGCTCCTGTGGAAATGCCAGCCCTTGCCAAATGCTGTCAAACAGCAGGGGCTGCAGTGGAGCAGGAGATGACTCTGCACTAAGTATAACAGTGATGACTCCGGGGTTCACACACAAACAAGCACACCACATTCCATCTGCTTCATTGATGAAGGTATAAATGCTTCACACTGGTAAAGAGCGTTCATCTGAGTACCTCAAAGTATTGTACAAAGTGGAAATAGAAAGTGACCTTATCCTAATTGCTCAGTTAGATGATCAGAATTATCACCTACCTTAATTGCATGTCAATACAGTAGCCTGCCATTTTCCTGAAGAGGTGTTCCTTATTTAGGATTCGTCCATGTGTGAAGGCGGTTTGCTTAATCCTTCTGGGGATACTTGGAGGTAAAATCATTATGCTGTGTCACAGGCCATATACACTTGTGTGCATGTATATAAACATACTTAGTTTGCTAGCAGAAATTCTTTACATAGTGGATGTGATTTACGTAGATCTATGTAATCTATTAGGTTAGACATTAGGATAGAATTCTTTCCTGGTAGGGTGGTGAGATTCTGGAGCAGGTTGCCCAAGGAAGTTATGGCTGCAGACTCCTTGGAAGTGTTCAAGGCCAGGTTGGATGGGGCCTTGAGCAACCTGGTCTGGTGGGAGGTGTCCCTGCCCATGAAGGGGGGATGGAACTGGATGATCTTTAAGGTCCCGTCCAACCCAAACCACTCTGTGATTCTATGATTCTTTTTTTTTTTTTTGGCTTTGTGAGGTATCTTCTTCATATCTTCTATGTGTGCAATGATTGTATCTGGTTTTGTATGTCAGTAGCATTGCCCCTAAACAAACATAATTACATTGATGTGGAATACTTTATGCCCTCAAAAATGACCCTCACTCCCAGTCAATAATACTTGGAGATACTTATGTGAATTGTTCTTCAGAGAGCACCACCATTACCAGACTATTTTCACTCATTTCGCGCAGAAGCAAATGACTGGTGAAGTCACGACTGAAGAAACAGTCCTTCTACCAGTTTCCTACCAACACAGATGTAGTATAATTAGGGACCAACATGTGTGCACCTCCTCCCTTCCCAAAATATTTCTAGAAATAATTTCCTTGCCATTTCACTGCACATGGAGACAAGTTACCATTTAACCAGGCACTGAGTAAACACATAGCAGGGGTGTCACAACTTAACGTGAGCTGGTGATGAACTTGTATCCACTCTGGTTTCTTTTCAATCTGTCTCAGCCAAAGTGCATGTAAGATATCAGAGTCCTGCATAGAAGCCACATAAATCTGTATTTGGACCCTAATAATGTCCTCTAAAATTCCTTTCAGCAAGTCATTTCTCTTCTTGCTCTCATTTTTTTAAATCTACTCTGCAGGTGAGATAAGAGGATTCTTTTTGCCCTTAAATTATGACAGTTACAAGTAATCTTTCCTGTCTCACTACACATGGGGCATTTTTGTTGGTGCTTTTTTTTTTTTTTTGGGGGGGGGGGGGAGGGGAGAAGAGGGGTTTGCTTGTTTGGTTTGGGTTTGGGGTCTTTTTTCTTTATTTTTTTTTCCCCAAGGAAAGCAAGTATTTTGTGCTCATGGAAAAAACAGAAGATTAGCTGCACCAGAACACAAAGTATGAGCTAACCTGAGGCAAAGCACAGCTGAACAGCAGCAATACAAACCTCCCCTTGGCTCCCATGCCAAACGTCTCCAATGATAAACATTCAGAGGGCCATTAAGTGGAAACCAAATGTCCTTCTTTAATTTTTCTTTTTTTATTAAAACCAGTAAATATAGCTGGATATCTGACAGTAAATAATTTCCCCCACCCCTCTGCAGATAAAGTAAGGTTTTGAAGGGCAGCAGGTACTTTCATTCAGAAGAAACAATTTCAAGATCGCTTGAGGGAGCAGCTGCACTTGTGATCAGACAGGTCAGTGACATTAATATTGTTTCAATGCATATTTAAAGACTCTCTGACCTACATATAAATACTTTCAGGCCATGCACATTCTTATTCTATCTGACATCTTTTATGTGACTGGAGTGGCCTACACCTTTTTCTGCATACAAAGGTATTACGTCCCCTGCTTTTTGCTATGGAGAGGATCTGGAAAACGCTCAGAAAATTATTTAGTGGTGGATTTTAACTGGGAAACACCAGTTCAATTGTCTTAAAGCTAGGCACAAACTTTGCATTGGGTTAATCATATAAAAAGATCTGTATTAATAATAATATCTTAGGAGAGAGATGCCATTCAGAGAAAGGCAATAATGGTGTCAGTCTGTATGTTTTATTTTGGTAGTGTAGGCAGCAGAGACACTTGGGGACATGGCAGAAAGATGGTTGAACAGCACCTGCCTTGTTTAGATCAGAGGCTGTTGGTTAGTCTGAGAGAAGCATCCCAGTTTCAGCTGTTTTGCTTGTATGGATGCAGGAGAAATATGAGCAGTAATTAGGCTGTTCACTGGGACACCTTTGTTACAGCCTCTGCTCTGCACTCGACACAGAGAAGCTGCTGAGCCATCTCCAGCAAGTGTCAGTTCCTAAACTATGTGGGAAGGGCCACACAGCTCCCTTCTCAGGCAATCTGTGTCACTCAAGTCTTTGTCTTATTAAACAGACAGGAAAGCTGTTGTGACTTGCTAAAAATTTTGAGAACCCCAGAAGTTTTCCAGTTCAGGAGGCTTACTTTTTCCTTTCTTGGGAGAATGGTATTGACTGTAGTAGGGGGATTTAGGTTTATCTTGAGCTTGTTAAGGTGGCAGGGCTGGGTAAAAAGAGTCTGCCTCCAGGGCTAAGGGCAGTGGTGGGAATTCTCTAACCATCACCCTTCTCCAGGTGCTTGGGGATGTATAGTTGGGATGTACGTGCTTGTTCATCTGAAATGGGAGCTTCTCTTTGATGGTTGTCTCTGGACCATGGCAGTGTCAATGTTTTTCTAGGGTCACCATACCCTGCTGGGGCAGAGACATTGTGGCTCTGCTAGAGGATTGCTAGAAATTTTGAACTTGAATGAGGACTAATGAAATTGACATCTTGTTCCAAGAGGTCACATCTGCACCTTGATCATAAATCTGAGCAAAAAGCAGAGTGGAAATCTTGATTGCATTCCAGGACTTGTAGGTAGGAGTATTTTTAACTTGGCCTGGTAATTGCCTGGCTAGTAATGAAAAGGAGAGGTGGCCAGCATGAGGTAGGGAGTATGTGAGCGTTGTCCTCTACTTTATGACAGAGCTAAGAAGAGGAATGGATGGTCACAGAATTATGTATTCAGAAGAAAACTGGAGACATAGATGGGAGAACTGGAAGAATTATGAGAGACTCCTCTAAGTGCAATAACAGCTTAAGGGAAGACAGAGTTCCTTACTTTTAGTTGTTTGACCCCAGAGAGAATTATATTTACTGTTTATTTGTAGGGCTGTTGGTGGAGTCAAGGGTGGAAATGAAAAGACTCTCGAGTTTTTTCCCCTAGAAGAAAAGGAAATAATCATTGCAGTCATTCACATTTCAAGCAGAGCAGAAGTTGTGCTTCTGATGCCCACTCAAGGAAGCTGGCAGTCAGAAGCACAGGGGAATAGGGAACCCTATTACTCTGAAGCAGGTCATGAAACTGCATCACAAAATAGCCATGAAAATGGTGATTTCAAAGTATGTGCTGTGTTGTGGGAAGAACAAGTGGGAAATGATGATCCATGAGCAGCATTGATACAACAATAGATCTAAAAGTCAGGCAGATCTATTTACTGCTTTAGGAAGTTTCTCTGCCTGACGAAGAATCACAAGAGGCTATTCCATTAGGCAAAAATAGTACTGCAGAAACTTGTGTGGTGTTCATTAAGTACAGTAAGCACAGGAACTTTGTCAGTGTCTGACTTTCGCTTTGATGGATATACTACAGTAGGTTATATTCAATAAATCCTCATGATCTCTGTGTGCCTTGTCATTCAAAATGAATCATTATTTCTTGCTAAAGAGCTACTGAAAGTCTAAAAGGTCTGCTCATCGTGCACTGTCATGTCCTAGGTTACTGAGCTGTGTAATTGATGCCACTGAAGTCAGTGCAGAGATGGGAAATCAGCAAACTTTGAGGAGCTGTGTCTGATGCACTGGAAGTGCTCTCCCCATACAGACATAAAGAGACAGCTGTATAGCTGTGAGTGATACCTGGTCTCTAGGTCTTCCTCAGATCTCCTCAAATGCTCGTTTCTAGACCAATGTACAGTCATTATAACATGTACAAAGGAAAGATGGAGACACAGAAACCAAGGCAGATTAAAGCAGAACCCAATTCAAAATTGTAAAATTCACTTGGTTTTCACCATATTAAAACTTAGGCACTTTTTAAAAGGACTTTGAAAAACTGGGGGATTCTTGAGCAGATGTGAGACAGTAGGAGGACAACAAGGCAAATGTGCCAGTTGCATTCATTTCTAAGTGAAACTAAACTTCATTAGCTTGGTGATGTCTGAGAACAAAACTTAACTTTATTCAGCTTTTAAGCAAGATATTGGGAGTCGTGCATGACCCCATTTAAACTTCATGATTAGTTTCCATACCTCTTCTGTGCCCATGGACATGACTAAGATACAAATGGGCTTGCTCATTTTCTAATTGCTTTAATTGGACCGTGGATAGAAATCAAGCAGGACAGACGTGGGTGCAATATTCTAGGGCCAGAAAGAGACATTTGTTGATCATGTCACTGTATAATCTCACAGCCTATAAAAACATGCAGTATTGAAAAACCTAGCCACCTAATTTCCTGGAATCAGTGCTAATTAAAAAGCAAATTGGAATAGGGAACAGCTGAAGAATATCCAACTATTTCTATGATTGTAACCACTTGCAGGAAAGGACAGATGAGTAACTGTTGTGTTTGAATTGGCAGGCATTCATTGTACATCTTCAAGGCTGCTGAGAAAATGAAATTATTCTGTTTTAAACAAAGATGCATTTATTATTCTTCCTGCTATTTAGTACACAATATCCTTAATAGATACAATATAAGAAGAAGGATGCTGGATGAGGTCTAAAACAAAAGTACAATGACCAGGTGCTGTAACACAAATATCTAAGTGTCACATTTGAGTTCACTGAACTGCACCCCTTGCTCCATATTCTAATGCCTACAGGCAGTGGTCCTGCAAAGTGCTCACGTTTAGATTGGTGTCAGCACTAAGTTCCTAAGAAGGTCTCTTGGCTGAGGGGAATTTGGGCTTCTGTCTCCAAACCTGCTTATGTTACAAGAGGTCTAGGGATGAGTCCAGCTGAAGCCCTGGATTAGAAGCAACACGCAGATATTGTGGAACATGAATTCTCAGAAATTTGTCCTTTGCAGGAATCACCACCTGCTTTGTTTGGTGCCAAAATTATATTGAAAAGTATTATCCACCTCTTAATATTTGTGTCTCTGCTGGGATGAACAGTAATGGAGAGTGTACTCTAGAAAGTAGCTATGGAACCTGGATCTTTGACTATGGCTCTGCAGCACTGATTATGTTGTCTTCCTTAATCTGCTCCACATTATTTTTAGGTTATGACTGTGAAAAAGCTAGCAGCTTGCTAGAGTCAATTTTCAAGAAAAGCTAGTGACAGAATAGGAATTTCTGCCAATCTTCTTAACTTGCACTGAAAGCCTACATTTTTATCAAGTGGCAAGAGCATAATATTGAGGAAAAAATGGCAGCCATCAAAGTATGTTCTTAACAGAAATATTCTGCTAGTTTTTGTGACCCCTTATTCCATACAGAAATTCTCAGATTTAGAAAGCACAGACCTACACTTCATATTGTTCATAGAACCCCCCTTCCTCCTTGATTGCTCATCCCAGTCATTGACTTTGTGATAAGCTTTTTTCTTCTGGTGAATCTATTGGAATCCTTCTTCATCTGGTTCTTGTTGCTCCCTATTCCCTAACCATGCCCTGTAGGTTGTTGTCACATGATTGTTATGCAGTACATACAGGATTGGGAAAAAAGAGCATGTGTATGAGAAGTAATAGTTCAGTAAGATATGACAATGCAGGGTCAAGTTTTGCCTTCTCTTACTGGCAAGTTTTTACTGAATTCAATATGGGCTGACAAGCATTGTTGGGGTTGGGAATTGGTCTTGGATAGCTGTGAGGCTCTTATGATGCTTGGGCATGGTGATTTAGCCTCTAAGGGTCTGTGCTCTACAAACTCCTCAATAGGGGACATGCTGGTCTTGGAAAAGCTTGCTCAGTAACTCAGGACTTGCTTCTCAAATTGCTATGGCTCCTGCAAGAATTTGCCTGCAGCGTGCACAGGCTCCATGCCCAAAAGATAAAAAATTGTGTGCTGGTCTACTTGATTCCATCTCTTTTGGATGCTGTGGAAATGAGATGCTTAGAAATAAGCAAGCTGGCTGTTAATGCTTTTTTTTTTTTTTTTTTCCTTTGGTTTTAATGGCTTGTACTAATTAACTGGGTCCTGTGTAGTTTCACATAAGTGGGAGTGACATAGGCACAAAGATCATAGGATGGCATTTACATTACTCTGTTTCATTAAACAGAAAAAGATTCTGTTTAGCAAGAGATACCTCTGAGGAAAACAATTCCAGAGGAGAGAAAAATATTTCTGTGCTCACTGAGAGCAGGGCTTCAATACAGTAGTCTAATTAAGATGGTTATCTGCTGGTAAACAAACATAGCTGACTTCTGTACAGTGGACAGGGGAATTTAAGGAGAGAATGTATCGACTGAGTCTGGAAGGAGAGATACAGCTCAACAATGCACCAGATAAACACATATGCTTTCTTTGTCTCTTTCTTTCACTTTGAGAAGGTCTGTTTGTGCTGAAGAACCTTTTTTTTTTCTCATTTGTGATTTTCGTTTTTTCTTATCTTTTTGTTTTGTTGTTTTCTTTTTTCCCCTCCTTTCAGCCTTTTCTTTGAAAGACTTTGCAGCAATGGATTGGCAACATGGGTCAGCCAATTCAGCTCTTCAGTGAATCACTTTGTTTCATTCTTTATTCTTTTATTCTGTTGGCTCTGAAAACACATTGCTGGTGCTGCCTTGGTTTAAATTTGTCTGCAAATCCCTACTGCATCAGTTAAGCCTTGTGCAGATGGTGGCAGTGCTGATCAAAATGACACTAAAAAGTTGTCTTCTCTTTTCTAAAGCCATGCAAGAGCATTTTAAACAAGAAGTGGGTTGCTATAATGATTTTGGTGGCTTTTATCACTGCTCTTTAAAAAGGTATAAAAGCCCTTTGTCTGCCTCTTCCACTTGTCCAGTTTGAAAAAATAAGTAAGACTTCCCCCGAAACTGATGAGTATAACAGTTTTCTTGCTTCAAAATCTCTTAGAAACCAAAAATTTATAAAGTGACAGATGTTTTAATTTTGATGTGAAGCCCTGTTTGGACTATGACACTCAGGAGCAGAAGGACTGAAGAAGTTTCACTGTGAGCTGCTGGAGCCTGAACAAGCAGTGCCCAGGCACTCTGAGGAAAGGCTGGAGACAAGGATGTTACTGAAACCAGCTTGGTACTGTGCACTGCGAAACTGTCCCTAATGGCTTCGTTTCATTTGAGTAAGTACATTGCTTATTCTGCTGAAAATTAACAAAATATCCCACCTATCTTTTTCTCATTTTTGGAATAAATAGTAGATATATCTGCGTCATTCATGCAGAGGTATGTATCCAAGCTAGATCTAAACAAAATACTACAAAAGACTACAAAAGAAACAGGAGAGTGAGGTAAAAGTAATGATCAAAAAATAAGGCCCTCTTAAATATTATTGACTTGTAAGTTCTGGAGTAAATAGTGTGGGAAGCTGAGGGAAATACCTGTGGTTTGTGAACACAGGCAAGGCAGGGATCTTGGTTATGCTCAAGTCAAGAAGTGGTTAACATCAACCACCCCCACTTTCTACTGCTCTGGTTTCCACAAGTTTCTCACATTTAAGCTGAAGCTGATTCAATGAGATGTGTCAGACAAACCCAAATGGCATTTCTGTGAGAGAAACAGACTCAATGGTTTAGTGCAAACAGCCAGCCAAGGTGTGAGGAATGCCATGTTTTTTAATTGACCACTTGGAGGCCATAAATAATAGGTAGTCAAAGAGATAGGTGAAAAGACTAGTCCACAGACAGAATCCATATGCTGAAATATGTTTGCATTAATTTTTTGCCAAAGAGCTTTGAATAATGAGCAGATTAGTAAAAATCAAAGTCCTTTGTGGATAATTTATGAACAGGAACAAAACGAGGTAAGTTATGAACTGCAAATAGTTCTACTATCTGTACTCATTGGCCTGTGGAATTCAATCAATGCCTAATGTTTTAGAGCTTTTTCAAAAAAAGTAATTTAAATTAATTCAGTTCATCTGGCAGAGTGGACACAGTCAAAGAGACCAGATGGTTAAGGA
Organism: Heliangelus exortis; assembly: GCF_036169615.1. Classification (NCBI taxonomy): domain Eukaryota; kingdom Metazoa; phylum Chordata; class Aves; order Apodiformes; family Trochilidae; genus Heliangelus; species Heliangelus exortis. Next base: position 110,872,944 of record NC_092422.1, on the reverse strand, counting down.
AATGTCATGCAATATCTAGACAAAAGGATATAGTTAGTATATATAAAGTGCCCTCTGATTATGCTTTTTTGTGTATATGGTTTCTCTTTTCTTCGGGAGCTTTTGGGCAACATCCAGCAAGAAAACCAGGAAACATCCAGCAGGAATGCCACAGGAACAAGCACTGTCCATAATTTGGATTAGAGCAGCAGATCAGACTTTATGAGCAAGAGATACAAATGCAAACTTGATCACATCTGGCAGAGAAACCCGAAGCACTGAAAGTTTAAAGAAAGCTGTTTAAAAATGCGGCTGAGAATTGGCAGTGGGAAGGGCACACAGGACTGCAAGCTAAAAAGGGCTTAAATGGTCTGATTTTATTGAAAAAAAATGTTTTTTGCCAAAGCAGCCATTTCAGTGGACTGGAGAAAGGCAACTCACAAAACTGTGTCCCTTGACGTGCACAAGAGGAAAGGAATTACTGTTCTGATTTTCTTCCAGAGCCTCCTCTATCAGCTTTTTCTCCTCCCTGCTGCTTCGGCTCAGGCTACAAATACCTCTGATCCATGTGCCAAGTGACCTGCCAGCCTCACATTGACTCCCTCTCTGCTTGTCACAAGCCCTGATTTCTCGTAGTTGCACCACAGAAACTTCTCCTGCAGCTAATATCTTAGGTTGCTTTAAGCATGAAGTGGCCAAAAAACACTGCAAAACACAGGGTGATTGGTAAGCATGTTACAGACCCAGGGAATATCCACTCTGAGTTTCTAAGAACCAGTAGTTTTTTTAAAAGGCTTGGAAACCAGCTCTCATTAAGGACTCTTTCAGCATTTTCTCAGCTAAGATGAAGTTGTCTCTCAAGTACTGCAATCTGCTACATGAACTCGATGAGCAATTTGCTAATGCTACTTGAAAAACTTGAGTGAATCTCTTCCTTTGCTTTCTAGGTTTCGCTGTGCAGAGCTCTTGCTGAAGTTCCTTCTCTTCTCTGTGGCCCAACAGTCTGAGGAGTTTTTCCTGAACCAAGGTATTCCATACCTGAGACCTTTTCCTGCTGGGTTGTGCTGGGCAAAGCATGGGTGGAGGTGGGCCCTTTGTACAGGTGGTGCAACATTGATTTCAGACTGAGTGTATGACATTTCTTGTAAAAAACGTGTTTTGGGGAATTTTAGAGTTTTGGTGCTTGGTAACAACTTCAAATTGATCAGAATTTCTCCTAACCTTTTTGGGTTTTTTTCGTCAAATGGCATCCACACAGTGCTTCAGGCCTTGAGACCTCCTTTTCTTTGGAGTATTGGGGATAGAAAAGCCCATTTTCCTTTAGCTGACCAGCATGAAACCCTAGCCTCCCATAGCCTCCCAGTCCACCTCATGGCCAGAGCTGGTCCATGAGTTCACTCTCCAGCAGCACATGTAGGTGAAACAGACCAGTTTGATAGCACTGAGTGAGAGCACATCCAATTTAATGGGGTAGTCTGGCATCAGCAGGAGGTCAGAACTGTGTGCTGGTCACAATTTTGCAACACCATTTCAGCTAGAGAAGGGGTGGAATAAACTAACTGTTTCTGAGTAGGAAATCAGAGGCTTCCTCAACTTTGGTTTAAGCAGTAACATGGAACTCCATGGCTGCTAATCCTCATTGGAAATTTCGAGAAAATGCTGTTTTAGGATGAGTAGAGCATTCACTTTGATGTTTAGGAAAAGGCAAATGTAGTTTCTCTTTCACGTTGCCTCAGAGCTTTAGCTTTTACCCATTGCCAAAAGTTTAGATTCCCACTCTAAAACTTTACTGATAGTGAAATGCCACCCAATTATATTGAATTGTCTCATCACTCATGGCAGTGACAAACAGGTTAGGTAATGTGCTGTGACAGCAGAACCTCTGCAGGTAGAAGACCACAATCTTACTCCAAGGCAAGTATCCCCCACCAATCTGGTAGTCTCTGTGTTCTTGCTTCAGGAGAGCATCTCTGTTCAGAAGGGTCACAAATCATCTGTAATATTTCACAGACTTGGGTATGTATCTCTTTGGGGAAATCACGTTCTTCCTCAAACCTCCAAGAGAGTTGCATGTACATAAAAGGAAGAGAAAATACTGAAAACACTACTGGCTTTCTTTTACTATTTCATTAAACATGCCATGCACTTTCAAGTCTGCTATGCTCTATGCTATATTGTTCTGGCACTGTGATAAAAAACAGTTTTTTTTTTTCTTTGATTCACTTTGATTCACCCTCAGCCTTCTTTTCAGTAGTATGTGAGTAACATCAATTCAGAGTAGTACAAATCAGTATGGATCCAGGAGCAAGTCCATCTGAATGACTTCTTCTTAAAAGAAGCCTCCTGTAAATATAGACATCTAATTTACCTCTCAGTTCAGTGCCAGTTTCTCTGACAGGTCTTGTCAGAGTTCAGCTGCTTTGGGAACAGACACTGGGATTTTGAAAGCAGTTGAGAGATACATTGACTTCCTTCACGGATCTTCTACTGTCTCCTCACACCAGGAGCAGAAATGCATTTATTGGCCATCTTGGTGTGAAAGGAAACAGACTGCAGCACAATGTTGCTCATCCATGTGCCCTTTTTCATTGCACTGTTTTGCTGTCTTTGAAAAGAAGGAAGAACAATAAGCTGTGACATACAATGGCATTTACACATGTTGACTTGCTAAAGTAAATATATATGTAGTTGTTTGAGGAAGACTGAAGGTGTTCCACTTCAGGAAGGCAGGCAGGCAGCTGATTTGCAGGCTAAAAGGCAGGCTGAAAATGGAGTACAGGGATGTAAGCAAGAAGAAAACAAAAGGCTAAAAAAAAAAAAAAAAAAAAAAAGGGGTATTTTCAAGTTTGCAGCCCTTGAACCTTTGAATGTCAATGCCTGGAGCAATGTGAATTGCACCTGGTGCCTTAAAAAGCAGTTTTGTCTGGTCCTGAGTGCAGCGTGGGAGAACAATGCAGGAGCTGCTGCGTGCCTTATTCGAAGCCTCTGCCTGAAATTGCCTCAGGTTTAGTCAAATGCCTGCCTTGTCACTGGCTGCACACATGGAATAAGCTGAAAGGCTTATTTTTACTATGGCATTGGACACTGCCTAACGTCAGACTTTGAGAGCCTCCTCTTCTCTATCCTGTAGTGGTGGTCTGGTTCAGGGAGGTCCTGGTGAAGGAGCTGGATCCTAGTTTTGGCACTGCCCTGGTTTGGGGTAGAGGCAGGAATGGATAGGTTTGTCCCTGTCCCCCTGCAGTGGGTGAAATGCATGTGTAGCAGACCAAACCCAGCAAAGGTGTAAATGACAGCCTGCTGGCCTTGTGGGCCAACAGTTTTGTGGACTGCAGTGGAAATCCTGTGCTGCTCCCAAAGCCAGAGGAAAAGGAGAGATAGGAGAGAGAAATACAGGTTTAAACATAAGGGATGGCAATAGCTCCCCCAGACCTTGTGTTCTGGATTAGTGCTACAGGGTCTTGGTATCAGGGGGCCACTGGGGTGTCTTCTGTGAGAAGCTGCTGGAAGCTCCCCTGGCTCCAGTTCAAGCCCTGCCTCTGGCCAAGGCTGAGGAGATGTGGGAAGGTGGATGCACCTCTGTGAGTAACATATTCCAGAAGGGGAAAATAAAACTTAAAAAAAACCCTACAGAGCAGAGGAGATGGGGAGGTGAGACCAGTGCCAGAGCAGAGATACCAAGGTCAGTGAGGAAGGAGGGGGAGGAGGTGTCGGAGCAGAGATTTCCCCACAGCCCGTGGTGAGGTGGCAGCTGTGCCCCTGAATGCTCAGATCAGCACTGCCACAACCCATCCTCAGGTAACTGCAGCACCTTTTCCTGATGTAAATCCTGCCCAGCACCTTCTCCTGACGTAAATAACAGAGCAGCTGTAATATGAGATATTTGTTCCATTTAATGTCTCACTGTCCACATTCTTACAGCCTTGAAAAGTCTTGTTTTGGCCCCCAGCGTGTATCTTAGGGATCAAGAGTGCCTCTTTTGCCTAATATTCTGTTTTGGCTATAAAAAAAAAAAAAAAAATTTGGAATAAGTGAAACTCTCATAAGCAGCTCATTTTTTAAGACCAAAATATAACAAAAATACTCACAGATTGACTGGACACAGTGTTTGATCAGGTATGACTGAAATGGTTGTTTAAGATACAGATGCTTAGGGGTGGTTTTCATATATTAAAGGGAAAAAAATGGGGAAAGTTAAATGGGATACTCTTAGCATAAACTTCCATGGAAACAAACAAATCTATAGGCAATGGCAGCCTCTGAGAAGAGCAGTAGTCAAGAATAAATACCCTTTAAATTTCCCTGTAGCCAAAGCAATAGTTTTTGGTTGGGTGGGTTTGTTGGGTTTTTTGGGTTGTTTGCTTGTTTGTGGGTGTTTGTTTTGGTTTTCACTAGCTGCTTGTTTTCTTTTGATAAAGTCTTTTCTTGTAAAGACTGAGGAATTTTCTGAAAATTCTGCTACAACGAACCAGACGCATGACTGCAGACAAAGATAAATTTGTGCTATTTTAAAGCAATCTGAGTGCTGAAGAAGCTCGGATAAACATAAGCAAGAGAGAGAAAGGTGTAAGGGATGTCAGGGGTAAGTCTGGCCTGAAATGCAAACTCATAGTAGTAGAGTATAGCTAAAGATGTAAGGCTGTCCTTCCACAGCAAGTAGATGTCAAGGCAGATGATGTGGCACTACTGGAGGTAGGAGATCCCACCAGAAAGGCTCAATAGATCACAAGCCTAGAATAACACTTCTCCAGATATCTAGTCAAGCCAAACACATCCAAGTTCTTAAGCATCTAATTGGTCTCACATGACAGCTCTTGGACACATTGCCTTTTAGAGTTTCTTCCTTTCCCTCACCCCTTTGAATGCAATAGCTGATTTTATTTCTAAAATCTAGCGTATAAAAATGCCTATTTTCTTAGTGTTTTTTACTCTCTTAAGGTCTGTATTGCTGCAGACTGCCATGAGCAAAAGCCTTTTGCCTGTGCACCTCAGAGGTACAGCCAGCTCTGTCTGAACTGAGGGGTTTTCCTTTGCATTGGTTTCACCTTCTCCTTTTTTCCAAGTGAAAGCTATATTATTCTAATGGAACATTGATGAGGCAGCACATATAGTTAAAAATGCAGATCTAAATGTAAATGATCTAAATGTTCATTTCTTATAATGTGTTCCATTAATATGCCTTATCGTAGCTCAAAATAATTTTTCAGTCAGTAAATGAAAAGAGGTTTTAGTCTTATAGATGCATTAATTCTGTGCTATAACAGACTGGAATGTTACAAACAAGAAAAAGATAGCTCCATAGGGAAAGCAAATTGTCTGCAACTATTAGCCTGAGTTAAGAGAAAAAAAAAAGGGGGGAAAAGCTTGTATTAAGGATGATATGGTCATTAAACTAATGAAAGGAGCATTATTTCACCATTAGCTTAAAGACTAGGAATTTATAGTATACTAATGTTAGAACTGTACTGAATTATGTTTCCATTTCCTGCTGAAGTACAAAAAAAATCCCAAAGTAAAGGAGTTGGTGTATTATGTGCAGGCTCATGTGTTTGAATGTGTGCACATCAGCTTACAGGTCTAATACACACCTTATACTTGGGAAGGAGTTTGAATGTCCTTTCCTATTCTGAATAATGTAAACATGACCTAAGGCAGCATTTCACTGACATAATGTTTAAACTTTACTATGTGGATGTCTTCATCTCAGCTCACCACACTGTTTCCTCCATAATGAAGGAAAAAAAAATAGGGCTTTAGGACATGGTCTGTTTGAGCAGATTTATTTATGCATATTGATTTGAAATAGGAAGCCTCTGCAAGTGTCCATTTTTTAATCTATTGACTGCAAATGGTGTCCACGCCGGCTGCCTTACATTTGAATATAAACATGTTTAGTTAGGTGAATGCTACACTAGAGTTAGAATTCAGTTCATATATGATTACACTTAAACATCAGTATCTGGGTGTAAGTGAGGTTTTTAAGCTTCTGTTATAGCTTATGAAGAGTCTAGTTTACATTAGTTAAAAGGTCTAGAGGAATTGTTTGCCAACCTTATGTTGGGTGTCTGCACCTGCAGATCAGAGGTGGCTGTGGACAGTAGGCACGTTCAGGATAAAAATGCCAGCAATGCCAGGGAAATTGTCTGAATTTAAGGTTAATAATGACAACAAAAATACATTTAAGATGTGATGCTTCCTTGGTATATAGAGGCTAACACACACATTTTGAGGCATCAGGAGTGGTAGAAAAAATTACTGCCTTTTAGGCAAAAATCAAGGTTCAAACATCAAAACCAAGATGAACGATGGGCAAGATGAGCTGTTCACATCATGAAAAGGTGTTAATAACAATTTTCCTTCGTGTTTTGTTCCAGCTTTTGACTATCAGTAGATTAAAGACTCTGCCCCAGAAGCTGCATTAGAAATAACATGAATAGTCACTTAAAGACTTATCCTTCATGAGGTTGGCTAATCTCTGTGAATCCACTTAACCACCCCAGCATGTGACTGCTCTGAGTTCCACCATAGAAGACTGCATTAAATTATTAATAAATCCATAAATTAATAAATTCCTTTGTTTAAAATTTGTAGCTTGAAAATCTTGAGAAAACTTGGATACTGTGATAAATGCTTATTACTTGTATACTTTTTTGGACATGAGTCAGAATGATTTTTTTCTTACCTTCAGCTATAGTCCCTCTAACCGAGGATGTATTTTCCATGTTGAAGTTTCACTGATCTATACAGGTTCCTTTCCAAGCTGAACCTATTCCTGGAACTGGAAAGAGCCCAATGGGGGGGGGATACAAAAATGACTAGGGAATGGGAGCACCTCTCTCATGAAGAAAGGCTGAGAATCCTGGGACAGAGAGGGGATTGTATAAATTACTTTAAATATCTAAAGGCTGGGTGTCCAGAAACAGGACGAGGGACAGGGGGCACAAACTAGAACACAGGACATTCCATCCGAACATGAAGAAAATCCTCTTTACTTTGAGTGTTACAGAGCACTGGAACAGGCTGCCCAGAGAGGCTGTGGAGTCATCTTCTCTGAAGATATTCAACCCCCACCTGGACCTTATCATGTACAACCTGATCCAGGTGAATGTGATTTAACAGGGGAGGTGGACTGGATGATAACCAGAAGTCCTTTCTAACCCCTACCATTCTCTGATTCTATTTCATGTCTTAGATCATCTCTGGTCATCCTTCTCTCTATACAGTTTTTAGTTCCTCCCAGTCTTTTGTGTGAAATTGGTCTGACTGTGGCTACATGCTGTGTGGGGGCTGAACATGTTGTTGTGCCTTAGGGCAATGGCAAAATGATTCTTCCTCTCAACACCTTCTATAGAGAGTGCTGATACCCTGTTTTCTTTGTGCCCACCCAGACCACTCTGCTGGTGTTTTCTGAAAAGTATCTATGATGACTTTCTTTCCCTTATAGTGAATGCAGACCCATTCAAACCCAGTAACATTTTTTCTCATGTATGTTACTTTGCTCTTAAGAGCCCTGAGCTTCACTGGCCACTTTATTTTTGGGTCACTTACAGTATGGTGAGCTTCTTTTGCAACTCTTCACTGACAGTTTTAGGTTGTGCTCCCAAGAATTACTTATTGTTACTGGAAAATATCAACGTGTTATACTTCCTGTTTTCAGGTTTGTTTCTGAATGTGTTCAGCAACACAGAACCCACATGGTATGGGTGCTTGGTGTTGGGTGGCAACATCAGGATTTCTCAACCTGCTTTACTAAGAGATGTAGCAAATATGATGACAGATCTGAAGGAAAACATCATTAACAGACAAACCAGAACCTTAGCAATACTTTTCATATAAGTGTTAGCCCCTAGACATTTGGATAATGTAGGCAACTGCACATCTTGCAGGACCCTCTCTAGAGGCGTTTATCCAGTTATTCTTAAACCAGGCAAACATTTACAACACTTTAGGTTCTACCAAGCTAAATATCTCATTGAAATGTAGCATAAAAGATCGAATAAAATAATAGATTATATCTACCATCCTAATTAGATTAATTTAATAAATAATGATCAGACATTGATCTTACAAGATTATTGACCAAATTAATAAGTGTCTGTCAATAATCAGATAAATCCTTGCTGCAGTGCTACCCTGATACAGAAAAAGCATTTACTAAGATTAGGTTGACTTGGACCTTTATGTGGATTTGACTTATGTGGTCATTTCTCACCTGGAGTTTGTTGCTTTATTATAGTCCACAATCACTCTAACTCAAAAAGAGGCTAATTGCTTGAGTCTTAAAAGCTTTGCAGAGGAAAAGTGAATTTCCTTTCATTCCTTTTACAAATGGTTGGAAATACAAATTAGGGCTAATCAGAGACTTCAATGTATGAAGTCAGGAACATGTGAGGTTAGACTATTACTTTATGCTGACAATATGCTTTTTTTAATATCAGATCAACAAAAGTATTTTGATAATATACTGGACATGGTAGTCAACTTTGGGAAACATTCCTAGTATAGAATCAATTGGACTAAATCTGAGGTGATGGCAATCTCCCAAACTGTAAGAGAGAGGAAACTAATCAATATCTCCTTTCAATGGCAATAGACTAGTTTTAAGTATTTGCATGTTCAGTTTCCTAGGAAAAGTAATAAAATTGTTAGAGCTAATCTTAATCCTTTAATTATGGAACTGACTAATGAGTTAAACAGATGGTAGACTTTCCCCCTCTCATTATGGGGGAAGGTTAATACAATTAGAATGAATATATTACTCAGCCTTCTTTCCATCCCAAGTACATTACCAGTTTCTGTTCCTTCTCTCTTACTTTTTTTTGGAAATTAATTATGTTTCAAGTTCTTGGGGATTAAGAAAGAAACAGAAAAAAACTCATTAAGGAAATTTAGGAGCCTTATACAATTCAATATTATGTTGCATTATATGCCCTCTGTCTTAGGGGAAGGTGTCTTGATTGCTAAATCATTATTTTTTAGGATTGTCAGTGTGGTAATAGAAAGAAGAGAATTAGTGTCTTCCCCACATTTATGGACATTTTGAATGTTGAGAACTTATCTTCTCCAGGACCTTTGCCATGGTTTGGAGGCAGCTGGAAACGTCCTCTCTCACAGGCAGGGTTTTCAGCTTGGTTAAGCTGCAAATATGTGCTGCTCAGGAACATCTGCCATGGGAGAACTGGCACAGAAATTCCCCAAAGTCATGAGGGAAATGGTTTGTGCATGACTTTTGTTCACCTTGAGGAAAAACATGCATCAGAATGCAGGAGGCAATTGATACATGAGAGAAAGCAAAACTTAAGTATGCAATTATGGGACAGTTTAGGAGCCATTGTTGTCACCCACAGTCCTTTTCTTGGAGTTTTGTGGCCCTTTTGGCAGGATTAGAAGTAGTCTGCATGAGCAGATAGAGCCTATATAAAAATCCAGTCACTGGTGTAACTGCTACTACTTTATTCAATCTAAAACCATGTATGATATAGCTCTTGTGGTTGAGACATCTGACTGCCTTCCCAGAATCATAGAATCATTGAATCAAGGAATAATTTGGGTTGGAAGAGACCTCTAATGTCACCTATTCCAAACTCCCTGCAGTAAGCAGGGACATCCTCAACCAGATCAGGTTGCTTAGAGCATCATCAAGCCTCACCTTGAATATCTCCAGAGATATTCAACTACCTTCCCGGGCAACCTGTTCCTTTTTTCTACTACCCTCATGGTAAATAACTTTTTCCTAACATCCAATCTAAATCTACTTTTCTCTAATTTAAAGCCATTGTCCCTTGTCCTATCATCACAGGCCCTTGCAAACAATCCCTCTCCATCCTTTCTGCAGGTCCCCTTCAGATACTGGAATGTCACTATTAGGTCTCCCTGGAGTCTTCTCTTCTCCAGGCTGAACAACCCCAAGTCCCTCTCCATAGGAGGGGTGTTCCAGATCCCTGATAATTTTCATGACCCTCCTCTGAACACTCTCTGTCCAAGGAGTATGTATTAAACTCATGTAAATTGTTTCAGTCTGGTTCTGTAGCACTAATCACTGGTGCTATTTGTAAAGGCACTGGGATTAGGATTGTATTGTGAATGCTGCTCTCTGTGATCCCTCTTCCTCCTTACCTCCTGGCTATTTATTTTCCCCTGCTTTATCTTCTCTCCATTTTTATTAGTCTTTCTGCCAGCTAAATTTTATGGGATGCATTTAAGTAAATATGATTGGTAGCTCTACTCATTTTATGGTAATTTCTGTTTCCATAAAAAAAAAAAATCAAGAAAAAGTAAAGGAACTGAAAATAACATTGACCTTATTTCTGAAATTCTTTGCATGACGTGGAGAACAATTTGCAAAAAAAAGAGCAGTGTCAGCAAACCACCAAACGACAGCTTTCATACTGTATTTCTGTCTTCCTGTCTGGAGATTATGCAGTCTTTTTTTTTTATTTTTTATTTTTTTTTATTATAGACCACATTTTATTAGGCAGCTCTGATAATCTCATTTACAAATACACCCGTTATAAAGAGATATTGATTTTAACATTAGCCATACTTCCAAAATATTGCCACTGTGTGTAACTAAGCACTGCATATAGGCTACAACAAACCATTGGGAAGATCTTGTGCTGTAGCTGTTTAGGACGTGTAAAATATACTTGTTCACACTTGGATGGCAGCTAGCCATACAGGCATAGGAACAGCATTTCTATTTTTACTTCTATTTCCAGCTTCTGGGTGCAGATATGAACAGAAATGTTTAGCTGGATGGACATAATATTTGGTATGGGTCTTGTCTCTTTTATGCCTTAGCATTGTGGCCATTGTACTTCTTTGTTCACTCTTTCTTTTTCTGATTACTCTGAAGTTAGTTTTGCGAACATGTCTCTAACCTTTTCTAGTGTACAAAGGACTCAAACGACCCACAATCTGATTACATGTTGCATGGAAACAGATTAAAGAAGGACTATCAAAGGACAACTGTAGCACTCAGAAGTAAATACTGGTTTTCCTCACACGGACAAAGTCAAATTTTTCAGGAGCGAAAGACATTCTAGAGTAAGGGAATCTGGCAAATCAGACAAGACAGGATGAGAGGTCCTTTCCAATCCATTTGATTCTATAATTCTATTCTATGAATGTCTTTTGGGACCATTGCAGCCCCCTGAAGCCCACTGACTTCAGCAATTTCCCTCCGTCACACAGAGTGTGCTTCTGGCTCTTTGAGCTCTGACACATGGGTGAAATCTGGACTTAGCTTGAAGTTGGACAGACTTTCATCAAGATCTTCAGGGAAAGTGGTCTGGTTTCTGATTTCAATTTGTGCCCTAGACTAATTTTTAAAATGGAATAAATAGTAATAAAAGCACATAAATCAGAAAGTAATGCCAGGAAGAGTATAAACCCACAACATTTAGGATGGAAATTATGTTGTTTAAAAATTGTTTTATATGTGTTTTTGCGGAGAAACACACGTGGAGAAGAAATAAGTATTCATAGCTCAATAAGCAGAGTCACTGAATATTGATAAATCATATTTTTCTGTCACACTAGGATAAGACTAATGAAAATACTATGTGGCAGTCAGGTAGTTTTAGATAAAAATGAGTATTTTTTCTTTTCTAGTGAATTAATTGAATGGATGACATTAAAAATGTTGTCTTGGAGTGCTAAAAATTTGAAAATTTACATCCTATTCAGGTCATGTGGAAAAGACATCGAAGAAGCTCTTGATAACGTTATAAATCTTTGTGGTAATTTTCTTCCTTTAGTGATAGAAGAAATTAGCTCAATAATTCATCTGTAAATGTAAATTATGGTTTTCCTTTTGTGTTTAAACCTCTGAATCTTTCTTCCATGCTTATATTTTTTTAACCTGGTTAGAAACTACAAATACTGTTATTTCTGCAGTGTCATAGCAAATGGATACAGCTCACACCTGGGTAGACAGAGTAGATACCACGGTCACAGATTAAAAAACCAGGCAGACAAACTTTAAAGTGCTTAACAGGAGTATCTTCCTCACACCCAGTGCTTTGCAGACCTTCATGGCCAGCCTGGAGAAAGCAGTCCTGGATCAGTGGGAAAGGATACCAACCACTGTCAGGAGAGAAAATTATCATCTGTGATTTGGGTTTCCGCTGCTGAATTATCCTGGCTATTTTTCAGCAGAAGAAATCAGCACAAGAAGGTGGACTTAACTCCCCAGACCTTGTAAATTCACACTTCCCAAGAGAAAAATGTGAGGTGCCATCTGTGTTCAGTGCTTGCTTTTTCCCTCAGGTGTGCAAGCTTTAACTAGAGGAAAAAGGAATTATCTGCTTTTTGATACCAGATGTTTCCCTATGAGAGGCAAGATCTGGGTGCTTATGAAGTGACTTGCTGGTGAGAAGAGTTCCTTCCTGCACTAGTTAAGAAGTTTTTTATGCTCTGATAGGTGAGGGTTTATATCCTTTCCAGACTTCTGCATTTTTTGGTGTCCATATGCAATATTTATCAAATAAAAAAGGAACCAGGCCATAAAATTGTAGATGACAAGATTTAAAGGGACACCTTAGATCATTGTGTCCCTCTTTGTTCTGCAAGGTGATGTGATGGACACATCTGAGATTAATTTGCATTTCTCATCCTTAACTGAACAGATCTGCCTACCCAATTCTATCTTCCCTAATGCAGTATGTGTTTCTCTTTATCACCTACTTTCTGTGTTTTGGGAATTAGCAATATTTTTAAATGCCCATATTATTTACCTGAAGTACATGAAACGTGTAATTTTGCAAAACATTTTATGAAAAACGTTAGAATGAACACAAAGATTGCATGGCCTTGGTAAATTATGTTTTATTGTAGAACTATATTAATTTAGTGTTTGCAGCCCACACCTGTAATTTCCTTTTGATAGCACTTTTCAATTTTATAATATATTAGGCAGCATACTATATTATATACACCTCTCAGGTAAAACAGACCTAAGAAAGTAATTAGTCTTCCCTCAGAAGTTTGCTTTAGTCCCCTATTTAACCCCTTAATTCAAATCTCAAAACCAGTCTTGTGATTATTTGGCTGTGGGACTATTACGGCTTTGTTTTGGGTATAAATAGAGGCCAAGAGTCAGCAGCAGCCATTTGTGTGCTTTGTTCAAATGCTATTAACAGGCTTATTCATAAGGATGGTGATTCACATTTTTTCTTTCAGAAGTTTTTGATGAATGAAGACAACTGGAAGCCCAGGTAAGTGTCCTTTCATACCATCACTCTTCTCTTTCCTATATTTAGTCTCTGAAATCTAAAAGTATGGTCTTCATACTTAAAAGCATACCTCTCAAGACAGAAGTTTATTATGTATTTTTAAAAAATCTATTATTATCACTTAGGGTTTTTTAGGATTTTTTTAGCTTTTGAAAACCACTTCTTAGGTTTATTTTAATCAGGTTAAAATATCAGTGAAAACTTCTGTAAAAACTAATAAATGAAATGAAATGCAATGGTGTAGGCAATTGCACAACTGTTCAAAATTGCAGGATGAGACACTGAGCAGATACTTTCATAGATGCTTACTGCAGAGGGGTTTTTGTTTTTGTTCGGTTCGGTTTTTTGTTATTTTTAAAATTTTGTTTATTTTACAGGCTAGAAAAGCAGTTCTTATTTTGAGTTGAAAAACTCAACCTAGTGTTCACAAAGGCTATTCTTGTCAAGGACATTATTAATAATCATTGATGGGATGCAAAGGGCCACAAGAGCTGAAAGAATTTGTTGCATTCAGTCAAGTGAGGAGCAAGCTTGTTAGTCCTTTCATAATCTCCATACATGCTTTTAGTTCTCCTTATCCTTATCCATAGACTTTCTAAGTCTCTACAAGGACCTTTTTTCAATGCAAGGACTGACTGGAGATTGTTTGGACTGATGTGCTCCCCCAGTAGCCTCTGCCAAGGTAACAACCATAGTTAACACTGGAGAAGGTTTCTCTCTTCAGTTTTTTCATTTTAAGATGTATAAGGATAGTATTCTGAAAAAGGAGGTTTTCTCTAAATATGAATATAGTCAACGTATGGGTCAGAGCTAGTTGTTCTGAAGGGATAAATTTAGAAGGTGCATGAGCACCTCCATACCTTCTTATATTGTAAGTTTTATTACTGAGCAGTGGGTGCAAAAAGTGTAAAAAGATATTAGAAAGGCTGAGGATAACTCCAACAAAATATCTTTTGAGGCACAGTACAGAAGCAGTTGTGCCTTTGTTAGGTAAATCTAGAAAGGCTGGAGGTGTCTGTTGTGGTATTAGAGGCAAAGTCTCCCTTTACAGAACATCTATAGAGCTTTAATCAGTAGCATAGCAATGCCATGTAAATTAAAAGCACAAAACTTTGGAATGAAAAGCTTGTGTTTATGGACAGAGACAAGCAAAGGAACTCAACTTAATTCAGCATCTTAAGACCTTATTCTTCTACCTTTCTCTAGGCAGTCTTTCTCCCAGCCTTTCTGGATATAAACAGGTTATTATTATTTTTAGAAAATAATAATTTTTATGTCATATTACTGTTTAAAGCCAAGAAACACAAAAGGAGAATTGAACTTGGAGACAACATGTAAGCATATAAATTATACTAAGAGCTTTATTATGGGTGCCTATCTCCCCATATAAACATCAGAGGGGGAAGGGGGGAGAAGCCCTAATAATAGGACTCAGGTGGGCAGTAGTTTACAAATCAGTTTGCAAGTGAAAAACAGTTTTAGTCCAAGTCACTGCAGTTTAAAATTACTGAAAAAAATTGGCCAAACCCATGACTAAAGCTAATCAGAGTTTTCTCTTGAAATATAAAGGCATTATTAAATGAGTGTGTAGGAGGCTGAGAATTTCAAGGCAAAAGATACAAAAACATGTTGGATTGAAATTTTTTCTTGAGCAAAAGGAAAACATTTGTTGGAAGGAGCTTCAGATCTAACTGAATGAATAAGCACTTTGGTAGAGATATCTGGGGTATGCAGAAGGTCTATAAGGAATGGAAAAACTTGTTGGTCAGTGGGAAGTCCAGGAATATCTTGAGAATTGATTAACTCAACTGGAGCTTGCACAAAGTAAAATTGAGGAAGCCTTCTGTTTATATTTAGGCCACAGTTTATATTTATTGATCCCCCCATCGAAGGCAGACCTTAAATGCACCTCCAATCGCAGAGAAATGTAGCAAAGGTATTAAACCCTGCAAACTTGTTGGCACGGACAAAGGTCATCACCATGATCACAGACTGTGAAGATGTAGGCACCAGCCACTGCGTGATCTGATCTGCAGTTTAAGGCTGGAGAGCTGTCAGTGTCTTCTCTTATGTTCCAGTTTCTGATTCTGCAAAACAAACAGACTAGTATCTTAGCCAGCAAAAAATACCCGAAGAGCAATCTCCTCTGAGGATGTGTCAGAACTTTAAATGATAAACCAAAGAGGAACCAGTGCATTAATTCTTAAAATATGTTTGAACTGCAGCCAAGTAATGATCTCCTATAGGATAACATATGGGACTTCAGCTTTTTGTGTTCAGCTGGTGTCAGTGCTGCTGAATCTTATAAATCATAATGATGCTTTCACAAAGTTAAACTGTGAATGAAAGTAATCGCAGAATGATAAGAGCAATTCGGCATCTCCATGTGTTCTTGGAAGTAAGTTTTGGTTACTACTGCCCTAGATCACAAATGTTAAAAAGTAGGCTTGGTGCAGGTCATGACCATCTGATGGAAAAAGTTTAGGGGTACAAAAGGTATAATCCTTTTACTACAGGAGCCCAATTTCCTGCTGTAATGCAGGTGGAAACTCCAAATAAAGCAGATAACAAACTTTATCAATAGTTTTGGTCACCTCTTTTTTCTAGACAAGAAGACTAGAGGCATAGATTCACTTCAAAACCATCTTTACATCACCATCTCAACCAGCCATCTATCCAACTCAGGAGTTTTCAAGTTTGTGTTCCTTTTTTTTTCTTTCTTTTGTCCTCCACTTTCCTTTTCCAGAAAATTGTCAGTTAGGGTCATATAGCTTCATTTTTAAAGTATTCTGAAAAACTTTTTATGGTGCATTTATTATAGGTAGAAGCATTTGAGAAAGTTCAACATTAATACACAAAACGTTGTGGGCATCCATTGTAAGCAACATGTCTTCTGCCATCTGCAGTCTAATACATTGGAATGGAGAATCAAATCCAAGGGGAAAAATATCATCAATGATAGTTTTGAAGCTTTTGTTGCTGTTGATGTAGGTTTTTGAGATGATCAATATCTCCCAGTAGGGAAAATTGTTTTCATGCTTGAAGTGTAATATAGAGCAAACATTGCTGCCAGGAGGCTGAAAATTTCAGTTTAAGATTGAATGACCGTAGGAAGAAGCAAGAATCTGTTTCTGACATACCCGTAACTAAGCAGTCAGTGAGATAAAGGCACTGGAATGTAAAGACAAAAAGTGGGCAATCCTTAATCTCTCATTTGGACCTTGGATTTCTTACTGATGCCACTGACTTCTTGGTATTCTTTGCTGGTTACAGCAACATCTTTCCTTCTAAGCATCACTGCCAATAACTGCTGGGCACTCAGTTACATTCATTCTTAAATTCTTACAGTAAGAAAGTCTGGAGATGAAAATTCTAAGACAAATTATGTCCTTTACAGTAATGATTATCAGTATTGTCTCTCCTTTTTAAGCAACACTCTCTTTAAAATAACTCTCCTTTTGGAGTAGTATGATCAAAGATTTTCCCTGGCATCATTAGCAGCGCTCAATAACCTACTTATTTCCTTCTTGAAGAAGTAGTGGTGTAGTCCTGGTTGAATCTTGTGCTTTTCCTGGGCTCATGCTGTGTGCTTTTTTTTCCTTAGCTAGGAAACTAGTTATTCTTTAAAGTCCCTTCCAGCCCAAACCATTTTATAATTCTATGATACCTGCACACAGGTCTGCTTCTCTTATGGCTTTGCCCCCCTTCTCTGTTCCTGTTTTGCTGATTGAGAATGGCAATGAAACTTGGACACCAGAGTGAAAGAGTAGATGTGTTCCCCTGGTGATAGCTAAATAATGCAACCAAACAAGAAAAATACAGAACAAAGTACCAAAGCAGACAGACAAAGAAATATACAGGGTAATGCATCAAGTCATCACTAGATAAGAGAAAACATAGTGATCCAGAAAGATACATTACCACTTGCATACGTTACCATTATCCAGATCCACAGTTTCTGTGGAGCTCCAGTTGCAGGATTTGGCAAGGGGGAAAGTCCTATGTGGTGCATCCACCCAGAGGTGAGACATCCAAAGTCACTGCAAGAGGGTCCAGCCTTATATCCTTAAAAATCAGCAAATCAGAATGACTTGCATATTTTGCTGTGTGGGACTATCTGTTTTTTGCCCCCTGACCAACCAGGGCCAAGACTTGGCCAGGGTCCTGGACATAAGTGGTAGGGTTTCCTAAAATATTGTCTCCAGACATCAAGTCAGCAAAAATGGTATTTTGGGTGGTTAGTTGCTGGCATCAGTTATAACCCAGTACAATACCCACTAATACAAAGGTTATTAGTAAAAAAGACAGGATTCATCTATAGGTCAACTCTAGCTTGGGCCTGTTGTCCAAGCCTTAGTGCTACAGTTCCCTTTATGATACCTGTCTCCCAGATAAACTTTTCTATCTCTTTTAAGGACATCCTCTTTGGGGATCTTGACAACTACATTTCCTCAGTTGTATCTTTATCTGTACATTCATATTCCTAACAATTCATCTTTGCCAGCACGTATGCTCTAGGTGCCAGAAATATGTCTTTCCCACCCCAGCACTGCTTGCAACAGCACAATGCCATGAAGAGAAACTTAATGCTGGTTATATATTACTTATTTTTGCAGTGGAATACATTCAATTAAAGAAAAGTCAGAACTTGTCTGAAGTGAATAAAAAAAGGATTTTGTTCTGAACTGGAGAATACAGGCAGAATTCAATGTTTACTGCAGGCTGCCTTGGGTCCCAGATGAATGAAAAGTCAATGAATTAGTGACAAAGCTGCATACTGCACAAAGACATAAAACCAGGTACGTAATTGTGGCCTTGCTTGGTCTAAACACTACTAAGATTTGGATTGAGTGTATCATTTGAGTTCTGTTAGAATACCTTGATGCACATGGATTAACAAAGACAAGCATGTAGACAGCCAAGATTTATTACCCAAGTATCCTGAGCCTTTACAGCTTTGATAGTTTTTTTCTTTTTCCACAGTGTAGAAAGCTTTTTTCTGAATCTCTATGCTTCCTAAAATGCTATATTCAAAAGATTTAAGCCTTTAGGAAGGATATGAACTTTTCTTTATAAAGTATTCCTGGTTCTTTTTTCTTCTTGTATAAATCTTTAATTTCCATGAACATGTGGAAAGTCTTTGATAAGAAGATAATTACTTCCAAAGACTTGGTCAAAAGTGATGAAAAGGATAACTGTATAATACAAGGGCATCTGAGATGTGTTAATGTTGAGAGAGTATTTACATATTTTAACTGACACAGCAGAGTTGTCTGAAACACAAGTCAGAGATCAGACTTTATGGATTGAAGTCACAGATATTACTCAATAAATGCCAATTAACACCTTAAGTTAGACCCCCTCCAAAACAGATGTCACCTTTGACACTATGCAGTGCTCCCAGTGACAAGGTCTAAATATTTCCTAACATTTTCAATAGTTCATAATGCCACCAGCTCACATTTATGACAATTACTATCCAGTGAGCTCTCATTTCTATTCAGAGAGGCAAAGGGCAAGGTTGTGAGAATGGTTAAAACATGGAGGAGACAAGAGACAAAAAAAAAAAATACCAACAAAAAACCCACCAACAAAAAAGGAACTAGACAAAACCCTAAACCCCTTTTACTTTCGGCTTGAGGGCAGTTGTTTTGAGGCCAGGTTGGGAACCCCAGACCCAGCGGTTTTCTGCAGTTACCTGGGATGGGCAAGGTTTCCATGCACATGTTTATCCTAGGTTGTATTTAGGAACAACAAAGCAGATCCAGCATGGGTAAAAGCCTCTGAAAACCAAGCACTGTGGCATTGTAAGACACGTGGCTGACAGCCTGAGCTGATGGCACAGGGTGAACCCTGATCCCACACAGATGAAGTGGAGAGGGAACCCAGCTCTCCACCAGCAGCCCCCAAAGTTCCAGGTGAAGGGCACCTTCATGGCAGGGACATGAGGAAGAGAGAGGGTTAACATAGTTCCTCATGCTCAGATATGCAATTTTATTTTGTCTCTTCTTGTGTCTTGTAGTGCCTTATAATAGAGGAAAGTATTGTTTGTCCTTTGTTTGTCTGGCAACAATTTATGTAAAGGCAGTTTCCCTCAATATTTGTGAAGATCTTTAGCTTAGCAGTGGGGAAGATAATTTATTTCAAAAGAAAAAGGGAACAAAGCAGAAGGTGATTGTAAAACCGAAAATGCTGGCAGGGGACAGGCATGTACCTGAAAGTACTCAGGCTTTTTGAGGTTCAGAATGATAGTATCTGTATCAGTGTCTCTCCAGTAAAAAAAAACCCAAAACCCAACATATTATATTTTTTCTGTGAAATAAGCAAAAATAACTTCCATGGAATGGCATCCCCACAGGACACCAGGAGACCCTTCAGGAGGGCTTTGGATGAAACACAATTTCTCCGAATGAGCAAGGTGAAGTTAAATTGCTCTGAAGCCTGCATGGGCACAGGAGTGTCAGTGCTGCAGAAGAGGAAATACATCCTGTAGCCAGCAAACACTTTTTGTGTGTCCCCCCTTCATTGTTTTGATCACACAGGGAGAACTTTTAGGCTGCCTGTGGTTCTCACAAAGAAATTTCCTATGTGGGAGTTGCAAACATGTCATTTTAAGTAGCTAACAGGAGGTCTGTGCAATAACTCCAGTGGGACTTCAAGATACAAAAGCATCTTACCATGCTGAGCAGCCACATACTTGTGACTCTGCTGCACCCAGAGGGTGAAAGAGCTGCCAAGTGAACCAGAACATCAAAGAGAAGCCAGGGTGCAAACACCTTCAAATCAAGAAGATGTGAAGTAGCAGACTAAAGCTCTGCCATGGAGACTTGGAGAGTGGAGGTGCTTACCTGTGGTCAGTCCCTGCATTTTCCTTTGGCAAGAAGAAGCTAGCAGGTGAGAAATGGTAGCTTTCCATACTGTTGCTGGGCTGCAAGTGCCTCTGGAAACATCCTTGCAATGAAAAGGAAGAGAGGTTAATTTTTATCTCCCTGTCTCTCCCCTGCTCAAGGGTGTGTTGAAGAATGCCCCAGTGAAGGCAGCTTGTACTACACTGTTTGACACAAGCAAACTGGGAACATTGGTAAAATGACTTATGGTGGGGTTGTACTTTAGGAAGTATCAGTAATTGGGCATTTCTTCTCTTATTTTAGGATTAGCTCCTGACTTGGGATAGTGTGAACAGAGCAGCTATGAACCAATGAAATAAACGTAAATGCTCATTAGGTATGTTGGCAGGATCTCTATGAGTAAGCATAGGGTTTAGAGTGCAGTTGCATAGATACAGTGTTTTAAAAATATGGGATTTTGTCAGAGACTCTAAGAATTTTCCCTGCTTATAAAACCTCTAGAATCATTTGAAGATATGTTGCTGATGGGGAGAATTTTTCATGTAGTATGATAAGTTTAACTTCAAAGAGAAACATGTAGACTCACCATTATCTTTTTTGCAAAGTTGAGATTGACAAAAATATTAATTTACTATTTATATATATATATATATATATATATATATATATATATATGCATGTAATCAGTGGCATGGCTGACTGCCTTGTGCTTTTACCTTGAGTGCTGATAATAGAAAGCATGTTACACAGGAGATTAACATTATCTTCTTACTTCCAAGAAAGAACGTCAGTAGCTATTTTTTTGTGTTTAGAGTCTGTACCAATGGCAGTATCTGAGGGAGGGAGGTTCCCAAATACACTGCTCAGCAGCAACTCACAGTTATCATGCCATAGTGGCCAAAAAAACTGTCCTCAAGACTACAGGTCTTGTTACACTTAAGGTTTTTTATCTGGAAACAAAGCTGTTCTCCATTAACTGTCTGATTGTTTTCTGCTTTGGAGGGGGCTTGAACTGTATAGCTGCTGTCATAAGAACACGAAGGTCTAACTGAGATAAATCACTGCTATGCACCTCTGGCTAGGGTAGTTTAAAGGATGATTCAGAACCTCCTGATGCTGGCTGCTACACAGTCTGTGTTAGGTAGACTTGACCCAGTATATCTATCTCAATATAATTCAGAATCTTTAATCTGGAAAAGCATACTGTTTAATAAGCCAAATAATGATGATGCCACAGATACTTCATAGTGTAATGACCAAACACATTCAGGACTGTGGGACTGCAGCTGCTTCCCTTTTTTAACAAAATGTCAAGAAACATGATTATTCTGATAAATGTGAACATGACTCATCAAACATTTTAGACTGATGAGAAGTTTGCTTCTAAAGTGAAGCTGTCCATCCTCACTTACCATGCTTTGTTCTGCCTAGCAGAGTTGTCTTGGTTGCACAAAGCAAGCACCTTTCAGGTGAATAAAATCTAGAAATGCCACTCCAGCAGCACTACAGAAGCTGTGGGCATCCAGACCATGGGATCAGACCAACCATCAAATGGTTTGGTATGAAGTATGAGCACCAACTTTCTCCCTACAGATCTGCTCCTCTGTGAACTTGCTAATGCAGACACAGACTATATGGCAGCTCCATGGTTTTGGGTCCAACTACATTCAAGTGATTACAGATGTTTTTACTTTACTGAAGTCTGGATCAGGAATCTTTTTGCCCAGCCATCTCTTAAGTGAGCTGTTTGAGGGCCTTTGGAATACATATAGTGGGTTGAGAAAGAGAGGGCAGAATTTCTGAAGCCTGAAAGGCTAGATCCATCAATATTTTGCAAGCTTTCCTTATCTTAAGATCAGCTATCAGCTAAAATGGCTACTTGAGATCTTTTGAATGAGAACTCTTAAATCACATATAAGCAGGAAACTTCTTCCTGACAGCTGGTCTGCTATGCCCTGGAGGATAAGTATTAGAAGGCCTCTAATATGTATCTGCCAGTATAACTTGGCAGTCCATCCTGAGATGCTTTCAGAGGAAAGACTGCCATGTAAACTGCAATCAATTCAGACTGATACACAGCAAATTAATGTGTTTATGTGGCATTTTTGGCACACATAAACTTTTTATTAAGTACATTCAGTATAATTGCATAATGGCACATAGCATGCAGGACCAGTGACTTATTGGAAGTAATCCTAGTTCTATTTTTTGTCCTTAAAAATATATATATTATTGGAACTTTACAGCAAAAGTCATCTGGGAGTTACTTTCTGTCTGTTGTGGATGTGTGATGAAAATCCTGAGAGCCTTAGAAATTGAATGTTGGCAGCTGTGAGATTTCATTTTAGTCATTGACGATTGGATGCAAATGTGAGCCAAAGCAACTGACAGAGTATTGCTCATATCTCACATGCCATTGCTGAAAAAGTGTCATAAAAATGAATCACCTCTGCCCTGACATTATTCATGTTGTCTGTAATCTCCATGCGTACAAAAAATAAAATCAGAATACACAGAAAATGAAACCAAGGGAAAAAGGAACATTTCCACTGTTCTGGACTACTTATCTCTAACACTGGTGTGCAAGAAATTCCTAATAAATGTGATGAGGGTTACCTGAGCCTTCAGGGGAGTTTTTATGAACACTTTCCTTTAGCTAAATTCATGCTAATGTTCCCTGTAGTTTACATCCATGTGCATCTGGAGTGACCTTGATTACCCTGCAGGAGTTTTTTAGCACTAGAGAGGGGAAGTGGAGGGAAAAAGACTGCCAATGGATGGGTGAAGTTAAAATATTTCACATAACCTACTGGACTGTTCCCTCCCATGTTTGGATAGGTGTGATTTAAAATACTTGGTGGAAGCTGACAAAGATAATTTTAGGAAGAGGGTGAAGTATCAACTTTTCCAGGGTGACTGATCATTTGTGCTGTGTTTCTTCTCCAAATCATCCTAGAAGGGCTCATTTTTTTTCACAGTTACAGTGAGCATACAGAGCCAGGAATCCCTAGACCAAAGCTGCCCTTTGTGAGCAGATTCTAAAGTGTTTATTTTGCAGTGAAGGAAAGGTGCAGTGAAGGAATGGTGCAGTGCAGAAACTGGGAAGCACGGAAGAAAGAAAAGCACGTGGAGAAAGGGATGCACTGATGGAACTTGCCGAGCCCTGGTGCAATCTCACTGTCAATCAAGGTTGTGAGGAACTCCTCACAGAAGAGACCTCCAAACATAAAAGACCTTGTCAGCCTTATTTTTCAGTAGAATCCTTGGCTGATCTGTTCACATGGATGATGCATTTTACTTGAGAGATTAGTTCATGTCTAGAGGTATAATGCTACTCTGTGTGCCTCTCAGCCCCCAGATAAAATGCTCCTGAAATGCCACTTGTGGCATTGTTGCAAAGCTGAGTATTTCACAACTGGCAGCAGCTCTGCCAGCTGCTGGTGGATGTGATAACAAAGAGGCTTGATTTTGAAGCTCAAACCAAACTGCTCTGTCAGCCTTTCTTCTTTTGTCTTGCTGGGGTTGAATACCCACTGGTTTGCTCGGCACTGTTAGAAGCCTGGATGTTTTAAGCCTGCAGCGTAGCTTTCTGAGTTTTCGATAAAATGATTTTTGGGAGTCAAACCTTATCAGTCAGGGACTTTCCTCAGCGCTGGAGGATGCTCTTAAGTGTGCTGACATATTGCAAAAATGTTACGGCTTTCTGATTCCTGGCAGTTTAATATGTATTTTGTTAATCCTGCTATTTTGCATGTCATTTCAAATCTGTGTACCAAAATGGCTGAAGTTTTCAATTTTGAAGATCCATTCATACAACTGCATGTAACCTACGTACAACAGATGACCAATCTGTAGTACCATTACCATGGTAGACTCCCACATCTGTTCCTGTGTACTAGTTTGACTTTTTAAACACGTTGTCAGATTTGCTGTACCAAATTCTGAGTTTACAGCAGTGGATCTGAACACTGTTAGTCCTATAGCACACCCTAATTCACCCTCCCTTTACAAAACTTACTGCATCATTATTGATTTCAACCTTTGCCTGCCTAATAGTTTCCACTCCTAAATTATTGGCATTTTCTTTGCAGACCAATTGTGCATTGGTAACCGTTCCAATATTACATCAGAACCCTTACATGTTGGTTCCAGCACTGAGTGAACAACCTTGTCATACACAAACTCTTGGTGCAACTTGATATTCCTTCTATAATCCTCCACTGAATACTAAAAAGTCTACTCAGGCGTGCATTGTTAATTCAGTAAAGAAAAATACCAGTTTAAATTATTTCAAATCCTGTGTTAGAGCTCTGGATCTGGTGTTTCTCTTTAAATAATGTCACACTGGATTTCTTTTTTCTAGTGTTTAGGATTTTAATCACAAAATGTCTTCTCTCATTAGCTGTCATCAAACTGTAATGGGCCCAGGCTTTTAAAATGCTTAACAGTAATGGTAATTGTGGTGAATATAGTCCATCTTCATGTACATTCCTAATGCCAATAGAGTAGATTTCTTTGTGATAACAGAAATTATTATAATGGTGGTTGAATATGAATGTATTTTCTGCATAGTACATGTGCGAATACATTCATCAAAATTAAATTGCAAGCATTTCAGTCTTTAAAAAACTTTTCAAAGATTGAAATGTACCGGATAATACAACATCTCTTATGCACTATAGCACACCAAAAATGCTCAGGCAGTCATATTGCTCAATAAACTGAATTTACTAGCCTTATAGAAAAGCACTACAGAGTTTAATAGAAAACGGTAACCTTTATAGATGCTTTTGAACTTTTCTGTATGATGTAGCAAAGAATGAATGCTTGTGGGAGGATAGCTCATAGAGAAAGGTGGAATGGGACAGTGCCTGGAGTTTTACTCAGCAAAGCATTTAAGGCTGTGCTTGTATCAGTGTTAGTCATCCCCATGAGGCTGAATGGGAGATGCAGGGTTTCCTATTGACTTTCAGGAGAGAGGGGCAGGACATGCAGTAGCAATGCATTACTGTTTCCTATACAGAACTGACAGAATAAAATACTCTGGCACTGTGATGGGTCTCATGAAAAACTGGGGTTTTTGGAAGCTGTAGATTCTCTTCTGTCCCATTTAACTTTCAGGCAGTCTGAAGTTAGGGTGATCCCCTTGCCTTGCAGTCGGCTGCTGGGGGAGCAAGCCTGAATCAGTAGCTCTCCTGTGACTGTAGATGCCTTTCCATCTGCATCTTACAGTCACAGAATAATTTAGGTTGGCCTCGTCCAACCTCTGGCTCCCAGCAGGGCTGGCTTCAAAGCTGGATTGGATTGCTGGGGGCCCTGAAGAATCAATACCAAATGCCAAGTCAAGCTGGCAGCATTTTCAGTTCACAGTAGTTGGTGCAAAGGGAAAGTCATTGCTGGCGCTTGTTCTCAGACAACTGGAAACTTGCAGGAAGGCTGAAAATGATGGATCTAACAGTTTTCTGGTTATTGAAGTGGATTGCTAAACCCTAAGCTTCATAGGTTACCATAGTCTATATCAAAGGGAGGATTTTCATTCTAAGGAAAACTTGCACTTCTGTTTGAATGCAGTGTTTGAGGGAAGGCTTTCTGTCAAAATTAATTGCTATAAAAATGCACTTCAGCAAAGGCTACATCCCTCTGAGACAAATGAATCCTCTGTGGAAATCACTGTATGTGTGAATACTTGATCTAACACTCCCTCTGCAGCCTCTCTGGTCACCGACCTCACTGTTCTAGAGGTGTTTTAAGAGGATGGCTATATAGAAGCATATATGTTGATGGTGAATAATGGGGGAAGAGTCTAACCCTGCCTGCTCAGCTGTTTCTCTGGCCTCTCTCTCTCCTTACAGTTCATCCCCCATACCTAGCAACAAAGGCCTCAGATAGCACTCTGCAAAGTTGCTGTCATTCCAGACATGTGGCCTGGACTGGGGTAGCTGTTGGACATCTTTTGAAGAAGCTTCTCTGCTGCTGGGAGCTGTAGGACAGTGGGTCTGTACAGTGGGGCCATGTCAGCAGGTCCAATATGGTAAGATAGCAAGCACGTGTTGTAGATGCAGTGCTGGGTGAAATGTTGTAGATGTCTGCTTGGAGAGGTCAGTGCTCACTTGTGCAAGGACCTGGTCTCCCTGCCTACTCATTGGACCCATTGGTGGAGGCAGGAAAGGGGGAGAGAATACATTTCATCCAGGAGAAGTGCTGGACTAGTCACTATCTGGAGAGGCACTGCACATGGGTGCTTTCTTTCTCCAGTGCTGACGCAGTGTAGAAATCTGCCTTCACAATCTTCTCTAGAGGTTCTGTTGACTAATTTGCTAAAATGTAGTTCTAGCAATATTATGATGCACAGTGCACTGTTGTTTACTTATGCAAAATAAATAAGTAAAAAGATTAACTCTGTCTGCAACTTCTGGAGAGCCACAGCCCATGGGAGGGAGGGAAAGGGCACTGGTCTTGCTCAGTGGGACAGGAAGAGGGAGGGAGGGAGGGAGAAGCAACTCTGGTGCAGGCAAATGATTTTTGAAGCAGATATCCAAAAGGAAATCACATTTCTTTGTCTTCCTTAATGCCATTTTTCTTACTGTTTCTCTTGCTGACTTCCTCATCAGCTCAGCTCTGGGGCACGTGTTTGCCTCTGCCTTGGTGCAGTTTACTTTTGGGCTTGAAGTTAAGTGCAGGTGCTTAAGTGCTTTCTTGAATTGCATCAGTAGAAGGGCTGCTCCAAGGTCCATTGAAGTCAACAGAAAAGTCTCAACTCGGCCTTGATGAAGCAGGAGAGGAGATGATGAGTAGTCTTAATGTATGCTGCTTCCCAAGCACACAATGCTTGTACCCTCACTCATAATGCTAAAAATGTAACTCCCAGTGGGGAAAAACAAACACAACACTTCTTCCTGCATTTTAGGCATTCAGCTTGTATTAGTTACTGATAAAGATCATGTTTTCTGGTATAAATTCTACAGAACAGTTTTAAAAAGATTTTTCTAAAGAATACAAACAACTATGTTCCTATCTCACATCATACCCTGTGTGTAGAAGCCAAAATTGTATTGACCCTTCCTGGTATCCTTTTTTAAACAAAAAGCAACAGCCCATTCTCTGAGCCCATTCTCAACAGAGTATTGAACTGTTTTCAATATGGGGAACATGGTATGCAACAGGACACTGTTGCTCGTAGCTACCAGATGACAGGATTCCTGCTTTTCACTTTTGGTTTTGTGAGAAATTCCTTTCAAAAGGCTTTATTTAAATGGGCACATAGTGGTACATACAGCATGGATAGCAAGATCTCTAATCTTTTAATTTATCCAGCCCTGCAACAGATAATGTAGATAATAGTCTAGGATTATATGTGAAGCAAGTGCATCTCTCAGAGTAACTTTATTGTGTCACAGTTTCAATTATTTTTAGAGCAAACAGTTTTATTCAGTTCTGCTTCCTACCTAGCACATTTATACATTTATACTCTAAGAAAACAGGCCTCTGTCAGAGCTTTTCTAAGATGCCAAGTTTTTGCAGTGTTTGTAAATATGCTTCCTGTGTAAGGGTATATACATATATATATATATATATATATATATGCTTATATGTGTGTGTTTGTGTGTATGTGAATGAAGATGGCCAGGGCATTGAGCTATGTCAGCAAGAAAACCCATTCCTGATTTCATTGCTGGCAAAGAAGAAAGTCTGTCAATTAGCCAGAGTGATGGAGCTGTACAAAAATACCCTTGCAAACTTAAGCTGCTGCTAATTACTGAGCTACCTGCAGAGGCAAGTTTTAAAATGTTCAAAATCCATAACAAAAATGGTGTTCCAGCTCCTAGCCCTCCCCTTATGCTTCTCCTCCGCTGCTCTCCCTGCAAAGGGAACTACTTTCATGTTTTATTTATTTGTCAAAGAGCTTTGCAGTAATGGGTTCTTTAAGTCCCCTCAGTGCTGACATCTTTGCATCACCTCAAAATAGCAGGGAAAAACGATAGTGCCCTCTTGGTGCTGGGGCTCAGCATGAAATTCCTGTCACAGCTTTTGTTATTGCAGCATTTCTCTGAGCTCAGGGATATCAGCTGGCAGGAGATTTCTACTCTGAACAGAAATTTTAGTGTTTGATGCAGAGTTATGCAGATTAGGACCCCAACTGGTGCCTGAGTGGGAAAGAGGGCTTAGCTCAAACTCCAGGCTAGCTCAGCTGTTGCCACCACAAACTTCTGAAGAAGCATTCATTTACTGGGAGAAGGGGGAGTGGAAAAGAGGAAGGAAGCATATTGGCTTTCCCAAAAAAGTTGCTTCTCCTTCCACTGAAGCTTCTCACCTGGCTGTCTTATGGTTAGTGGAAACTGGTGTGTCTCTGCTTCAGGTCTCTGCCACATCAGCGTTAGTTCCCATTTTCCCATTGTTGTGTTTATTTGTGTTGGTGAGGACTGAGCACAAGCAGTGTCATTTAATAGGGAATCCTTGGCACAGTTGTTTTCCAGTGTGCTCAGTATCAGCACCCTATGACAGGAGCAGGGGCAGGGATTCTGATTTACTTTTATTATGTGGAAGCTTTTCTCCATCACATCAGGCTGTCCTCCAGGGCTAATTAAACAAATATATTTCTTATTCTTCTTCCCTTAATGGGGTAGCTTCGAATTTCCAGTCAGGCCTTCAGGGTAGGTTTTATGTATGGAGGCTGAACATTTTCAATCATCCTCAGAGACCTCCCTCACTTACACTGGTGTAACACCATTGTATCTGATGCAGTTACTGATGATTTACCCAGCAGGAGAGGAGTGTGTCCTGAGCTCTTTTCTCTCTCTGCTAGTCTACAAACAAGTCAAATAAATGCTTCAAAGCAGAAGTAGAAGCCCTTTGTTCATTGACAGTGCCTATCTGTTTCTTGCAACAATGCACATGGGTGTTATTTGTTTCTTTTTATTTTTTTTCTCCTCTGAGCAGCACCAGATCTTCCCATACCAATAAATATGATTTATACATCCACCTAGGATTGGGAGAATATCAAAAGTGCCTGGTTCCTTATTTGTTGTATCTGGCTCTGTTCCATGCTACTGATTAATTTTGATGATTCAGAATCTTTGGCAATAGAACACTGAAAATGTGAAAAAATATACAATAAAATATATTGAAAGCAACTTGAAATGTCAGGTAGAATTCAGTGGAAATAATGTACCCATCAAGGGAGATTAATGGCATCTCTGTACAACACTTCACCACTTCTGCATTCTAGATGGGCAAATAGCCCATTAGTCTCACAATTAATCATGGCTGTAGATGTAGATATTCTCTGCATCTGACAACCTCTGTTTTCATGTGTTTTCCACTGGGTGTGTTCCTTTCTTCCCTTTTAATTATTTTCTGGGGTTCTTCAAACTGCCCTTTTACCTTCAGGCATCTCCAGCTTTCCAGCACCTCTCTTTTACAGGTGACCATTTCCTTTCTTCCTTTCTTTTGTCATGTGGAACATACTTATTTCTGAAAGGATTTCTTGGTAAAGTAGAATTATTCTCCTCGACTAGGATAGGAAGGAAATTGTGCTTTTCCCTCACAACTGGCCTTGATGTGAGGGGCACCTTTGCTGACAGAAAAGGAATCAGATGATGCCTCCCTGGTTTGGTGAGGATGTCAGGCATGGGTTGTGGTATCATGTCTTCATTTGGACTTTAAAATAATCCAAATGACCAGAAGAAAAGCTAGAATTTATGTCCTCCCCAGCTGGTGGGTTTTAGCAAAGAAACTTCTTATGTTAGTCTTGGATGTTTCTTCCATCTGATGAAAGTGACCAAAGACACCCAAGGACTAGCAGATTGGTGCTGGATTAAAACAGAGGTGAGGTTTGCTGTGGAGATCCTTGAAAAACTATAGTATTGTTGACAGCAAATACTTGAAGAATTTTCTGTTCTTTTCCCTCAGAGATGTGGAGAAAACAACCATGAAGCTGTTTCAGACTTACTATAATGCAAACATAATGACCCCCAACATAAGGTAAGATTACATCTTAAATGATTCTCATGTATTTACAGGTAATAATCTGGCTTTCTTGGGTAAATGTAGGTCATCAGTAAGTAGTGAGCTTGCAGCCTCAAAATCGAAAAAAAATGAATTTCAGGTGAGGGACAAAATGATATTGCCCTTTGCTTTATTATTTATTGTTGTGGCTACTAGATCAGACACACTGAAAGGCTTGTATATGCCTGGGGCAAGAAGATCTAGAGAGAGGGCTGCCCTGCACCAGTCCCTGCTGGTTGGGACACCCTGCTCTCCAGCAAGAGAGCAACTCCTGCAAAACCCAAAGAAGCGATGTACAAGTATCTTTGTACATCACTTTGCAGTGAAATACCCCCCCACCCCTTCTTCCATTTAAGGTCCTGCTTTTAGCTTTAGCAGAAACCTGCTCTCCTTTTATGGGATCTTTCCTATTGCTTCTTGCCTCGTGCATTTGGGCTCATATTTGCCTCACTTTTTTCCCTGCGTTTTCCCTTCCCTCACCTTTAAATTTTGCCTTTTATTCCACATTTTCTTGTCACTTTCCTTTGCTTTGTACGGTACAATAGGTAATTGTTGATTAGTGTCCTTTTCTTCCACACATTATTTTGACTTGCTCTGGGGCTTTCCTTTACTTAGCACTTTTTTGCTCCTCTCTGTCATCCCTTTAATTGCTCCTTTTCTTCTCAGCATCATTTATACTATCTTCTTGACATGTGTTTTTCTTTTTTTTTTTCTCCTTTAGTCTGCCCCTGTCCCTTCATTCTCCTACCCAGAGCTTTTTTTCTCCCGGTTTCCTTTACTGGAAGCTTGATATGAATATCCCAGAGCCTCCTGTAGTATTTAATTTCCAGGAGAATTTCAAGGTGCTGCCATGTTTTAGGGTTTGCTGCAGGTCTGAATTGTTTCAAAGAGCAAAACTTCTGGAAAACTAAGCCAAAACTGCAACTGAACCCTTCATTGCAGTATGAAGCCTAGATAGATGAGAAGGTAAACGTGACCACCAGCTCCATGTCTCAGACATGAAGCTTGAGCCTGGGTTTCCAAAAGCCCCTGGAGAGTATTTTAGCTCCAGCCCAGCTAGAGAGATGCACTAAAACTTGGTAGAACTGATAGTGTGGGGATACATCAGGTGCTTGTTCTTCATGAAATGCTGGGGACAAGGAGCCCCGCTGCAAAGAGAGGTTGCTGCATGGTGTGCTGGCATCCACTGGCTCAGCTGCAGAGCAGGTGCATCCAAATAAAGAAGCACCTTATCCAGGCTCTGTGTGGGCTCTGGGAACCCAGCCCATCCTGCTCCCTGGGAAGCTGTTGCACTGAGGAGGATGAGGGATCTGCCTTGTTCCTCCTCCTCCCCTGTAAGTGGTCTGTAAAATGTGGTCTCACGTGGGGTGTCTCTTGTGGAGGCTCAGGAGGAGTTTGTACGGGAGGGTGTCAGTGTGCTTGCCAACAGATTTTGCAAGAGTGGAGCTCTCACTGCTGGGAGCCGAAGAGGTGCAAAGATGAGAGCTGAGCACTGCCATCAGGTGCAGTATTTCACAAAATACCTGTTTGTGTGCACAGGAGAGGGCAGGAGAAAGGAGCCCCAACACTGGTTCCTCTGAGGATGCTTCAGCATCTGGGGATGCTGAGGATGCTGGTTCTTCTGAGGCTGTGAGGACAGCCTCCTGCTGAGAGACACTTCTGGCTAAGGGACTTGGTGTGAAGGAAGGGTGAGGGGAGCAAGCTTGGGGCAAGGGTTGTGGTGAGCAGCTAACTGCAAGTACATTCAGTTGCTGGAGGGTTTATGTGAGGATGTGTTGGACTTGGGGAAAGCTACCACACACTCCGTGGGCACTGTGGGCACCCTCTTTGGCTAAGCTGCAGCAGTTTCCAAGATGGTGTCTGCAACTGCTGCTTTTATCTCTAATGATGTCCTGTCAAGCAGTGACGTTTTAATTAAGTGAGGGCCAGGAGTGCTGAGAGGAAGCTGTAGTGAGGAGGACAGAGGCACTTATCCAGCCTGGATCTCAGCTCTCCCATGGCTACCTTTCCACCTCCTCCCACCGCCAAAGCTGTTCCTTCTCCGAGGACATCTGTGTCTCCTCCCTATGGGACCCCTCTCACTCCTTCCTCCTCCTACCCTGTACCCATGGTAGTCTTGTGCAGGGGGAAGAAAAGTGCTCATGGCTATAGTCTGCAGTGTTTGACCTCAGGGGACAGGTCTCCTTGGGTCTCTTAAAAAAATAAAAAAGTGAGAAAAGGCTCTCCTGGAAGCTTCCTTTCCTGTTGTCCTCTGTAGGCAGGCAGCTTGTCTCCCCCTCTGTCTCTGAAGTCCCCTGAGAACTTTCTTCTGTGCCACCTCTTTCCCTAGTCTCCAAATTTTGTGCTTTCAGGCTTCCTGACTGCTCTCTCTCTGGGTTCCTTATTTCAAATACGCTTCTTTCAGAAATCCTTCTGTTAGCTTGTTCTCATTATCTTAACGAACAATTAGAGAGTGAATCCACCAATGTAATTCCTGTGCTCGTTCTCCTTGTCCTAGAATAGCATGAGTTACACCTCTGCTCTGTGACGAGCCAGGCCAATGTTTTGTGGCCAGCCCTGTGTTTCCCTGAGATGGGAAAGTATTCGAAAGCACTTCTATCCTTGTGGCTCTGAGGCTACTTAATTTTTTAGAGGAGATTATTAAGGATGGCTAGGAGACAGAGGTAAAATAACAAACATGAGAAGGAGAAAGAAACAGATCTGAGGGCTATTTTAAATTTCATAGGAGAAAAGCAACCAGGCCCATTGAGAACAGAAACCTTCCTGAATTGCCAGTTGGTGTGCAGAGCTTGCTGGGTGCCTCAGTCTGCCCCCAGCAAGGAGAGAATTGGCTGTGTGTGAGCTCCATCTCCAGCAATGCTTGGCTTAACTGAAGCACCAAAACTATCTAGGACGCCAGTGTGCATTGTACAAATGTTTAAAATGGGGCAATGCAGGCTCTGCTGATACTCATAGAGGTTCTGGCTGGATTTCTTTCCAGTCAGGCTGAAAAGGATGCCACCTTGCACAAAAGGTATAACCCAAATATTTGTATGCAAAGTCTTGGATAGTTCTGCGATGATATTTGAATTTAAGCATTCATTAAAACTGAAATTGCTTCAAATCAGTGGGTGAGCTGGGAGGGAAAGACAGATAATGCTACCATGAATGGGGCAATATAGCAGTGCTTTGCTTCCAGCAGATTGTGCAGATTCCGGTAATGTTTTTTCTTTATATGTTTCTCACCTTCTGTCTTACCTCTTTAACTTTCTGAAGGAGCAGAGAAATAATTGAATGCTGTGCTGACTTTCTAAGTTGGTGTAAATAGCCAGGAGAACTAACATTTGAGGATAGTGAAGTGGCTTTGTCACCACTTTCAGAGCTAGTGCCTTACCCTCTTAGGATGCTGAAGCAGAGAGCACCATGGGTCTTGTGCTTTGCTGCCCTGGCTCCCTCACTCTGCTTTGAAGGTCAAGATCATGGGGTGTCTGGAGGACTACACTCACCACCCCAAAGCAGTTTGACTCCATTCAAAGCAGCTGGCAGCAGAAATCTTCTCAGTTTCCAGTGTTTTATCACTTACTATCTTTTTTGTAATTTAGTAATAGGCATCTGATACCTGTCACTGTCAGCTAGAAGGTGCTATATTTACATGGATCAGTACGGTGACCACCATAGTCTGTGGGTTATAACATCATTAAAATAACACACTAAATAAAGAAAGGAGCACTTATATTAATGAAAACAGGGAATTTTATTCAGTAACATTCCATCATCACTTAAATTAAAACTCCTTTGCACTTTATATTTTATAATGTATTGAATTTATTCTGTACCACCCCATCTTTTTTTTTTTTTTTTCCTTTTTTTTCCCCATAGACACAATCTATGGAAAATGCTTTACATGGTAGGGTAAGAGGGAAGTCTGGGAATATGAAAATGAAACCATAGAGATAATTTCATATCTGAAAAGGAGTAAAAGTAGCTTTCTGGAAGGGTGTGACAACCACAGTGTTCAGATATCCATGCTATACACTGAAGAGTTGAATAACTCTTAGAAGAAATGATAATATATCCTTTGTACATTTTCAAACCTACCAAGAACTCACTTAGAACTCCAATATTCTTCCCCTCCCAGAATACAAATATAATACATTGCACTAGTAATTTATATTTCTAACATCTTTTACAGCCAGGAGTTGTAAAACAATTAATTAAAAATCATGAGTAGCTAGATGACTGGAACCTGGGGTAGATTGCGTTTAAAAAAAAAAAAAAATTAAAATCACTAAATATATAGTCCTAACTGAGCTAGGTTAAGGAAAAAAATATCAAAACAAAACCAAACACCTGTGAAAGTTGTTTAAAGTGTCAATATTTTGGAAAAAATGTGTCTGGAATGACTTGTTAAAATATTTTTCAGCAAATAGGCAGTGTGAAAAATGGCTCATTTGTCACATTGTAGTGTAGAATTATCAAAAGATTTATTTTCGATGTTCAGGTTTTTTTTCATTTTTAAAAGGGAAATTTCATTTCAAAGCTTTCACTGAAACCTTTGCCAAAATCAAGATTGAAATGTTCTATGACAAATGTCATCATTTAAAAACACTTTTAATGAAAATTTTGCAAAGTTCTTCACTTTATAGAATGTTTTGCTCTGTTCAGTTCTTCATTTTCCAGTGTGGCAAGTTAATGGGGAAAAGCTTTCATAGCAAAGTATAACAGAGCAGATTCCTATTCAGCCTCTTCAGTAACCTGTGATGACAGTATTTCTGCAATAGCTTTCAACATAGGTTCCTCATATTCTTTGCTCATATTTATGATCTTCTTGCCCACTTCAGAGGTTTTGATTCCACTGTGGATTCCTGGGTAAGCTGAAGAGTAACCCCATATCATACAGCTTTGAGCTTGGAGAAGGCAGAGACACTTTAGGGTTTCCAGGTTATTTGGAGTTGTGTTTTTTCTTCATTGTCTTGGCAAGGAGAATGAGAGCTTCTTCCTCCTCCAGATGATGCTCCTGAAACTCTCACAATGGAGCAACCTCCAAGCACCCATAGAAATACAGTAGACTAAAACACTGATTGATTTGTTTGGGTTTTTTTCCTTGTCTCCATTCCTCAGGTGAAGAGTCCTGGCCCCCTCCTGTGGCAGGGTACTATGTGAAATACCATCTTGGCATCTGGCACTCTCCTCCTCCAAAGGACACCCTCTTTCCCCCTGAGACCTCTCTTGTTCTTCAGCCAGTGGCTGTTCTTCCCTCTTCTGCTGCCTTGATCTCCTGCTGGGAGTTCAGGGACAGGATTTCTAGCACCACTGACCCTGCTTTTTCTCTTGCTGTTCCACATCTCCTAACAGGGACTCTCTTTCAGTCTCAAGCCTGGTGTCTCTAGGCACTGGCAGAGGAGGACAGCTGCCCAAGGCAAATATCTGATGTGCTCTTCCAGCTTCTGCCAAAAGAGACAAGGTCATGGGTAATGGAGTGTGTGCAAAGCTAATGTGACCTCAGAGCACTTTAAAGGGCTGTATTCTTTCCTTCCATGCCAAAGGAAGAACTATTGCAGGCAATTTGGCAGGAACTAGATGGCGATTAATTGAGCAACAACTTCAACCATTGTAAGGCTCTATTGTGCGGGTATTGACGGCCCAGTGACTGATGCCTCCCAGGCTGCAGGTAAATGTGATTCCTTATGCTGAAGTCAGGCTGACCAAAAGGGAGTCAGTAATGACAGGGACAAGTAACAGCAATGTATACTATATTATATGTGATAGTACAGACATGTGTATTTCTTGGTTTGTTTTTTTTTTTAAAGAGGAAACAGGCCAGTTCAAGACTAGAGAAACAGAAGTAGAAGAGCTAATCTACAGCTACCTGGATTTTAATTTCTGTAGTTAATGTAGCCCAGGTTGGAAACACCTGACCCTTCCCCCTTTTGTGCCCTGGTCACTGTATCTGGAACTGGCTTATAATGTAGGTGGTATGAGGAGTAACACTTCTGGGGAGGACCAATGACAGGAGCATCTCTTTGTTGTGTTGGGTATCCCTTTGCCTCCGGACTCCCTTGCAGCCTTGCATCTCAAGTAGGGCTATATCCTCTATGGCTGGTTGCTGGGATAAAGAGCCACCAACACAGAAAAGCAGGCTGCAGCATTTGAGAAGGCTGCCAGGGTACACTGCTCTGCCTGTGCTCTGTGACAGGGGGGATTTGTCAGTGCTTGTGCCTC
Organism: Heliangelus exortis; assembly: GCF_036169615.1. Taxonomy (NCBI): domain Eukaryota; kingdom Metazoa; phylum Chordata; class Aves; order Apodiformes; family Trochilidae; genus Heliangelus; species Heliangelus exortis. The sequence continues at coordinate 110,836,679 of NC_092422.1, read as the reverse complement.
TCCATTCACGTTGCAAGCCTGGGAGGGGGAAACAGATAGACCGAAGTAGATGATGAACATTATTCATTATCCTGATTTTGTGGGAGGGCTCAGCAGCTCAAGTGCTGCGAGGGAGTAACTGAAGTATGAAAAACAAGGAGCTGACTTGTCACTCCTGTGCTTGAGAGAGGAATGAAAAACTAAATGAGGAGAAGGGAGTTCAAATGTGTGGGACCAATGGCGATGGCTGAAATTTCAGCCTGCTTGGGAAATTGTCTCTCTTCTTGTATTACTGTCTCAGCCAGAGACTTGGTAGGGGTGCTGCAACTAACTTTCGAGCTGATTAAAATCAACAGATGCACAAAAGGGAGTTTTCTTTGCTCCTGCCTCAGCATTTGAGCAAGGGAATGTGGAAGGTGTTGCTCCCACAGAACATGGGAAGTTTTCTACCACCTTCAGGGACATCTTTACTGCTCAGTGGTCCCTCCTTCAGCATGCAATGGTGGAGGATCCTCTCAGTGTATCCTCCGAAATCCTGGGATTCACCTCAATCTTCCACTCACCAGGTTGAGATATGGTGATTTTGGGGTAAAACACACTTGTTCTCCAGCCTTTTTTCTGTTGATGGGAGTACACAGGGCACTGTAGTACATGGCACTTTGCTTAATTTTCCCAGTGGTGGACTACATGAAATGCTAAATTTTTAATCTTTCAAATTAGATAGAAATCCTAAATCCTTGCTAATCCTTGTATCTGTAGTACAAAATCATACAAATGACAAGATGTGCAAAGCTTCAGCTCATTAGGAAAAGGCAATTATGTAGCAAACTGCAGCACTGGGCAGTGGAGGGTAAAACTCGTGTATAATTTGGCGTGGAAAAAATGAGGTTCGGAACTTGTATTGTTTAATTCCCAAATTTGCAGTCCTGCCAAATATATCAAGGTACTGCCAGAATGAATGAGTTCTGTTTTTATCCAGAGCAGATAGTCTCTGTGTTAGTATAACTGTCTCATTTCCAGTCCTGAGTGAGTTTCAAGTGGGACGAAGGAGAATTTTAAGGTAAGTTGGAAAGATGATAGCAGAAAGGTGAAGAAATTGTGTGATCTCTTCTGGCTTTATTAACCAGCTAGTTCCAGATGAAACTGGGCTATGGGTATAATGTAATTCCCATACTCCTGCTTCCTCCTATGTAATTTCTCCGTATCATAAAATACTGTAAGGCAAATGGCTGTAGTGAAATTGCTGGAAAAGATTAAGCACAGTAGAAAAGCAAAGAAAAGCTTCATACATTCAAAGTATCTTTGATTATTTCACAAGCATTTCCTTATCCCTTCCCTTGCTTGGTATCACTGATGGATGCAGCCTATTTGCAAAATGGACACACTTTCACTACCATACAGAGTGTGTTTTGAGTGAGTTCTAAAAGATTTTAACTCATCCATCAATTGATTATATTGTCATTGCTACATAAGACTATTCAGCATAGAGCATCTATTACTGGGGCTCTGATTGAAACATTGCCCTTGTCGTGCAGAACTATTTAACTTTGTCACTTTGAAATGAAATGTGAAATGTTTCTTATCTTGAAAAAAGACAGATTTATTCTCATCCTCTTGAAAAACAGATACATGAATCTGAAAACATTTTGTTCTTGTCGTTTAGCAGGTACATCTACAGGTGTTTTCACCAGCAAGCCTTAATGTCCTCTTCAGCTCCAGTGACAGCGTCACACCATGAAGCCTGGTGCAACACGAAGAGTGAAATGCATGTGTCTTTTGCCCAGAAACTTCTAATTTTCTGGCTTACACAACCATTCTTGAGGGCTATATGGGTGTAAGATTGAGGTCTGGGGGGGTCTGATTTTTTTTTTTTTTTTTTTTTTTTTTTTTTTTTTTTTTTTTTTTTTTTTTTTTTTTGTGTGTGTGTGTATGTGTGTGTGTGTGTATGTGTATTGTTTTGGTTTTGTTCGGTTGGCTTTGGTGTTTTGTTTTCGTTTGTTTGTTTTCTTCCTTCTTTCCAAAAGGTTATTAGAAACTCACAGCTCCCTTAATTTTTCCCATAACTTTACGAAGCTCATCCCTCGGTCGGAGACCCCTTCGGGAGGTGCCCGATGCGGGGCCGGCGTTCACCCCGCCGCCGCTGGGTGCCAGTGCAGCCCCGGTACAGGCAGCCGCGCCTGCCGCTCCGTCAGCTCCTCAGCTTCTTCCCGCTCGCCTTTCCCCCTTTCCTCGGCTTCCTCTTCTCTCCCCTTTCTTCTTTCTTCCCCCCTCACCCTTCCCCCGCCCTCTTTCCCATTTAAATGCCAGGAAAGTCGCCACTCCCGGGCCAGCGGCGCGGCTCCCTGCCCGGTCTCTCGGGGGGATGCTGTGGCAGCAATGCTTGTGGGGCTCTTCGGGTTAAAGCGGAGGCGAGGCAGAGCGAACAGTGAGGACATTGAGCCTGAGCTTTCCCTGCTGAATGTTTTGGCAGTCTCCGTGCCTGGCTCTTCACTGTGCCTTTGAGCTGGGAATCGTGGGGAGCAGAGGAGAGCCCGGGCCCTGGCAAGGCTCGGGGAGGCTTTTTTCCGCACCGGGAGTGGGTTTTTCGCCCCTGTGAAGGAAGCACGGGCAGTGCTGGCAGCCTGTGCTGGGCACTTGCAGGATGCCTGAGGGAAGGTTGGTGGTTCCTTGTCTACAGTGCAATTTATAGAATGGTTTGGGTTGGGAGGGACCTTAAAGATCATTTAGTCCCTGCACGGGCAAGGACACCTCTCACTAGACCAGGTTGCTCAAGACCTCATCCAAACTGGCCCTGAACACTTCTAGGTAAGGGGCAGCCACGACTTCTGTGGGCAACCTGTGCCAGTGTCTTACCACTCGCACATAGTAAAGAATTTCTTCATAATGTCCAACCTAATTTTCCCCTCTTCCAGTTTAAAGCCATTTCCCCTTGTCCTATCTCATGCCCTTGTAAAAAGCCCCACCCCAGCTTTCCTGTAGGCCCTCTTTCAGGTAATGGAAGGCTGCTATTAGGTCTCCCTGGAGCCTCCTCTTCTCCAGCCTGAAGAACCCCAACTCTCTCAACCTGTCTACACAGGAGAAGTGCTCCAGACCTCTGATCACCTCTGTGTCCCTCCTCTGGACTCAATCCAAAAACTCCGTGTCCCTATGTTGGAGGCTATGGAACTGGACAGAGTATTGCAGGTGGGGTGTCATGAGAGTGGAGTAGAGGGTGAGAATCACCTCGCCCCCTCGACCTGCTGGTTGGCTTTCTGGGCTGCAAACACACATTCCTAACTCATGTGGAGCTTCTCTTCAACCAACACCCTCAAGTCCTTTTCCTCAGCTCAGCTGTCCTTTGCTGCTAAGATTCTGGGGCTGGAAATAGTGGAGGCTGGGAATGTGGTTGAAGGGGATCAATGGAAAAAGATGTAAGCATTTCAAGTAACCTAGAGCTGTGGGAGCATGCTACTATCCTTTGGTAATGCTGAGCATTTGTGACTGATTTAGAGCAACAACTGGTTTCAGCAAAGAATGAGCACCTTTTTTTGAAAATCAGCTTTCTTTTGTTTGTTTCATATCAGATAGTTCAGAAATCAGTTGTACATATCAAAAGGCAAAATTAATCTGAGAGGCTGTAGATAACGATTCCTAGAGAGACTGTGAATCTGGCAATGGTAGTTTGTTACTTCTATGGCACTTTTCAACCATCAGCTTTACAGCTGCTGCACCAAGGTCTGTGAGGCAGAAAAGTACTCTCTTCAAGTTCAAAATAAAAGTAAATGAGGTACATGCAAATCAACCAGCCTTCTCAAGTAATACAGGAAATTCATAGCAAGAATAAGAAAAAGAACAAATAAATATAATTATTGGCACAGTTATGTAAAGATATTTAGCCCAGAGTCTAATGCCAGGTCATCTTCTGAAAGCTATTGCCTCTAGCTAGTGCTGTGATGCCCTTGTAACTAGGGATCATGAAGCTGCTGTTCAAAAGCACTTCTGCACTGCTGGAAATTTTTTCTCCATCAGATAGTATGTTTATTATTTAACCAAATTGCACAGCCTCAACAGAAGATAGTGCTCAATGCAAAGCTGCATTTCTTCTGCCTATTGAAAACCTGGAGCCTCCCATCCCTGAAATGACTGTAAACATCTGATCATGCTAAGAACCATAGGTGAGCATCAAGAGGGGCCCAGACTTTGAAAAGAATACTGTCACTGGAACATTGTTTCTCCAGGAGCTGCCAGGAACACTGTTTTTTGAATGGTTCTATCCACAAAGGTAAAAACCATGTTACTAGTTTGTATTCGCAGAGAGCCAAGGGGAGGCAGTGCACCCCAGGCTGCCTTCCAAAGAAAGCAAAGATCCTGTGATCAGCAGTGGCAGCGTTGTGAGAGCAGAAGTGAGATGTGAGGGAGGAAGCAGAGCTGTGCATGGTGAACAGCAGTCAGGTGTGGATTTAAAAAATGCCAGTAGAAATGCCACTTGGTAGTGCCTGTATGACAGAAGCAGGTGGAATTTTGAAGTCATCACCTCTGTCTCATGGGCATCCTGCTCTAAAAGGTGAGGCCAAGGGGAGGAAGGGAAAAGGGTAAGCCACAGAAAATGAAGTTTAGACACAGCTCCTCAGGCTGGTGTATTTTCCACAAGGCTAGAGGGGAGGAGGTGTGGGGAAGGAGGAAACTTGCAGACCCTGTCTGCCAAGTCTCAAGTTTCAGCCCTCTCAGGAATAAACAAACAAAATTCAATCACCTGGGTCTGTTAAGATATTTTACATTTTCCTTGCTTCTCCTCGAAGCAAAGGCTTTTGTGCAGAAAGCAATGTTCTTTCTACCTATATTTTCCCCTGTGGAGCCCGAGCCTCTTTTCAGCTCCCCCTTTTCTTTCTTTACCCAGCCTGCCTCCAGCACGTCAGCCTGCAATAACCTTTTCCAGGAAACGCCACACGCATTTGGTGTTTAAAAGCATCACATTTCTTCCAGTTAGCATCCAAACAGCGCTAATTCTATTTTCCTGCCTAATTCTATTTCCTTTGCTGGCCCTGCTGATTATGAAGACATTTGTGTGTAAGTGCAGGCGTCCTTCCCCCTTTATCATCACAATTCCTCCAACGATGCTGTGATCTAGTGCTTGTGACATCACAATTCATCACCAGTGACTGCATTACAGATGCAGCTGGCACCAAGCAGTCTTTCAATCAGGCAGAGGTAGTGGCAGGTGCCTGGAAACAGAGCAGAAAGCAGAGGCTTGTGTGTAGGCAATGTGGTGGCTTCCAATCTGTGTGTGACACCGAGAAACCAAAAGCTGTGGGGTGTCTAAAATATGACACCAGGCAAAGTGTACCTAAACAAAATGGGGAGTATGGAGGAAAGTGACCTTGGTGTCTTACCCTTTACCCCCTTGTTCGGGTGGGGGTCCCCAGGGAAACAGAGTAATCTGGGGCAGTGGTTGGGGCTTTGTTTTGCAGCACCCTGTGCTCAGGGTGAGTGTGACTGTGTGCTGGTCATCTTTGACAGTTCTGTCGGGGAGTGGGAGGAGAGGATGGTGAGAGACAGCACCTCAGAGAGGCTGACCAACATATCCATTTTGAACTCTCAAATGTGAATGTAAATTGCAAATATTAAACACTGTTTCCCAGCAATTAATGTTTTCCATTTGTGCCTCACATTGCATTAACATATTAATATTTCCATACCTATTCCACTCTTTTTTGGTTTCCCTGAATTGATGTCTTGCCTTTTTTTCCCCTCCTAAACCTCATATCATAGGTGTGCCTTAGTAGCTGCAGTGCAGTGAAAGAATGTTTTCAGGTAGGAGGGGGAGAGGGGTGGGAGGACATCACCATGATAACAATGGCAACCTTGGTTTACACTTGCAGGTTGCCATGTTATGGGGTGATGGTGACCACTTCAGGCATAACCTCTCTGAGCACTTGTCAGGATGGAGGAGATTGGAAGCCAGGTGGGTGCTGACCCAGCATTAAGAACTGAAGGCTTGCAGCAGCACCTGCTGAAATGTCTCTAAATGTACACATCTGACTGCACTGCTTCAACACACTGGTTGTGTGCTTGGCTGCCAGGATGCCTCAGGCACCTGCCTGCCTGTGAGGGTGGCAATGGCAACTGCTGTGACAACTGCCAGTATCAGGAGGGAGGGGCATTGGGTCCCACACCTCTCTGAAGGAAAGGGACTCAGCTTCCAGCTTGATCCTCACAGCTCCTGTCCTTCTCCCTCTTTGCCCCTGGAAGGAGTCGGACAATCAGTGGCTGTTTTGGAGGTTGTGGTCCCTTTGTGGGTCTGGGCATCAAGCACTGGGATGTGGTGAGCCTGTTTGCTCCAGCCATGAGACTGCCTCTGCCTAGAGCAGGCAGGCTTTTTAAGACATCTTTTGGGGGAGCAGATTTTCCCCTACCACCAGCGACTGCCCTGCACTTTGCAGAGGCAAAGGCAGCAGATCTGGGTTTAGCTGCACAGACTGGGTGCTCTTGCTGGAGGACAGGGTCTAGGAAGGCTGTGAGGGACATGGGTGTTGCTTTTGCAGGAGCTTCTGCCCTGGTGGGAAGATGGGGAGAAGGCAGTGGCTGATGGGAGGTCTCCCTGTCATCCAGAGGTTGCCTTACCCTTTCATTGTTGCCAGGATAGATGAAGGGCAAAAGAAGAGACCTCCATGAATGCATGTGCCTGCTGCTACCCTGTCCTTCAGCTGGTACAACTTTTGGATTTTGTCTTTCCATGTCCTAGGAGGACCACAGTGCCAGAAAATCGGCTGAGCTCTCACCTCTGTTCCCCCTTATTCCTCTGCCCCTCAAAACAGGTAAATGGTAGCTGAAACAATTTTAAAAAAAGCATTTTGTTTGTTTCTGAGACTTTTGGTGATGTCTGGGCTGTGTTTCTCCAGGTTTATTAGCAGCTAGAGATTTGTCTCCTTATTGTCAACTAAGACTGCACTTTCAGCTTGTGACTGGATGGTCACAGTTGATGAGACTTGCTGTTGATGAAAATGGCAGGCCTGCATCTATGGAGCTACTAACCAGAACAGAGCTTTTTCCCCAAAACATGCAGAATTTCAACTGGCTGAAGACAGCTCTGCCTCAACAGAGTTGAAATTTCCTGGGTATGTCAGATAAATATAGATCTAGTAGTCTCTCATAAGGCCAGACTTGCTCATTACCAATATTGCTTTACACATGGTGTGGACTCATGTTTTATTTTTGCAGACTCTGTAGATTAAGCAGGGCTGGGAATGAGCCACCAGTCTGGCCCTGCTGTGGCACCATGGTGAAAGTGTACGTGGCTCATGGGGCACTCTGTGTTGGAGCCTGCTCCTGGTGACATATTTCAGCTTGAGGAATAGGCATATCTTTAGAAAGATTAATTTTTCTCTCTTGTTTGTACTAGAGTACACCTTCTTGCTAAAGTCAGTGCTGTAAAATTAGGGTAAAAATGTAAAAATCAGACAAAAAAAGACAACCGGAGGAGGCAATGGTTTTGGTATTTGTTTTTCTAAATTAAAACTGTCTTTTTTAATATTTGAAACTTACAGTAGTTGCATTCATTTACTTTAAACTCAGGAGCATTCCATCTCTTTAACTAAACTTAGAGTTAGAATCAAACTTTTTTTAAATTGTTTTTTAAAGGGTCAGTTTGTAGTAAAAGAGCGCAAAAAGGGAATGGTTGAAAAATTTTCTTTGCTGGTGACTATTTCAAGTCCTGTGGTGGTTTGGTCCTTATTTACTGCACCAGAACATGCTCACTTCAAATAGTGCAGAAGGGAAAGACAGACAGTCAGAGTCAGGCCATTAGTGCAGCATCAGTTTTCCAATAGGGATATGGAGATATTAGCTATTTCATGTGGTTATGAAAAAATGTATTATCACCTTGTGACTCTTAAAACTAGCCAATTTATTTATATTCTTCATGGGTTAGATATCTATTGCCAGGATTTATGGCAAACATCTGAACTAAGGGTAGTTGTGGATTTGACAACAAAAGTGATAAAAAAGCTGTGGAGGGCAATGAAAATTGATGGGTAGACAGAGCAAAAGTGCCATTATGGTCAAGTGATGGGATAGAAGGTGGAAGAGAGAAATGGGCTGTTTATAGTAATTTGGGTACCTTCAAACCACCTTGTTTAGCTGCCTGCAAACATCTGCTTACTTTATTTACTGTTGCACTTCTTGGTAATGTCACTGCAGTTGAGAAAAGAGTCCATGCTTGTGTCTTGTTGTTTGGGAGATGGAATTTGTATCTTTCTTTCTCACTTTTCCCAAGAGTAAAAGAAAAATATCTGCAGTGCAAACAAAGCATGACTGTAACTGCCAGGACAAAGAACTAGAAAGTAATGGTGGCTTTTAACTGAAAAAAAAAAAAAATACTCTTTCTTTAGTAAACAGGACCAATGTACAAGAAGGGATCTTGTTTTTATGGACAAATGAGGGAAAAGGTGGTTTTGGTAAGTGGATTTTTCTGTCAATATAGATTTTCCACTGGAAACAAAGATCATAAGGAGGACTTGCAGGTCTATTATTTTAAAACCAGAAGGGTGCAGGCGAATTGGTATGTCATGCGGTTTATTGAAAAAAAAAAAAAAAAAAAAAAGGCTGTGAGTGTTATGACCCCCTTATGTACATACTGCTTTTACTTGTGTCTGCCTCTGATGATAATGCAGTTATTTGTGGAAGCAGTTGGTCTTTGTCAGGAATAATGTAATCAAAATCTAGCCTGTAGTAAAAATTAAGCAAAAGGCTAACAGACAAAAGATTTAGCAGCCTCTCATATCACTAGTGAGGTTTTAATGACTTAAAATGTCAAAAAGAGTAGATGCAGCATTTAGGGCATTAAAAGCTTCCCCTACTCCCAGCCCCGTTGCTTCTGTGACCCTGGTACTGCTGCCTAGTTGTAACAAAAATGTGAACTGTGTTCTGTTTTCTTTACTCGGGTTACAATACGGAGAGAAAGTTAAAATGCATGATGCTGGAAATCAAATTAAAGAAACTTCAGGACAGGGAAAACCTCAGACTGAAAAAATGCTATTAGATTCAGGAAATTTAGCTAGCTAAAATTCTATTATGCTCAAAGGTCTGGGTAGCACCACAAAAAAGGTCTCCTTTTCGCTAATTTCTCATTCTATTTGTTTTAATTTAAAAACTACCAGAGAAGTAGGTGGACAGATGTGTTCTGTCAGACGTAGTGGGAGTGGGTTATGAAACTTGTGTGAGTGCTCCTGGTCTGCTTCAGCATAAAGTCAGCCAGCAAATTGAAAACACCTCCAACAAGGATTTAAATTAAATTGACTGCCTTTGCATTGGGGCAAACCAGGAGCATTCATATAATCAATTAATGTGGCTCAGCTTTGGGGATGGCAATCTTGAGTTGAGACAATAATGAACAGATGGGGCTCGTGGCTTATTAAATTGCTACCTCCATGTCATCTGTGCCATGGGCTAAAAGGCAGGTAAGATCATGTTTTGCATAAATGTATTGCATGACCTTGGGATAATCTTTCAATTGCTTTCTGCCTCAGTTTCCTTTCTTCGAGAAAACATTTAAAGCATGAACTCTTCAGTGCGTATTTAGGAAGAGTATTCTCTCCCAGTGGGTCAGACCTACATTTGGAGTTGCTGAGAGTAAAATATTATTGGTTAGATGAGCTATTTTAATAATGCTTTCATGCTGATGTAAAGACCTAGTTTTGATGCAGCTATATGGGCAAAAAAAAAGTGTGGCTTTCTTCTGGTTACTTACCCTGTCTTTGCGAAGTGGTGTTTTTCCTGTGGAAACAAGGGAGTGGCATTACCTGCATGGTGTGCCAAAACTGAATGTCAGCATGCTCTGCCTCAAGCTTTGGAATGACCAGAAGTGACATAGATCGATTACTGCCTCCAAATCTGAGGCAATTTATATTTCTGAGAGGAAGGGTATATTTGCTAAAGTTTGGCTCTGGGGCCATTCAGTTTACAGATGGGCAGCTGGCAGAGTGAGATCATATCTATGCCATGTACTGTGGGAAGATGTATCTCAGGTCTCAACTAGAAGGGTTTACCCATATAATCAGACTTCCAGGCTTCTTCTAGCACAGACCTAGTCCTGAGCAGATCTCTAAAGAGCAGATCTCTCTACCTTCCCAATCTCAGCTGTGTCTTTTAACTGCTAAAATGTAATTGCTACTATTAATAATAAACTGACAGGCTCTCTTTAAATAACTGTAGGCTGACAGAGTAGTATCAGTTGGTTGCTTCGAAGTTTGACTAACAGGAGGGAGGAGGAGAACAGCTCCATTCTCATCTCCTCATGGAAAAAAGGGCCGGGCACTGGGAAGAGGCGATGGATGGTGGACATGTGGCACCATGATGCCTCAGGGACTTCCTGCAGAGCATTTGCTGAGACACCTGCTTGGTTTCTTTAGAAAAAGACAGAATTTCCTGCTTACAAGTGAATTTTTTTGACTGTTCTAAAAGCCCTCTTGGCTTTTTTTTTTTTTTTTTTTTTTTTTTTTTTTTTTTTTTTTTTTGTCCCCTAGACTGAAGATTTGGGCTGATGGGATCATTGAGGCCAGTGATCAGAGGAGAAGAAGTGTCAGCAGGGGCAGAGTGGAGAGGTACCTGAGGGGAGGCACAGGCACATGCACTCAAATGCCCTGCATGTTTCTGGTAGGCAAAATCCACCCACTTGAGAATGTTATTATGAGAGGGGTGGAAATCCAATCTGACATGGTTCCAAGGCTGGGACTTAATGTCTCACTTGCAAGGCTTCATTTAGGAGCTGTTGTTTCCCCCTCAACCTTGCCAGCAGTAGCATGCTTCTGCAAACTGAATTTTGTAAGAGAAAGCCTGGAAGCATCAGTGTATGCTTGCAGTGCTCTGATATTTGGTAGGCTTCTCCATCAAGTGAGCTGAGGAGAACAAGATAATGAGCCAAAGAGAGAGAAATCTGGCACTGGTATGAGCCATAAAAGAGCTCAAGTGTTATCTGTGCATTTTGACCCAAGTAGCTGAATAAGTTTTTGGATGACCTGGCATGTTTATAGGAGAACAAAATGAGTTTCTAGCCAGCATGGACATTTAGAGTAATTTCTGAATCCCTTTCAAAGCTTCATTAATATCTGCAATTACAGTCAGCCATAGTGCACTTGACCCAGTTTGCCAGTGTCAGCAAGCTAAGCTGAATGAATGAAAAAACTTTCTATCACAGACTCTGACCCTGCTTTGCTTGCAGACACAAGGGATGAATAGAAAAATCCTCTACCTGCACTAGGCAACCGAATCTATGCAGCAACATTACATGTGCACCTCTTAAAACCGTTCCTGTTTGCTTATAGATGTCTCTAATACTTAAATGTGATTACGGCATTTCTGCCATATTTAAACTATTAACTAAAATGAGGGCTTCCAGTGATGAGGACAATTAAGTGCACAGGATATAATGAAACTTGATAGAGCCAGGGCTGCTGTCCTCCCTATTAGCATGAGCAGCTGCGCATGTGTGTCAGCGTTCACAGATTAAAGAAGCAATTAATCAGAGCAGGGTGAACGTGAAGCTGGTGCTTAAACACGCCAGCAGATTGTGAGCCTCGGCCCCTGACTTTTTCATTAAGGTCACAACTCGAATTGCAACCAGCTCGGGAAGTCGGTTTTCAAATCCCATATTTCTAATCAAATTTAAGAGATGATACTGGCGAATTACGTCCCGGTGTCATAAATCCACATTGCCGGTGATTTATGCACATAATGTTAACTGACAAAGTGATTCAGATCTGCTACCATTAAGAGCAGAATGGCTCTATGGAGGTTGATATCGTTTCCAAGGGGTTAGATCACTAAAACAACAAAATGTCAAGGAGTAACATCTAATATTTTTTGCTCATGAACAAGCTTTGTGCAGTTGGACAAGCTCATGAACAATCAGCTCTCAAGCATTGCTAACAACTACAGCAGTAGGTGCCTGTTGCAGGTCTTTTGAACACCCTTGTGTTCTGTGTGAGGTGAGAAGGAAGCAAAAAAGGAGGTTGCCTGTTTAATTTTGTTTTGAAAATCCTATGTAAAAAGATGGTGCTATCAATGATTCATATCTGCTGCCATTAAGAGCAGAATGGCTCTATAGAGGTTGGTATCGTTTCCAAGGGGTTAGATCACTAAAACAACAAAATGTCAGGGAGTAACATTTAATATCTTTTGCTCATGAACCAGCTTTGTGCAGTTGGACAGGCTCATGGACAATCAGCTCTCAAGCATTTGGCACCAGCATTGCTAACAACTACAGCAGTTGGTGCCTGCTGCAGGACTGCAAGGTCTTTTGAACACCCTTGTGTTCTGTGTGAGGTGAGAAGGAAGCAAAAAAGGGGGTTGCCTATTTAATTTTGTTTTGAAAATCCTATGTAAAAGATGGTGCTATCAATGATCTCATGAATGTACTGACACTCAGAAAGAATGGAGAAAGGCGGTTTATAAATCACCCAATATCCACTTTAGACTGCTTTTCAATTTTCATTTCTCAGTAACACAAATTGCAGCTGTTCCTTAAGGTGCCTGATCTATCCTCTCAAGAAGCCAATTTCTTTTTTAATTTCCTCTGATGAGACTCAGAAGATGCTGGATAAAATATGAGGTGAGTTCTTTTATTTATTTATTTCTCAGGCAGTCTCCTGTGTGAAACACATCATGGGTTGCTTCTTTGCCGCCAAGGAAAGAGCTCATCTCTTAAAGCATTCTTGATGGAAATGTTGTTCCTGAGAAACATAAAGCAAAGCAGCCCTCCCGTCTAGCTAGGATAAAGAAAATATAATCAGTAAAATGGGCAATTGAAGTAGGTGCAAGACTTGAAATTAACCAAAACGTTTTGAAAGGGAAAGAAATAATAAAAAGACCTGAGCTGCAAAGGTTCTTACTGGTCTATTTATTGCACCATGCTCACCTGCAGTTAGAGAAGTTCCACATCTAATTCCCAGCACATTCCATGATAATAAAGGTATTTTATTAAAATATTAGCAACTGGGAAGGAGCCTTGCAAAATGCTGTAAGAAAAGCTTTTCTGCATAAATACGATTATGTGGAAGTTTTCACTATGGTAATTTAGTTGGGGGCTTTATTATTTTTTTCTCAGTTGCTATGGGACTTTAAAGCCAAGGATGTAAACAGAGAAATGAAATTTTTGGAACCAGCTGCTGTACTGCACATCACGAGTCATTGCTGTCACACAAAGCTGTCCTCCACAGTAGCGACAAGGAATTAGAAAAGCAAAAGGAAAATTTATTTACATAGCAAAAAGGGATGTAATTTCCTAATAGTGGACTACAAAACCAGAGAAGGAATCAGAGAGGAATCTCACGGCAGCCTACATTTTTTCTCTCTTTTTGTGCAAAACTTAATGGATAGTACAGGATGTTGATGTGATTACATAAAATTGTAATAGAACTGAATTTACAAAAAGGCTGTATTTGACTTTTGGGTAGTTTGTTAGTTATCTGTACAAGTAGTCCTTACTATGAGTGAGTTTACATGAAACTCTCTGACAAGGTTTTGATGAAGCATTTCTATTAATGGGTTGTCCAGGAACTATTTGTCTACTCTTTTCCCTGTCCAGGCACCTTCATGCTTTTGACGTGGTGCTTGTCTATAAGGCATCCCACTGCTGTTTCCCTCTCTGGTGGGAGGTTTGACATTTCCTTTAACAAGAAGACTGTCTAAAATGGCCACTCAAATCCTTCCTGGGCAAACATCCCAAAGCATGTTCTTGGACAAATTTGTCAGCCTTTCCCTTGCCAGCAGTGGTCTTGTGAGTGAAGTGTATCCTTTTTGCATGGCAAGGATGTATAAAGGGGTATGATTTGCAGTGAAGAAAGCCTGGGCTTTTTATATAGCCAAATGCTTCTGCAGAGGCTAAATTTGTTTATACCAATTGTGTTGTCCTCTCCCAGCTCTGGATGAGCCCATGTTAGAGACCGGAAGCAACCTGTTGTTGGTGACCCTCTTGTTATTTGTTCTCTGTCAGTTCTTGCTGCTGTTCTGATTTATGCTTCTTTTCATACACAGGGCAGTTTTGGCAGCAAGACCAAAGTTTTCAGATTAATTTTCAGAGAAGATGAGAGCAACCAATCTTGTTGTGCTCAAGTTGAAACATAAAATTTGCTGCTTTGACTTAGTTTCCCTGCAGAGCACAATGAATTATAGAGCAGGAGATGAAAAGGAGGATGAAAATATAAAGGAAGGGAGGAACTATAAATACGTAAAGAGGACAGGGAACAAGAGGGAAGAGGAAAGGAGGATGAGAAAATAAGCTCAACTACACAGACCAACAGAAGAATACCTCTGAGTGCCTTGCGAGGAAAATTAGTGAGCAAAATGAGCCTGTTGTGACTTTTTTGTTACTGCTACTTGGAAGGCTTCAGAAACTTTCTAATGATGGATGCTGTAAAATAAGCTACTTCTCCCTGTAAGCTCTTGAAGGAAAAATATGTACTACTTGTTTTAGTATAGACACACAGGGCAGTATACATTCATGGAGAGCTTTAGATAATCACTGGAAATAAAGCAATGCATTCTTGAGCTTCTGGTAGTAGTCATCAATCTTGGATCTGAGGACCTTTTTTAAACAGATTTTCCTTCTGAAGTGCCTGGAATATAGTAGTTCTGCAAAGTGAAATCTGATAAGAAAGGTAGAAAAGTGGGATGCTTAGCTCCTTGCAATCAGTGGTAGCTGCCTGTTTTCCCAGAGGAAGTTTGTGGTGTAGCAGGTATCCAAAACCAGGTTTCCTGGCAACTTTACTACAGGACTACCTACAGCAGTACTTACCTGTGCCTTCTGGGGTAGTTTGACATCAGTTCTTCAGTGTTAAGTGTGCCAAAAATTCACAGAAAGCTCCTGAGCAAGCCTGGTTAGGCCAAATAATCTGATTTTATGGTCATGTTATCAAGCTAATCTTCCAGGACTTTGGATTTGATTTTGTGTTTGTTTCACTGTAATATGGAGTGTCTTGGGAGTGAGCTGTGGGGAGGTAAAGCAGGTCAGGCTTCAGCTGCACAATTGATGATGTTTGACCCTATAACTCTGTGCTTAGTTGAGTTGTATGCTTCTGTACCTAGTGGAAAGGATAAATATACTGAAATGCAGCCAGAGTAAGCTTGAGGCCAGAATGGTCCTGAGTCTGGCATGGGGTCAAACATATGAAGTCTCATACAATCAGTCAAGGATATAGATCTATGGTTTGACTTTTCATACAGTGGTAACACTTCACTGGCAGCAAAAGCCAGGGAAGAAAAGAGGCAGAACACCTCAATGAAGTGTCTGGTTAACCATACTAGAGTGTGGGTGGGAAGCAAATGGGATTCAGTGTTCCAAAAGTTGGAGCTACTGCTGCAGAAAGTTTTGTAACAAGTACCACAGGAGGTAGGGTATTGTGTCTCCCCATCTATCTATTTCCTTGCTTCCCTACTGGGACTGCCAATTAGAGCCAGCTCTGATGGTGGCTTTTTGACACTTTTGCTCACTGGGAAATGGACTCAGACTAGTATTTCATTGCATTTAGGCTTTTAAACAACATCAGAGAGAAATGACTTTCAGCTACTCTGTCTGAACTGGATGTGAGCCAGTGTTCCACACAGAAATGGAGAGAAGGTCTTGGTTTGACACTATTCCCTAGTGTGTGACAGCCTCTCTGCAGATGTACCAGGCACCCTCATTTCCCTAAATTTAGTAGAAGTGTATGCACCTCAGATTATTTTAGGCACTGTCTCTACACTATCAGAATTCATAGACAAAGCCTGTTAGAGGTGAAAAGGAAAATCAGAGGGGAAAAGGATGTGAGATTTTAAGTGAAAAGTGTTTTACATATAATTTCCCCTGAATATGAACTAAAGTCAGCTGAATGCCCTATGTAACTTGTAAATTTGATCTCTGGATCTCACAAAACTAATACTGCCATCAAGAATTTAGACTAAGTGCCTTTTTAAGACATCAGTTGATGCTTTACATACCTATAGTATATCTGTACCTATTTGTATATGCTGTGTGTTTGTATGTATGTTTTACATTGTACTCTCTCAATGTTGTAATTGCTGAAATATACTGTAGCCAGCCCCAGAATAGTATATAACTCAGAAATATTTCTCTTCAATACTTCCTCACAGTTTTCCAGTTCTTAGCTTGCTGTTTTCCTTGCCTGATGTCCTGAGGACATGGAGCACAGATTGTTCTTTTCTCTTTGCTGCCTTCATGAACTTGAAGGCTGCTGTCACTCCTCCTTCCTCTATTACCAAGTGTTGCTCTGGCAAAACAGTCTCACTTTGCTCAGTTTGCAACCTGCTGTCAAAGGGATATTTTTTCCAGGCCATTCCTGGTGCTCTGCTATGCTGTGCTCTGTTAGTCTGTATTTGCCTTCAGGCCAGTGGTTCACAGCACTGCATACAGGAGTCTGACATCAGCTGAAGAAGAGAAAAATTATGTTACTGTGCTTTTATACCTTGGTTTTATGTGGACCTTTCTTGTGCCAGCCAGACATCATGGACTTGTGCTCTGCTTGTAAGAAGCAGGAGCCCCAGCTCATGCTCTGCTGGTCCCCCCCAAGCAGCTCCTCCCTAGCTGATGTGCTCGTGCCTATGTGTTGTGCTTTCTGTGTTTGTCACTACTGCATTTATATGCAGACTCCCTAACAGGATTTTGGCTAAACTAAGAACTTTTTTTTATTTACATTATCTCTATTTACATTTTTAGGAAGTGAGTAAGCATGAGCTTCCCCACTGCTTGACTTTCTTCTGTTGACAGAGGATGGTATATTAGTGATAGACATTCTTTAATTTCATCTTTTTTCAAGCTTTCCTTTTTCAAACTCTTCAGTGGGTGTAATGGAGCAGGTAAAAGTGATGCCCAGCACAGGAGAGAGAAGAGTTGTGTGAGGAGAAAGGACTTAGATACAGTTGTCTGTGTGCTGACTAGTAGGGGGTTTGGAATACAGTAAGTAGTATGACTATTTGCTTGGCTAATAAACAAACACAGTTTAAATTTTAATTCTAGGTTGTTTTCTCACCTTGTCATATAATTTATTAAGTCATTTGGCTGTAGCAAGTGAGTTAAAATGATGCTTGTTACCAAAGGAACTTTGTTTCAGCTTTGGCTGAGGCAGCAATGAGCTTGTCCCGCTGAGGTTCTACACTTCCTATCTTCATATACTTAATGACTATGTAGTCTTCCAAAAGCTTCAGTCTAGGGTTTTCACTGAAAAGATTAAGAATAGGGGCTCTAGAGACTGGCTCTGGAAACTGCTATCCTGTGGCTTCAGGTGTGTTACTGGAAGAAGTATAAGTGGAGAGCTTGTAAACCCAGGTGCCAGGAGGAATACAGAAACCATTTCTAAGTGAGGTGAGAGCTGTCCTTGGCAGTGGTTGTTTACACCCTCAGTGAATAGTGGTATGGACCAAATTAAACAAACAAAAAAAATCTGTTCATGGGCTTGCAAAGCTCCCTTTTGACTAGCCTGAGAGACCTACAGAGTCCATGATTCCTGAGAAGCCACAGAACCACGTCTGTATCAACTGTGATTGTAAACAAACATGGGTTTCAAACAGGAGTAGATGTTTTTGGTCCTGCTTTCTTCTATCATACTATAGAAAGACACAGGCTGATACATTACTTTGGGAACATTGTACTCCACTACTGTAAAAAAAATCATGTTTTCTCTAAAACTGTGCTAAAACCAGCAGGTCTCCACCCACAGTCATGTGCCATGGAAACTTCCCCACAGTGCTATGGTTCTGGATCTGGGCTGGACGTTTGATCTGGTCTGGTAAATAACATGAAGGTACTAAGGAAGCCTCATCAGCAGGGAAGCTATTCAGGCTGTGCTATCTCTTGATAGCAGCCAAGTCTGGAAACTAGACATGAACTTTCCTGAAGCTTGTTTTGGCTCTCACAAGAGATGTAGTAGAATGACAAAACAGCATGATGCTTCCTTTATTGTTTCAGTTCAAGGACTGCCTACAAAGAACCACAGTCTTGTGCTTAGTTTTACACAAAATAACTCATTTCCTAGCCACACAGAAAAGTGATTGAATTGCAGATGATTAACATATGCTGTATTTTCTAAAGCCTTCCTGTCCTTTCATGGCGTACTTTGGTAAATGGCTTCAGAACACTGATTTCAAGGGGACATCTCCCTCAGAAACCTATTATCAAAGCTATTTCAGAAAAGTTGCTCTTGCTTGGTGCGTCTGGTACGCTGTCTCTAGAAGACAAACACATCGTTGCTGCAGCAACTTGACCTCCACTAGTCAATTTATTCCAGCTCCTAGCTGTATTAAAAGATACTTTTTTATATAAAGGAATCCTCTCCAGAGTAAATGCAGACCTCTTCACTCTGAATAGTTGTGCTTCCTAGAGTTGTGGGCATAAAGAACCCCGTAACATTTTTTCTTTAGAGGTGCTTCAGTTTCTCATAATCAAATCTGGCTGCCACACTTGATCATGCTTAGCAGTATACAGATTTTATCAGCATGTGTTTGGCATACAGATGCTGATTCTTATTATATCTGCTGGATATACCAAACTCTCCTTTTAGCTACCAAATTGTTAGTCTTGTTCTGGGCTTGTTTTAGAGACAGATACAGCAGTGATTTGGTGTTTGGAGTTTTTTTCTGAGATTGAGGTAAAGACTAACTCAAGGCACTCGGCACTGCTGAATTGTAGGTACTTTCTGATATTTTGCAATGTTAATTGCCTAATCACCAGAACAGAAAATGTCTTTTCATATAAAAGACAGAAATGATAAAGCTAGAAGGGACCATTGAGATAATTTTTCTGACTTACTGCATGACACAGGCCATAGGACTTTTTATATGAACTGGAACAAGACTTCAAAGAAGACCAAAAATCCAGTCTCGATTTAATCACCAGCTACAGAGAATTAACAAGAACACCTGGTAAATTTTTCAACAGCTAATTGCTGCCATTGTTAAACAAATAATTGCGTTGCACTTTATTTCTCTTCTGTCCCCTTTCAAATTGGGTCATTTGGTCTTGTTATACTTTTCTCTGATGCACTGACAAGCACTTTAATGATGTTGTGTTCCCTATCCTATCTCCTATTAGAGAGGAGCCCAAAGAAGAGAAGGCTCTGGGGGCATCTCATCTGTGTATACGAACACCTGAAGGGAGGGTGCAAGAGGACAGAACCAGTATCTTTTTCCTGTTGCTCAGTAACAAGACCAGAGGTGATAAGCACAAAGTGAAATACAGAAGATTTTCTCTGAACATCGGGAAGCACTTTTATTTTTTTTCCTGTGAGGGTGACTGAGTACTGGCACAGGTTGTTCAGAAGTTGCCTTCCTTTGAGATTTTCAGAACCCATCTAAACTCTGTTGGGGACAACCAGTTGTCCTGTCTAGTTGGACAGCAGAGATGTTAGACTAGGTGACCTCCCAAAGTCCTTTACAATCTCAGGTCTTCTGCTACTTGGTGATTCAGAGTCTTTTTTACATTGTAGACTGCAAGCTTTAGGTAGGTAGTAAGTGCATCAAGGCTAAATACCAAACACAATGAAGAGGCAGCCAGAGCAGGTCCTGTTGCGCTGCTCCTTACTCTGGCCCCATTGTATATGCACAGGGCTATGGTTTTTTATAATAAAAATAAGACCCAGTTGTTTCAAGAATTTAGACCAGAGAATTTCAAGTGGTTTTGGTCAGTTGATTTCTAAGCAGATGGGAATCTGAAGCAAGGGAAGATGAAATGACTTACATCATATTATCCAGCAGCCCAGCTACAGACCTGGCTGCAGATTCTGGCTTTTAAGAAAAACAGAAACAAAGATCCATCCATTCTCCCTGCTGCCACTATTCAGGAGCAGGCTTATTGAATAGCAGACTCCATTTGCAGAAGTATTTTGGGTTGGGTTGAAACCAAATAGGGTGTGGAAAATTTCCTCCAAACTCAAAAGACAGTGGTGGCAAATAAGACAAAAAGACCCTTAAATGGACTTAAGGTTTGCATTTAACTGAGATACTTTTCTGTGCCTGTCAGTTTATTGTGCTGCAGGTTCCTTTTCAGATAGGTCAGTTCTTTGTGGGTTATGTAGTCAAATGAGTGGAAATTTTTTGCTCTGAATGCAATGCTTCAACAAAGCTTCATAGATTTACGTTGATATAAACCTCTAGGAAATTTGCTTTCTCTGCAGAGCTAACAGAGGTTTTGAACAGTACTTCTGAAATCAGCATTTAAATAACATTTCAAAACCACTAGAAACTGCTGTACCCTGAATACATGGTTTTAGCAGTTTTACAAGCAGTGGAAACATTGTGAAACAAATGTGCAGCTTGTGACTGGAAAAAAAGCAGCAGTACTGCTTAAATATGGTGTTGATAAACATCCAATTAGCCACTAGGTACCTTTACACATCACTGCATTTACTGAAACTTGGTAAGGTAAGAGCAATCCAGAGGTAAGTATCTATCTTGTTGTATGGGGATTTGTTTCTAGACTTGCCACAGGTCATGTTAAATACAGCCTTTAACAAGACAGCTGAAGGCATCTCGTGCTTACCCAGGTTTATCTTGGAACGTAGATCTAAACTGGTGACCATCATTAAATGGAAGCCCATTTTTGCCTTTTAATTCTGAAAATGTAACTCACAGTTCCTACAAGACTGGAGTGCATCTGCTCATGCACATGTGCATATACTGCTTTCTTAAATTCCCCCTGACCACAGGTATGCCAAGCTACTGAAAAAGCAATTATTTTAATGCATGTTTTAAATTACTGCTGTCTGTTCCGTATGAAGAAAAACAAAGTGTGAAGGGCTGTAGCCTGGCCTGGGTCAGGGAAGGGACCTGTAGCCTCTCTTCCCCACTAGCCCCACCCATCCCAGTGTGGGAGCATCCTGAACCATGTGGTAGGAGTGTGGCCATGTCCCTGGGGAGCCCCCATCCTCTTCACCATATGATGACATTATACCAGTGCATTTGCCATCTATGAAATCTGCTCCTGGAAACACAGGAACACACAGTGCTCTGGTGGACCTATTGGTGATACTTAATGGTGTGCTCCTCATATTTGCTAGGTAAGGATGTTTGTTGGATGTCACTGTGCAGGTAGTGATGTAGACAGCATGAAAATCATGCCTCTACATTGCTGGTGAGTAGAGCATTGTGGTCCTTTAAACCAGTGAAAACATGGAACTAAGGTGTGAGATGGGCTGGAGTTTGCATCAAGCTTTGCTGAAGCACAAGTGCACTTTCTCCTTGTCCATCTTGGGCAGATACCAAAGGGCTGGCAGGGGTGGTAATTTTTGCAGTGCTCTTGGTCAATGAAGTATTTTAACTCTGAACACATCAATGTCAGCAAGGCAGGGCTTCTTGGTCAGATGAAACCATGCCTGTCCCTGGGTGATCACTGGTGTTTTTCAGTGGAGTCTCTCCCACCTGTCCTCCTCACTTCTTTGAAAAGACACTTGCATATTTTGTAATTAACATTTTCTGTGCCATTTTCTTCTTTTTCAGGACCAGATGGTGACCTATCCCTTCTGTGGGGGGTTAACTGTGGCTGGATGCCAGGTGCCCACCAAGCCACGCTATCACTTCTCTCCTCAGCTGGGAAGGGTGGTGACAACATAATGAAAGTCTCACACGTGAAGATGAGACAGGGAGAGATCACTTACAGTAACTGTGATAGGCAAAACAGATTCAACCTGGGGAAATTATTTCATTACCAATCAAATCAGAGTAGGGTAATGAGATATAGAAACTAAATCTTAAAACACCTGCCCCCCACCCCTCCCTTCTTCCTGGGCTCAAGTTTACACCCAGTTCATCACACATTGTCTCTGCTGCTCCTTCCAGCTCAGGGAGAGGACTTCTCACTCTCCTCCCCTGCTCCAGCATGGGTTCCTTCCCATGGTAGAGTTTTCCATTAACTTCTCGAGGATGAGTCGTTTCCATGGGCTGCAGCTACTTACAAAGTGCCTCAGTGTGGATCCTTTCCACTGGGTGCAGTCCTTTAAGAACTGACTGCTCCAGTGTGGGTCCCCCATGGAGTCACCAGTCCTGCCAGCAAACTCTAGTGTGGGCTCATCTCTCCACAGGTCCCACTAGGAACCAGCACAGGGTCTCCAGGGGGTCACAACCTACTCCAGCTTAGGGTCCTCCATGGGCTTCAAGTGGATATCTGCTCCACCATTGTTCTGAGTTGATGCGGTGCCGTTTTTGGTAGCAGGGGAGGAGCCCCTTCCCTCAAGGATGGCTCATTTAAGTCTCTGGAATAGCTCTCCCTGCTCTGAGATGCCTGGCCCTGCCTTAGGCCATCAGTGAACAAAACAGTGCTCCTCTGCGATTAACATAATCAAGAAGGGGAAACACAGGGTAGTTAAGAGCAGGGCAGAGGAGAGGAGGAGCTGAGAGAAGGCAACACTTGGAGAGATAGGACACCACCTGAGGCGAGCGATGCCGGAGCAGAGACCACAGCTAGTGAGGAAGGGGAGGGAGAAGGTGCCTGAAGAGATTTTTGTCTACATCCTGTGGCAGCCTGTCCCCTGCACCCTCCATGGAAAGGAGCCATCCTCCTGAAAAGACCATGGCTGAGCAGGTGTTGTGAACCTGCTGCCCGTGTGGAATCCTGGCGGAGCAGCTGTGGACTTGCAGGCTGGGGAGGATGATGGAGCAGATGTTGTGGACCTGCAGCCATGGAGAGGACTGTTCCTGAAGGAGTCCATGGCTCTGTGGGCCGCCTGCTCTGGAGCAGTTCGCTCCTGAAGGGCTGTGCCTTGTGGGAGGGACTCACAGTGGAGGGTTCATGAAGGACTTTCTCCCGTGGGAGGGACCCCACGTTGGAGTAAGGAAAGACTGTGAGGAATCCTTCTCCCTGAAGAGGGAGGAGCGGCAGAGAACAACCTGTGACATCCGGACTGTGAAACCCCACTCCCTGTCCCCTGTGCTGCTTGGGGAAGAAGGCAGAGATATCGGCAACAAAGTACGTAGGGCTCGGGAAGGAGGGAGGGGTGGCGGAAAAGCATTTCAGTCCTGGTCTGTGTTTTCTTTTTGCCCCGTTTTGGTTTGATTAATGGGAAATTAAATTCATTTTTTCCCGAAGCTGAGTCTGTTTTGCTCATGAGCGTAACTGGCGAGTGAAAACCTTGCCCTTGTCTTGACCCACAAGGTTCTGGGTGGATTTCCTTCTCTCCATCCCATAATGGGGGAAGGGAGTGAGTGGCCTCTTGGTCCTTTGTTACCCGCCGGGCTCAAATCACACGACAACCTAGAATCTCCATGGGCTGCAGGAGGACACCTCCCTCACCAGGGGCTTCACCACAGACTGCAGGGAAATCTCTACTCCTCCCCCTCCTTCTTCACTGACCTTGGTATCTGCAGACTTGTTCCTCTCACATAGTCCTGTTTTCTGACTGCTGCAGTTGCTGTGCACAGGTATTTTGTTATGGTGGTTTTTTTTGGTTTTTTTGGGTTTTTTTTGTTTGTTTTTTGTTTTTTTTGTTTTTTTGGTTTTGTTTGGTTTTTTTGTTTTTGGTTTTTTTTGGTTTTGGGGGGTTTTTTGGTTTTTGGGGGTTTTTTGTGTGTTTTTTGTTTTGTTTTGTTTTTTTGTTTTTGTTTTTGTTTTTGTTTTTTTGTTTGTTTTTTGTTTTTTTTTTTCTTTTGGTTGGTTGGTTTGGTTTTTTTTTTTTTATCCTGTTAAGTCTTTTACCCCAGAGGCCCTGCCACTGTTGCTGATGGACTTGGCCAACAGCAGGTTTGTCTCTGAGATAGCTGGCATTGACCCTGTGGGACAGGGCAAAGCTTCTAACAGCTCTCACAGAAGACACCCTTGTTGCCCCCCACTACTAAAACCTGGCCATGGAAACCCAGTACGCCTTCCTGCATATCCCAATGACTTTCTGGCATCAGGGGAAATATCTTCAGTGGGAAGGCATTCTTTAAAGTCAATGAGCTCCCACAGTCTTGGCAAAAGTGTTTAGATCTTCTTTGCTGCCACTTTTGTTTCTTTACCCCGCTTTCTCCTAAGTGTTTTCATAATTTTTAATTTATCCTGTCTGTTACCGGCAGTTTCTGTGGGTTTTTTTTTTTGTTTTGTTTTGGTTTGGTTTTTTTTTTAATTTTTGTGTAAAGCATCATGATTTATTTCACAGCTCTTGCTTAGTGACCTCTGCTGGTTCTCCACTTGGTGCCCGCCACTGATGAGACCCATTGGTGATTAGATACTCAGCAGAAGTGATTTCACAGCCTTTGACACTTTGCATCCCCTGCTGCCTGGATTTCAAAGAGGTAATTATTCCCAGAGACCTGCCACTGACCCTTTACTCAAGCTTTTGTCATTCACCTTTTACGGTCTTTTTTTCTCAAAGATCTTGAAGTATCTGGATGCTTCTGCTTGGGAAAAGACACATGCACTGAAATCGTAATGACTTTATCATTCTTTCAGAGCACTTTCACCTGAAATTATTTCAGGTAGTACTTCTGTATCACATCTTTAATATCTTTTTGAGTGAAACCTTCAGCTCCTCTTCAGAGAGTCCCTCTTTGTTCACTCAGAAACGGAGAGTCAGTGAGGGGAAGGTGGTTCAGTTCATACCTGCCCTTTTTAACTTGGTATATACTGGCAGGGGTGAGTGGAATGGACCTAATTGTCAGGCATTGTGACTCCTTCCAAAACTTCAGCAGGATTTCAGAGGACTTGGGTGCAGACAATGAAGCTATTCACAGTGTTAGCTGTGAACAAATGAAACAAACACAAAGCTGAGAAGGAGATTTGAGCCCTCAGACAACCTGTGAATTGGAGATCAGGAGGAAAATATATTTTTTTCTGGGACATACTCCAGTTTCTTCAAGTGAAATGTCTCATGCTATCCATGAGTGCTGTTTAGAGTCATTCTGGCTATCTTTGTCATGAATTACAGGTAACATCCAGTGCCATAAAGACTGAAGGTATTGTTGGCCATTTTGCACATTATATTTGAATTCTTATGAACAATGAAAAAGCAGCTAAGACTAAGGGAAACTATTACTCCTATTTAGATTACTTAAATGGCCATGCTTTCTCCAGAGAGCTAAAATAGTTCATCAAAAATCCTAAAGGCTATGTTAAATCAATTGCAAACACAGAGAAAATTGACTTCCAATGTATAAAAACAAAAAGTTCTGTAATTCCCCTGAAACCCCTTGATAAGTCTTTGATGAAACCGTCTGAGAAAAGAGCTGAAAATTGATTTCTGAAAGCATAATATGCTTCTTTTTTTTCCATTTTTTTCTTCAATAAATGATAAATTTCAAATATTTCCTTTGGCTTTCACAGTAAATAGATGAAATTATGACATTGGAGTTTTTTTGTTTGTTGTTTTGTTTTGTTTTTTAATCTGTAGGAGAGAAGCAGCTTCTGGATTAACTGAAATGCACTCAGAAGATAAGTAGCAACAGTTTTCCAGAGGAAGAAACCTATATGGGATATGTTAAATGGTAAGTAAAACTTGGCTGTCGAGTCTTAGAAAACGTGTAAGAAAAGGAAATTTTGCTGCTTTGGTGACAACATGGATGTTTAATGAATTTAGCCTCTTTTTTTTTTTTTTTTTTCCCTCTTCAGAATGCTTCACAATTTGTGGTATTTGTGTCTTCGTTCATTATTTGTAATTGTGATGAAAATCATTTGTCTACAAAACTGCAGCTGTTGGATTTGCTGTAAATCAAAACCTGTGTCTGTTGTTATTTTCCTTCTGGTCACCTGAGTTATGTGGTGCTATTTGTTGTCTTAAGTTATATGATAAACTATAAACTGAGGACGAACTGTAAGGTTCAGATAAATTTTCATGTTGAGGTCCATAGATCAGAAGAATAGAGCTGAGGCAGCTGTAGAAGTGCTACAGCACTTGAGTCTGCTGAATAAAATGGCAGTGAAAGTGAATCAATAGATATGATTTTATGTTAAGACTTCTTTACCTGCACTGTGTGTGTCTTTTAGCAAATTGTTTGGTCTTCTCACCTGCAGATTGGATGTGTTAGGGTTTATGTTTTTGGCAGGGACATTGTGAAGAAGAGGCTCAGCAATAACCATGTGGAGGCTTTGTGACAGAGAGAATGTGGAGATGGCACAGCCTGCAGCTAAGGAGGAGCAGCAGTGGGGAGTAGGAGAAAAAAAGGACTTGAATTCTGAGTGGTGTTGTAATCATGGTTAAGTTGGTCTGTAAAATTAGAATAGTTTTTGCTTTTTAAGACCTGGGGCTCACAGTATTCTCAAGTTGACATCATATATCTTAATGGAAAGAGTCAAATGATGTATTTGGAAAAGTCATATAATGTTTCTTTCTGTTTTGGATTCACCAGTGTTTATTAACACAGAGTGTGCCATATTGTGCTTACTTATAGAAGACCCTTCAAGATCAGATTAGTGAAAGGGAGTGGTGATTACAAGATACACCAGGGTCTGTAGCTTGTGGCAGAAGAAGCAATGAAATTGCTAAATCAGGTGGTAGTTTCTGAGTATCACAGGAGGCTACAGCATCTAGTCCTGCAGTGGCAACCTGGTACAGATGCAACAGGGGCCACAGGACACCTTGGGGGCTGCACAGCCTCCTCCATCACACTGTACCACAACCTGGGCAGTGTGGTGCATGTTTTGCTTGACAGCTAGTACCAGAGGAGGTGAAAATCACGTTCATCATTATGAAGCAGCAGCAAATTTTGGCATAAGAGCAGAGCAGAGACTCAGACCCATGCTTCTGAAGCCATAGAGAGGTGCTGTTGTTGCTGTGTCTCCTTTTAATATCCAGCATCTGGTTTGTATTCTTTGACCATGTGGCATGCGAATGAAGGGGGAGGAGAACAGAAAATAAATACATGGAGGTATTTTTCAGAGAGGTTTGAAGACTTGTGGAGGGACTTGTAACACCATACTTGTGTGCTTGCACATGGGCACAGATATCGGTGTTGTCTCAGCCTGAGCAAGAGATGCTGTGTAAGCCAACTGGAAGGCAGAATCCTCAGATGGAAATTGCTAAGCACTGGGTGGTTCTGGGACAGGCACACAGTAATGCGTAGTAACATAAGCTGGATAATGCAATAATTTGATCTTGACAGAGTGCTGATGGAAATGGAAAGGAAATTAGAAAAATCGTATAATCCCTTCCCTACACAAAGCTTGCCTCAAGGTAGATTTGGTGGAGCCTCTAGCCAGCTTCAGTTAATGGCTCCTGGACAGCACTCCACTTCCAAACCATGTAATGTTATAATAACTGTCTGCTATTTCAAGTCACAGAAAGAATGTAAAACTACTGCTGTCTTTGAAGTTCACAGCTGGGGAATCATGGTTACTAAAGACTATTAATTATCTCAGCAGTCAAACTATGCTAAGCAAAACTCTGGTATAAATGGCAGACAGTGAGCCTGATGTTACACTGGAGTATTTCCTCAGAACAGTGTCTACAAACCAAGAACAAAAGCTGTGTGCAAACCTTAATCTCTTTGGAGAAGCCTGCAGAGGTACAAACATAAATCAAGGGTTAAGCAGAAAAGTGTTTTCTGAAGAAAATAGAGGCACTTCCGGCGTTTAATTAACAGAATGCTAATTGGGTAAATGATGGAGAATTCGAAGGGAAACAGAGTGTCTGTAAGAGATCGGTGGTGAAGCTGTTAAAACTGCATATTTGACCTGTGAATAGAAATTGTAAGTCAAGAGCAAACCCTAAATCCAAGAGTTATAATGAACACAAAGATGTTCAGAAAAATACACATTACTGAGAAAGAATACACTCGGACAAAAAAGGGCTATTTCAGCTAACAGTATGTGAATGCTCTGTACAGACTGACTTCTTTGGAACTGCAGTTTTGTATCTCGTGTGCCTGTGAACAACGCTGGTTTTTTTTTTTTCCATGTAACTCTGATGGATCAGAGCTGAGACCAGAGAGGGAAAGCAAGCCAAAGAATTAGGTTTTTGCTCTTGGACAGTCACATAAGATGATGTTTGGGAAGGGCTTTGTTCGGAAGAAATGGGACCATGGATTTCACCATGGTTACCAGGAGTGTAGTTTAAAAGCTTGCAGCCTTTGGGCACCACAGGAAGGGGTGTGATAAGTCCCTGAGTCCAGTCAACAGAGAAGGAAAAAGCAAAAATCTCTTGAGCCCGTGTTCTCAAAAGAGCTCATGAGGTGATGCTCTTTGGTGGTTTAAGCCCACTGATAGGGCAGTGATGAAAGCTCTGCAATTCCTTAGGGCAGCACTGGGCTCTTGAGTGCTGTGTGTGTGCCCCATTTGGCACTGGGTGGGTCAGTGAGGAGGTTTTGCAGAGTGAGAAATATGTCCTGCAGTGGTGAATTGACAGCCCTTGCTCAATGGCCATAAACCCCAGAAGAACAGGTCCCTTTTTGTGACTGTGTGGAGGAAAACTGCTTGAGGCAGTGAAAGCAGCAGCCAAGCAGAGAAAAAAAAAAAAAAAGTCAGTGTTACAAGAGGTCTTCCAAAGCACTTGAAAAGTTAAATAAGCAGTAAATGATTCTACTCATGTGCAAAACTCATTTAGGCTATAGCTGGAAACAAGGCTCTGTGAAGCACTTCATTCAGTGTCTTCTCTTTTATGTACATCACTTTAAGGACTGCAAAGAGGCAAACTGATAAACACTGAACATAGGTCCTCTGGCTCTTTAGAAAAGGAAAACAAACCATTCATCATAGCCATCCTTCATCCTAAGATATTGACAGCAGGCTTGAGGTGTGTTTATAGTAGCGCTCTGTGTCTGAGATATATATAAGAATATGTGTATATCTTCTTTAAAAATACATTCTTCAAAATTAATCTCTCAGCCTATAATTTAGTTTTGGGCTGCATATATTTATTTTGTGACGTATGGCAGACACTGCTCTGGCATGCTCTGCTTCAGTGGAACTCCAGCATCATCACTGAGAAACTTCAGGATTAAGCCAATGACTCAGAAATTAATCAGTCTTATTTTGTTGGCCCTGGCAGCAGCGTGGGCATTGTAGATGCCAGCAGGCTGAGAAACACTGGTCTGTAACTCACATTTACCCATCTGGGCTACATTGCTTCAGGCAGTCCCATGACCAAATCGGGATGTACTGTTTTGGGTAATAATGTATTGTATCTTTTACTACTACTAGTGACAGCATTTTTTTTTTTTCCCCTGAGTTAAAGTCATGAGTCTTGGACTAAAACTGAGCATGTTACTCAAGCTGCAGTGAGTGGTCAGAGATGATTAATTGCATTGGCACTTAGTGAATTTGATGAGTCTCAGGATCTTGGATTCTCATATTGTTTTGTCAGAGACTGAAATTGATGTTTAGCATATTATTGACCAAATTTTCTCTGACGTGATTTGGGACTAAGTAATGGTACAATATCACTTAGAAGCTTCAAGGACATGAATAAACACCAGGCTTTGTGCAAGAAAATTAAACAGGGTGTGAAATCTCATTGGCCTTTGTGAGAGACTAATTGCATGTTAGGTTTGGGTATGATTGATTGGGTGGATTGTGCATCTGTGCATATCCTGAAAATTCACTTAGATTTTATTCCAGGATTATTTTTTTAAAATATTTTTCTTCAGTAAAACTGATCAAGGGTTTTAATTTTTTGACGTGGATTAGGGTTATGAGTTGGTTGAGCTGGCATATCACTGTTTTCTCTCCCGAGATTACTATAATTTTCTTCAGTTGCAGAGGGAAAAAAAAAAATAACCTCCAAAACAGCCGAAGTTGAATACAGTTGCATTTGGTTTTGATGGTGCATGATGGTATTTTAAGAAGGGATACAATCAGCCAGCTGTAATAGGAAAAATAATGTTTAACTGAATCAGATAACATGCTTGGTTACTGTGTCCTGCCTCCTGCAGCTGGCAGATGCTGGTGGGGTGTTTGCACCTGCAGAGAGCTGTGTTTCCAAGGGCTGTGTGCCAGCGTAGCATCTGAATGCTGCTTCAGTGGGCTTGTTCTCTACCCTTAGGATGAAAGACGTCCAAACTGGCCATGGCTGCACCCTAGCTGGCTCTGTGTCATACTGTAGCACAGCAAAGAAGATTCCCCCAGGGCCTGTGAATTATTGCACAGTCACCCAAGGTGGTCCGCAGGCACCATCCTGGCTGGGTGTGAGATGAGTCCAAGGGAACCCAGAGGGTTACCCCTGAAATTTGCACCCCATGGTTTCCTGTTCCAGTTCAGCATTTAGCAAAGAGACACTCCCTGGAGCAGCTCCCATCAGACAAGGCTTCCTGAAATCTCTCCCATCCCTTGGATGAGTGGGCAGGCTGTTTCCAGGTTTGGAGCTGGAAGTGTGATCTGGAAGTGTGATATTAGGCATATGGTAATCAACACTGCTAGGCTTGCACAGCTCAGTGTCTCCAAGTAGGGGATGGTCCATCCCCAAGTGGAGGTTAAAGGGAGGAGGACTGTGTTGGTCTAGTTTCTTCATTTTTGGTTTCTTGCTGTATTTTCCTAAAGTCTGGATTTTCCCTCTAAGTTTCTGGCACATGAAAAGCAAGTCATTTAAGAAACTGAGAGCTTTGCTATGCAGCAGGTGAGGTAATCCAGTTTCAAAATACATCCTTGTTTATCATACAGAGCAGGTCAGAGGGAGCATGCCCCCCAGGTGAAGTACCAGAGTCATTGATTTTGTCACGGTTTAGATCCAGCCCGGGTGAAAAGCATGTGAAAAATTGAGAAATGCACTTGCTTGCTCTGAGATCAGAGAGATTTGATTCTCTTAGAGATCTGACACTCCTAGAATCTAGATGGAGTGGAGAAACTCACATAGCTCTAATCTAAAATAAAATAAAATCTGAAATAGCAGGAAGAGGAATTCATGGATGAGTCAGGCTACCAAGGCACTCTTCAGCTCTTTGCTTTGGGACTGGCATGCTTTTCAGGTGGCAGCCCTGGAACTTGTTTAATGTGAAATATTCCAGGAAAGTAATTAGCAAATGGGTCAAAAAAGACTTCAAAGAAACCTGAGAGGTTAGAGAAAAGTGCTGAATTTCCTGCAATCCTTCCCATGAATCCATCAAACCTGAGAAGGCAGGTCATCTGGGATAAGAAAACCGTATCTGACCACATCAATACGCATTTTTTCAGCATGTTAATTTATCATAGTCATCCAAAATCCTCCAGTGCCTGCCTTGATGGTAACGAGGAGCATTTTGAGATCCAGTGACTTTGTTAATAAAGCTCTGTCCCTTCTTTTGACTCAGTGAAGTTTCACCGCCATACAGGCTCACTAGTTAATGAGCTATGACACTTGGCATGCTACTAATAAGAAGGAGAAATGAGAAGAAATATACATATCACTTCTGAAATGTTGCTGCAGGCCCCTTTTCTCTACATCTGGTACACATTTCTAATCTTTTGTTTTGCAGCGTAAGGTGCCAGAAATGTGGGATTCATCAGGGATTTCATAAAGGAGAAGATGCTGAAAATCTATGTAATTACAGACCTATTTCAATTTTATTCTCTGCAGTTAAATTATTTCAATGTGTTTTTTTTTTTATAGTCAAAACGAACAAGTTTAGTTTACAAATATTTTATTACCATTAGGGTAACTTGATTTCCATTATGATCATTTTACAACTGTAGTGTTATTAAAAGAGACAAATGACTCTGTAGTCAATTGCTCTTATGAATAAATGTCGTTTTGTGTAGTGGTTTATCTCTGCTGCCAACCTTTGATCTAATGAGAGGCAGCAGATTTTATTTGGCCGCCTCTTTTCTTTTTTTTTTTTTTTTTTTGTTCCTTTGGCATGCGACAGCTTTGCCTTAGTGACAGGAAACAATTCATTTTCAAGTGTGGCAGCTGGAACTTTTTCTGTAATGAAAGATATGGTGTTTGGAATGGCAGCATTAGGGCATCCTGCAGCAGGCTTTGACAGTGTATATTTCTACATTTATGGCAGTCATCTGCAACACAGAGATGCAAGAGCTTTATCCCCTTTTCTCCTGTAGATCTGTGAGGGGCTGACCTTAAGTTCTGAGGATTTTGGCTTTTCAGGCTTTTGCTGACTCCTGACTACACTCAGACTGTGACCAAGTTTTTTACAGCAGAGCCTTACAGTGAAGGGAACTACAGTTGTTTCAGTTTTAGGTATTGACCTTCCAACATGCACCCCAAACTCTCCCTGCCACCACTTGTACTCCTTCTCCCAGGGTCCATGCTGGTGGCTACGTTCATGGGTAGGTACTTTCATACTTACTTTTGGGCAGGTATTAATGATGAATGGGTGCAGCAGCAGCTCCTTCTCCCACGGGTGATGGTGGGAGTGGTGGTGGTGGCTTTGTTTGCCAGCAGATCTCTCCAGTAGTGAGCAAGTGAGGACGTGGTGTCCCTGCTCATCTTGGCCTGAGGTAACCCTGTTGCTGTGGGTCAGCTGGGAGCGTCCTGCTATGGGGACAAACATCTCAGCACTGTCTCATGTGTCACAGTAAAGGAAGTTGTTGACACTGGTCTTTCAGAAGCATTAATGTTGTTACTACATTAACTGAACAACACAGATTGTTATGTGCATCCCTTAGAATGTCAGTTTGTAAGGGACCTCAAAGATCATCTGGTCCAACCCTTCTAATATTATTGTTTCTATGAGATGTCTCAGCACCTCCTCAAGCTGAGACTTAAAATTATCCAGAGTGGGAGAGTCTACTACTTCCCCTGGGAGACCATTCCAATGTCTGACTCTCCTCATAGTGAAAAATTGTCCTCTTGTGTTCAAACAGAATCTCCCCAGGAGCAATTTGTGACCATTGCCCCTCATCTTGTCCATGTGACTCCTTGTAAACAGGGAGTCTCCTTCTTCTTTGTAGCTGTCCCTTAAGTACTGGAACATCCTAATAAGGTCTCCCCTAAGCCTTCCTTTCTCAAGGCTGAACAAATCCAGTTTTATTAGCTTCTCCTCATATGGCAGGTGCTCCAGTCCTCGGGTCATCATTGTGGCTCTTTTCTGGACCCTTTCCAGCTTGCCCACATCCTTTTTGTACAGCAGGGACCAAAACTGAATGCAGTACTCCAGGTAAATAGGAATTTGCTGAGTCAGCGCTCAAGCGGGAGAAAAAAATTGGTATTTTTTACTTTTTAAGCTTAATTGGCACTGAGTTGAAGCTGGCCCTGGAAGAGTTGGATGAGGTTGGTTGTTTGTGATGAATGTTTTCCTCAGACCTACCACTCACACACGCTGAGGACAGCTATAGTTTCCCACCTGAAGTCACTGGGACTGAGTCTGGCCCTAGAGTCCATCTCCAGAGGGTGACATGACTTACTAATCCTCAGCAGGCAAGTCTCTGCATGGGCTTTTATCAGCTGAACAGGTGGGAATTGTGTTACAAGCCATATCTGTCATCCTTCTTCCTTATGTTAGTGAAATAACAGAATGGCCCTGGGATAACTGATGCCCTTTCAGTCAGAGTCAGATAGCACTTAGTCTTTAAGATAGTAAGGTCAGTATAGATCTAAAATGCCAAAAATTTTAACTGGGAGAGAGGTGGTAAGACTTTGTTATTTGCTGTTCTGAATAGCTGGCATCAATGGCAGGCCTGGCTGAAAAATATATTCCAGTT
This sequence comes from Heliangelus exortis, assembly GCF_036169615.1. Classification (NCBI taxonomy): domain Eukaryota; kingdom Metazoa; phylum Chordata; class Aves; order Apodiformes; family Trochilidae; genus Heliangelus; species Heliangelus exortis. Next base: position 110,803,207 of record NC_092422.1, on the reverse strand, counting down.
TTGGACAATTTACAGTTCAGGCTCTTAGATTATTTTTTCCTACAGAAAGACAGCTGTGTTTACTCCTTTCCCTCTCTTTAAAACAGTAAGTAGAAATGTGTGGAGGCTTTTTTAGTAAAAAATGGTGGCATTAATTTTCTAAAAATAAATTAAAAAAATTTGATTCTACTTTTAAGATTTGTATTTCTTTAGTATATACTGCAAATGCCAGCCAGTAGAAGTGTTGAAGTGAGTATTAATTTTAGTGTTTTAGTCACTTGGTTTAATCTATTTTTAAATCTGTTTATTTAGTTTGGCCTTTTTTCTGTACTATTATTTATTTAAATTTTGGCTACCTGAAAATGATGTATCTTAAAAACAGCAGAGAAAAGAAAGCAGAAAGAGAACTATGAGTGGAGAAGAAGAAGAACAGGCTTTTGTGAAGTAGTTCCAGGTATCTTGCCACCATGGATCTGACTGGAGGCAGTCATGGCTCTGCTATGCTGGCAAACTCACAGTGAGGAGCTCTGGGGAACGTGCCAAACCCAGTGCATTATTCCTGATGTGCAGAGATGCCCCTCAGTGAGTGTTTGCATGGGAGCTCTGATCATCCATGGTGATGGGTGAAGGAGAGTGAGACAAAGGCAATGTGTCAGAGGTGCAGTCCCACCATACCTGAACACAGTTCTGGGTTGGCTGAGAGCCCAGACCGCCAGGTGAATCCATAGGTGGAGGAGGAGGAAGGTCTGAGGTCAAGCTGGGAAGGCTGCTCCACATGCTGGGGTCCTGAGCAGCACGGGCAGGCATAGGTTCCACTGCATTGGGGCCTAGGTGAGGGGCAGCAACAAGGGCCTGAGATTAAATGAGGTACATGCATATTGGCCTGCATGTGAGGTATTGCTATTTGAGCCCAGCATGGGCTATATGTGGATGTCCTGATTTGATTGGGGATAACAGTTTGGAAGTTGGAGCCATTATTTTGTCATCGTATTATTGTTTTAGTGTTTCTTACACTGAAGTGTAATTTTCCCCCTGCTCTCCTGAGATCTTGTAAAGAAAACAGTTTGTACTAAAGCTTTATTCCTTTATAACTTTGCCTCCTTCCACAAACCAAAATGCTTTTTTTCTAGTTTTTTTAATTTTTAGATGGAAATGTGTCCATGACTCTTTGTTTTATGGTGACATTTTTATTCAGTTCCTGGAGCTGGAGATAGTCTCTGTTACAGTCTGTGAATCCCTTTGCTATTACAGACATATCCCTGATCTAGATTTACTGGAAGAGCTAGAGACTTCTCTGTCTTCTTTTTAGAGGCAGATACATTGTGGGCTTGCGCGTTGCACAGCTGCTCACCAGGACAGGGCTCTGTTCCCACCTCTCTGCATATTGCTCTATTAGTAGATGCCTGGTTGAATCCATGTGAAAATAATTCCCCAATAACTTGGGCATATTACCATTTGGGGGGCTGATTTGTGAGCCTAACCACCTCTGCCCCATCCACTCCTGACTCTGTAGACACCGCTCACATACGCGTTCCCGCCGAGCTCAACAGGTGTCAAGAAAAGTGATGGTGCTTTTTGCAAGCTCTCAGCTTTGGAGCTGGTTAATTGCATTGTGTTTAAATGTAAAAAATTTGGCAGCAGTTGTTTTTTTGTTTTTTTTTTTCTGCCACCAAACAATTGTTCACAAATGTTTCCTTTATTCAGCCATCTGTAATGCATGCCTATCAAAGGAAGAGAGTCCTATTAATAATTACTGCCAGCCATGTGCAGTGATGCAGTCACTTTGCAACACACAGTCTTGGTGTAATTCCAGTCAAATAGTGTATTTTGAATGTCAGCTTGATGCTCCTGTTGTAAAGAGGAATGTTTTATTACAGGAAAATAAAATTTACTTGTAATCCACCTCTGTAGTGTGAGGTGATGCAGGCTGGCCAGGATTTTCAATTCCATCTTAGGGTTTGTTTTATTTAATTTATTTATTGATTGAGGTCCTTGCATAGACCAGGGTGTTTTCTTCACTTGTGCTACTAGCCCAGCCATGTGATTTGAAAGCCACCCCAGAAAGGACAGGGTTTAGCTATCAGATTATTTGCCACAGAAGCAGATAAGAACCAGCTGTTCCTCCTCATCCTCTATCCTCTTAGACAAAGGTGGTGAAAATGTGAGGATTTATGTAGCCTGTTTCCCTGCTTGTTTGCGGTCTAGTGGGGTTGCTGGGAAAGCAGGTCCTTGGGACCATGCAACAGAGGTGCTTGATCTATTCAAGTCCCTATCCTCCAGCAGTACTCAGGGATTTATTATTATTTTTTTTTCTTTGATAATTCCCTTCTCCATGTGCCATGGGGCAGTTGGGAGCTGGAATGCCCTGGGATGAAGAAACATCGCTCATCCCTGGTACCCTCTGAGATCTTCCCTGAAAGATGTGACCAATCTCCTGCTCTCCCCAGGCTGCTGGTGCCTGCCCTTGCCATGGGCAGTGACAGGATGGGGTGGGGATGAAGGGCCTGGGGCAGCCTCCTGGCTGGGGGTCAGGACTGATGGCTGCTGGTGTAAGCTGCTGGGGCAGGTGGGGAGATCCAGGTTAGGGTTAGGGAGTTTGTCTTGAAAGCCTGGCAACACTGAACCCTAGAGCAGCTTGTGTTTTAGGGTCAGTAATGTTCAAATTTTGTGCAAGGCTTTGCATTACGTTACATACCCCCAAGGGTAGATGTTACAAGCTGAGGGATGGAAACCTGCTAGGAAAAGATTAAGTGCCATTCCCTGCACGCCAGAGAGGATCCGTTTCCAGCTGGGGATCAGCTTGTTCAGATTTCTAAGTCCCTTGTCTTGTGGTTGGATTTCCCGGGTTGTATAATTAATAGCATATTTGGGGTAGCATCTGTTCACACTTTCACTCTTGATCCAGGCAGACACAAGGGCCAATGTGCACCCGTGCCACGTTAGTCACAGCTGAGGTATTGGGATACTAGAAAATGCTGCTATGATGCCTTTTATTTAGTGTTCTCCTGAATAATCCCAGCCATAGAACTTCACCACTGCTTTTGGTTTCAAGCCCAAAGAGCAGTGAAACCTATTGCTGCTAAAACTTAGTTATAACCATGCCTGCAGAAGCAATTTGTTGAATCTTAGGCTTTATTCAAGCTGAGTAACTCGGAATCTTTCTTAAAGTGACAGGATGGTAATTTTTGCATTTGGCATCTTGTGGTTTTTATTTGTTGTGTTATTTATCGTTTTATTTGTCTAATAACTGTTTAAACACAGTTTTATCCAAAAATAGCTCCTACTGCCAGTTCTGCGGACCAGGTAACAAATTTCACCTATTAGATTTGCTTCCATAGCACATTTTGGTAAAATTCCAGGGCAGAGGGTGTTAGGGCTGCTGCAGAATGAGCCTGAATAACTTTGACAGACCTTGAAATGCATCTGTATGGATTAGATTACCTCGGAAGTAAGAGAAAATTTATATTTATTGGAAAGTACTGGCCCTTTCTGACTACTTCTGCTAGCACTGAGAAAAATGTTAAGGGAAGCACTTTGGAAAGTATATAATTAATATTACAGGAAGGGTCTCAGGGCTGAGAGATCACAAAAGTGGCATGCTGTATAACTTACAGTAAAATCCCACTTTGAGAAGTTACCATTTTAAAATGCTCTTACTTGGCACATCTGCTGCCTTGGTGCATAGTTGGATCTGCTGACTTCAGTCACAAAAATAAGTTCTTAGCAACTTTTATATTCCATCAGTTCTGCAGAGCCAACACAGCTATGGGTCTGCAGCTTGGGCCTGGAGGACTACAGCTGAATTAATTTCCCCCTGCAGATGCTCTGGTGCAGGCTCCCCAAAGACAGAGGTCTTCTACCAGCAGATAGTAGTTGAGAGAAGACAGTGTCTGCAGAAGAGGTAGTGGGTGGAAGAGGAGAGATTAAAGTAGCTGCTTCAAATCTGAAATTCCAGGCTAAGATAGAAAACCCAGATATGTAGGAAAAAAGGGGTCAGGGGTGCTGCCTCCAGGGCAAGACCATTTGTGACTTGCATTTCAGTTGTAAGCAGTCTTGTCCATGATATTTAATTGCTATGAAGGCACTAGTAGAGACAGAATTAACATGCTAAGTTATGTTAATGCTGGTGTTTCCTTGAAAAAACCTATTTAAGAAGTGTCATCTGAGCATGGATTTTGATGCACACAGTGCTTGTGTAAGTTCTGATATGCCTGTAACTTTTCCCATTTTTGAAACTGAACCACATAAAATTGTTCCTTGCTTTTATTTCTCTCGTGAATATTTATAAAGTATTGTCATCAGTTTTGTGGGCTTGGGAAGTATTGTCAAACTAAGATATTAAAAAAATCATGAGCTGGGCCTCCCTAAACCCACTGAGACCTGCTTAAAAATTGTAATGTATTTGCTCTTTTATTTCTGGTTGTTCAACTTTTGGGACACACTTTGCTCAGGTTTTCAAGCCTTTTATCTATCACTCTAAATCAAGGTGTGGTTTTTTTTGATTGATACGTATGTCACCTGTACTCACCACTTTAAGCAGAAGTTTCAAGTTAACAAAAAAAAAAAAGGAAAAACTCAATGGCTGGCAATGGTGAACAGACCCATGGTGATGCCTGGGTTTGAGAGTGTGCTCTGGGCAGGAGGATTTGCTTTAGCACTGCTGAGGACCCAGGACAGCAACCCATTAACTCGGGCAAGTTTTTTTGCTGACAGTAATTTGGTATTTCATTTGTGGTGCTTGGAGGGTTGCTTTCCAGCCAGTATTTAGGGGCTGTGCATTAGTTTAAACGAATTTGTGTCTGCTTGGGATGAGGCATCTCGTGAGGCATGGTTTTGGGGGCTGACTCCATGCAGATAGGCAGGTGGTGCATGGGGCTGCACCTCTCCTCCCTGTGCTGCACCATGACATTCATTCCTCTACATGACAGCCATGTTGGCCTCCTCTCAAAGTGAGCTGAAGCACTACTGTTGACAGAATAGGAGAAAAAACCTTCTTTACAATGGGTAATTCTTATATTCCCTCTGGCTCTACCTCCAACTTCCTGGCCCTTCTGGCCCTGACTAGAGAGGGCTCCCATGAAAGAAAGGAAAATAACCTGGTCAAGGTAGTTGTAGCCCAGGACTTGCAAATCTGCCATGACCATCCTCTGGTCCCAGGGCTTGTCAGTTTCTTGGGTCAAAGAATCATAGAATCAGATGGGTTGGAAAGGACCTCTGAGATCCATGAAGTTCAACCCTTGATCCACTGCCACTGTGGTTACCAGACCATGGCACTGAGTGCCACATCAGTCTCTTCTTAAAAACCTCCAGGGATGGAGAATCCACCACCTCTCTGGGCAGCCCATTTCAATGCCTGATCACCCTCTCTGTAGAATTTCTTCCTAATATCTGACCTAAACCTCCCCTGGCAGAGCTTAAGACCATGCCCTCTTAGTCCATAGAGTCACAGATACATATATGTATGAGTATGTGTATATATATCTGTGTGTATATTTTTATCTCAAGTGTGTTTATTTTCAAAACCTCAACTGTGAGTGTCTGAAAATGGCTGAAGGTGAGGCAGGACTTTTTACTCCCAGCAGCAGCAGTAGCTGGCTGTGGTTGCCCAGCTTTCCTGCTTTTCCTTCCCCAGGCTGCTGTGGTGGCTGTCCCTCCTCAAGGCATGCATTTTTGGAAACCAGCTGATAAAAACTTGCACACACTGAGCTTCCATGAAAGTAATTCCAGGGCATGATGAGCCTATTGTATTTAGGGATAGTCCTTTAAGGGATGTGCGAATGAAACATTTTTTGATCTCTTATCTCTTCAAGCTGTTGCCTGTCTCTTCACTCAGTTTCTGCTTTTTTCATTAATTTTCCTGCCATATCCATGATGTATTAAAAAGAATTAAAAATGTTGAGGACCAGTCTTCCAGAACAGAATAGTGAAGGGGGGGAGAGGTAGAGAGGTGAAAGAAGGAGCTGTTGTGAAAGGCACATCTCTGCATACAATATAATGCTTTTATAGCAGGTCATGTAGTAAGCAATTTTTCATGCACTGTTCAAGATGTTGAAGACAAGCCCAAATCTAAGACTCTGAGTGTTGTGGCAGAGAAAGCATGGTCAAGCCAAACTCTGAAAACAGAAGACAAATAAAGTATATATATATAAATATGTGTATATATATATATATATATATAAAATATTCCCATAGATGTTACTTAGAAAGTGAGCCAATAGCAAATTTAGGATTTCATAGACCACCACCTGCTTATTTTTCTTGCTTTTTTTTTTTTTCTTTGATCTATTTTTAATTTTCCCATAAAGGTGAGGACAGTAAGAGCTCTAATTTCTTTCTGGCTCAGCAATAAAATGATATTTTGATCTTGTATATCATTCTAGGAAGAAATAGGAATCTGCCCAGAGACAGCTTGTAAGGAAATTACTGAAATTACTTTTTTGGGCTCTCATCCCCATTTTTGCTTTAAGCAGGACGGCGGTGTGGCCTGCTACATGGCAAGTTTCAAAGCTGGGGGCTTCCTTGTGTCTCAGCATAATTTACAACCCATTTTTTCAGTAGATCTGAGAAAAGATTGTTGCGTTTTAGGCAGATCCTCTTTTGATGAACTGGAGGGAGAAAGACTGACCCTGGGTTGTGACATTTTTATGCTAGAGAGCAAAATTCAGATATGTTCCCAAAATGGTCAATAACAAACAATTGATATTGTCTCCTTGATATTTTATTGCAAATAAGATATTGTATACAGTGAATCATTTCAGTGATCTCCTTTGTACAGCAATGCGGGTAAACTTGAAATTACTGGGGAGAAATTGCAAGAAGGTATAAAAGAGCCCTTCTGGTTTGACATTGTGCAGAGCAAAAGGGCTGTAAGCATGGGAACTAATGCAGCCTGGCTCCCTGTGGGCATGCCTCTCGTGTCTGACAGACTTAATTGAATTTTATCCTAAAGCAGCAGTATGAGGTCAATCCTTTTGGATACCTGAGAGTCTGCTCAGGAGAACACTGTGAGAAAACGTGTTCAGATGGAGATATGCCCATTTGGGAGAAAAACTGGGGATGTGCAGAGAGTTGTCTGGTACTCAGTAAGTGCCTGAAGCTGTTTGCTGCAGGTAGGGCATCTGCAGCAGTTCTCTCTGTAGACTCCCCACCTCAGCCTGGCCCGTGGGGAACATGAGTTGTGGCTCTTTCTTTTTTCCATAAGATTTTAAGGAATAGAGTATCTTTGAGAGTTTGATCCACTGTGAGTTGGTAGCCAACAACCTCTGTGATAAAAAAATCTTCATCATGGGACATTGGATTCATGTGCTAAAAGTTGGCCTGTGTTGGTGCTTTGTGCTGTTTGTACATCCTGTGGTTCTCCCTCCCATTCCTCCTTCCTCTGGGGCTTGTTGACAGTAGTAGTAACAAAAGCCTTAAAGTTCTGCAGTGAAGCAGGTAGCACTGGAGAACATCATGAAGATGGTAATTTTTAAAATCATAAGCACTACGGTGTCCCATCAGATGCTCCAATGACTCCTGACTGCTGTGTGCAACTTGTGGTGGTCTGATGGATGCTAAAGAGGCCACCAGACTGTGATCAGGCAGAAGGTGTGGGGATGGACACTGGACACCAAAGAGCCCAGGGTCCAAAGGCAAGGTAAGCCACATCTGCTGTGCTGGAAAGCTCTGAGCAGTAGAAACTGCTGTGAATTGTGCTTGGCTTGAGCTGCTGAAGAAGGAGAAGCAGTCCTGCAAAATTATGTGTTTTGGAGGCCTTTTCAAGCCGTTTGGATCTCTGTTCTTGCCCTGGTCATTAGAGAGAAATAGTGTCACCAAGAGTGGCTGCAACACTCCTCAGCCAGAGGAGGGTGATTTAAATGGGGGAGTGGGGACCTTAACTCAGGACTTCCTTGCTCCTGTCAGCTTGTAACACTGCCTTTAAGTTATTTTTATGCCATCCTTACATACTTTATTATTCACAGTAGTGTTCAGTTTAATGCAGGGTGACCAGATGCCCCAGCATGACTCAAACAGTCTTTATCCTTAATTAAATGTCCTCCATGCATCTGTTTTTGCTTGCTGGTTTCTGAAGTCCCAGGAATTCAATATGGTTTTCACTTGCCTGTTATTAGCAAACATTGTTTCATATCTGGCTTTACAGTTCTATTATACAGTCAGCTGTAGAGCTTAAAATTGCATTATAAGGCTCCCTTGAATACTCTGGCTTTCAATATATGCTCCCGTCTGCAGCACTCTGTTTCTAAAGCTTGTGCTATTACACTGTGATAATGCACAATTTTATATTTTACAATCATCAACTGTAAAAATAAGATAGTAAAAGTTTGTAATTTACAAGGCTATAAATGACATCTGCAGATCTTATGGGTTTAAAGATGTATAGGTTCAGTTTCACATATATTTCATTCTGAGAAGGAATCTATTAGGTTCTGCATATATACAGCATATTGCTTTCATTTACCCTTGATGCTGTCATGTCTTTGAGGGAGAACATAAAAAAGAAAGAAGGGAAAAACAGGAGTATGGACTCTGTTAAGTACAGCAGATGTTTTCTAAATATGCCAAGTCATAGGGGCTCCATAGACATCAAATGGCAGCAGAAACAGGCCAAAACCTTGCAGGCACATATGGATGCAATTTACCTTTATGCATCTGAAAAGTTGTGTTGATTTTAATGGAAGTGTTCTTGGATGTCATGCTAAAGATGTGCATCAGAGTTTGCAGGACTGGATGATGAAGAGTAGTTTATCTTAGGGTCTGAAGCTAATAGCATATATATGTGGGCAACTGTGAGCTGGGCTGTGAATTACTTGCAGGATCACTTGGGAAGTCTTGCAAAATCTCGTGTGTTATCAGAAGAGGAGGCTACCCTCAAAAAACTCCCTTTTCAAAAGCCAGAGAGAAGTGGGCAGGAAGAAAAACCCAGCAGAGCCTGTGGCTGCTAAGGCGTATAGTTGACCCATCCTTGGATTCAGTTGTGCCATTGGAGAATGTTATTATTTCCATGGAATTAGCTGAGATCACTCATTTCTGTGGTTCATATTGAGCCAGCTGGTGTAGCCACAGTGATCAAGGAGGATCAGAGCTGTGTGGCAACTGGGTATGAGCTGCTTTCCCCAGAGGGGTCTTCTGAGTCTGGACTTGGGCGAGAGTTCCGGCCCTAAGCTGGTGATGTGAGAAGGGCAATGGTGCTGCAGGATGAGGGCTGCACCTGGGGCTGCAGGTAAGAATGAATAATATAACAATAGGAGAGAAAGTGAAGCAGTAGCTCAGTTAGGTTTTGAGAAAGATGATGTCAAGGCAGCTGCTCAGCTTGCAGGGGACAACATGGTCTTCATCTCACAGAAATGAACTTTGAGAAGAAAGGTAGTGTCCTGTGGTAAAGCTACCCCAGCACCTAGCTTCTGAATCCTCAGCAGTTAAACAGCCTTTCAAGAATAATGGTGTATGTAAGTGTAACTGTGAGCTTCTACACTCAAGAAAATTATTTTTGAGAAGATGAATACTTTTAATATTTCTTTAATCATCGAAGCAAGAACAGAGAAGATAGCTATTATGGAAGACACACCTGACTGAAACAGATCAACACAGAATTTGTTCAGATCAACCTTACTGCAGATACATTGTACTTTGTAAGATAAAGAAACAAACAAACCAAAAGCAACAATACCAATCCTCTTGATTTAAACCAGAGGTAAAAGTGCTTTCAGAAAGACCAAGATTCCTTGGTATGCAACAGCAAGATAGTGCTCCATTGGTGGGAGCACATTTGGAGGAAGAGGCAGGGAAGTCTTGGGGTATAAAATTTGTGAATAATTACGATTTCACTCAGATTTTTTTAAACTCAGTTTTAAGTGCACATTTCCAATCTGAAAAAAAAAGGTCCGGTATCTGATCAGCAAAGGTTGGGGAGTATTATTGATTTTGAAACATTCTCAGAAGAAATATCTTTTTTCCAAATACCTATGGTAGGTCAAATGAAAATATTCTGGACAGAGCAACTGTGTACTCATTTGTTTTAAATGGCATCAATTGTTCATTTTTCCAGTTCTAGAAAACACCGTATTTCCACAAGTAAGTATCTTTGTATACCAGGAGAGTGTAATTGATTAGACAAGTGTTCAGCTAAGCCAGAGTTGTTAATTTTAGACCTATTTATTGCTCTGCAAAGCAACTGCATTGTAACATTTTTTTTTCCTCTCCTGAATTCTCCCAGGGTGTTGGACCTAGCGCTGTTCAAACAATAGACCCATTCATTTAACTGAGTAGGTGCTTGCAACTAAATGTATGGCATCATTATCATTACCTTCAGTTCCATCAACAGGGTGTCATTATCGCATTTAACTTAATTAGTATGGAAGCTCTCTTAGAAGAATGCTTCATAGAGAGGGATGTTGTAAATGTATTCTTGACTTCTAATAAATAAACCAATAGGCTAATGCACAGTGAAGAATTTATAAAATAGCTGCTGGAGTGGAAGGCAGGGGAAGTAACATGTGCGTCCATGCTTAGGCAGGAGAGTGGCAGAGACAAGTTCACCTTGCAGCTGCTTATCAGGAATGTATTATGGCATGACATTATCTTTTCAAGTGTGCTCTGGAGGAGATGTGTAGCTTCAGAAGGACGGGCTGGCTGGCTGCTTGGATGTGCAACTATGAAATTTGGGTGCCTTTGCTAGTGAGCGCACTTGGTCTATTGCACTTCTCAGTGTGAGAAGGCAGTAGCCATTTCTGACTTGCTGCAGTGCATGCAAAGGAGTTACTTGCACTATTTAATCTTGCTGGGTTTTTGTAATCTAAGCAAGTCATCCACAGCTATGGAAAATATAAACCAGTCTATTTCAGTATATTTGCCTCACTAGTTAATCAATATACTCTCCTCCCTCCCCTGCTCTGCTCCTGAGAGTGGCAGGCACATCTGCTTGTGACATACTTTGGATGGGTTTTCTTCATTGCAAGGATACACAGAGGAGCTGTCTAATGAGCAATTAAAAAGATAGCCAAAGACTAGAAGTTAATTGTTTCATTTACCCAGCTGAACAGGCGTGTGTTCCCTTTCACCCAGTATCCTTCTTCCTCACTTGGAGACAATAGGAGAGCCTTATGAATTTTTCCTTGTGTTTTTCAAAATGCTGCATTTGAATGCCAGCCTCATCCACTCTGAGTTAGGCACAGGCACTCACCATGCTCAAAGCAAAATGAGCAGCTCCCTTTTTTATCTTGCTTTTCAAAGGAGAGGAAGGTAGTATGGTCATGCTCTGGGTGAGTAAGAAGCAATGCAGCTGTTTGGCTTTTCCTCCATAATAATCTACTGATCAGGCTTCACAGAGATGTTGGGGTATTTAACTTCCTGCAGCTTGCAAGGCAAGATGGGTGGATGGAAAGAGTCAGTCTGAGCTCTACCCTAATTAGACTACCGGGGGACCAGTAGAATGCACATGGGGAAGAAGTTGGGAGAAAGACTACAATGTCACAGATGTGGGAAAGATTTCAGCTGGAGTTTGTATAAGATTTGGTCTGTAGGAACTTTGGCTTTGTTATTTCAGCAGCTCAGCTAAACTGCATTCTGTTGTCTGGGTGCTTACAGTTCACCCATGCAATAGTTTTCCAACTTTTCCTTTTCGTAGTTGTGTCTAGAATTATTATTATTATTATTATTATTACTATTATTATTATTATTATTTTGTCAGAGATCAGTTATTCTTTCTTTAATCATAAAAAACCTAAAGAAAACAAATAAGAAAAGCTACAATAGAAAATATGTGAGCTGACATTCCTCCAACGGAAGGTAAAATTTCCCTCTAAGCTTCCTTAGCTATGGAGCCCTCTCAGATTTGCTCTTCCCTCATTTTGTTGAACAGCAATAGTTAATCATCTTCCAAAGGGGTCTTGAAATCACTTCAAAAGACCAAAATTTTTCCAATCTACTTTTCTTCCAACAGAGGCAGTTTTGTAATACGTTTTTCATCTTAGGGCTCCAATTAACTCTGGCAGGAGGACTGCTGTGGCTCTTTTTGGTGGGATCCAGCCCTCAGTGCTTGCTTTGGCTGCACAGCTGGGCACCTGCCTCAGGGATGTGTATCCAGAGCAGCTACAGAAGTGTCTTGCTCCCAAGGCAGAAACTGGGCAACAACTCCAGGAATGACAACCCGGTCTATTAGCTAGGTGTCACGGTCTAACGCTGGCCTGGCAATTAAACTGAGTAGCAGACGCTCTCTATTAATTTCTCTCTCCTCCCTGATAAAGAAAGGAGAGAGAATAAGGGAGAGAGACTTATAGGTTGGAAACTAAACTACACAACTTCAATGAAACAGTAATGATAAATAGGAAAAATTACTAAATATTTACAAATATACAGGAAAATTGATACCATGTTCCTTCCCCTTTCCCCCCAGTAACTCTCACGTCACCACTGAGGCCGCAGGGCAGCCCTGGGAAAGTCCAGGCTGGACTCCTGGAGTCGGCAGCAGTCGGGAGCTGGAGGCAGGAACACACAGATATGGGCTGGCACGGATCAGGAGCACAGGCAGAGGAATGGACGGGATCCTTCCAGGATGCCGGGGTGAAGGAAGGGAAGCAGGAAAGGCAGGAAGGGCAGGCAGGTGAAAGCTGGAAGCATGAAATCTGGCTTGGCCCTTGTGATGCCTCAAATTTATACTGAGTATGACGTATATGGGATGGAATACTCTGTTTGGTCAATTCTGGCATCTATCTTGTCTGTTCCTCCCCAAAGGAGAGCTGCAGGTGGGACCTCCGTATTCCTTCTGGAGGGTAAAATGTTCCTCAGAGCTGAGCAGTGTCCTTGGCTCTGCACACCAGTCTCTAGCAGTAACTATAAACATAAAGTGTTATCAGTCCTAGAAGCACACACTGTCTGAGAAACTTGCTGTTAATTTCAGCAAGTGCAGCTACTTACAAGAGACTTAGCTAAAAGCAAAAGTACAAGACAGAAAATCACCTTTATCCTGGCTCAAACCAGGACACTAGGACATGCTGAAGTTTTTCTCAAGGAAGTGAGCTCAAAGACAACTGAAAGTGGAGGAAAAGTAACTAAAATTAATTGGGATCTATTAAAGAGTATTTTTATTGTTTGAGTGTATTTTGCATCTCCCAGATGGTGGAAGATAACTTTTCAGCTTTCACAGCAGTGGGAGGTCCAGGATTCAGTGGATTTAATAGCAAAGCTGTAAGCAAGCACTGGACACTGTTCATGTCTGATTGACTGTAACAGACAGTATGTCAGAATACTTCTGCTTGAGATTGCAAGAAGCTGGGAGGAAAAATGGGAACATAAGGTCAAACTATTGCTAGAATAAAACTCTTAACAAGAAGTAGAAGGAACTTCAAAACCACTTGAAACTTGTCATCAGAAACTTTAAGACAGTTGGGGAAATGCAGCAGATGCTGAAGTTTTTATTTACCATTTTGATCAGGAGTAATGAAGGAACATTTTTGTTTTATCATCCTTGTAGCTGGCTAAACTCACAGCTCCCAAGAAAATTATTTTAAAGATTACTTGTTCATGAAAAGCAAACTGTCAAAGTAGGTACTGAACAAAAGAACAGCTTTTCTTTTTTCCAAGTCCAGTAAACCAGACTTAAACCTTTGGCATAGATAAAATGGGTACAGCTGAAGTGTTTGAGATAGTAGGCCCCTGATGAGGTGAGGCACAGTTGGACTACAGAAGAATGACAAGTATCTGGGGAGCTTCAGCAGTTTCTGAGAGTCTGCAGTTAAGCTGCTTTCACCACAGGTAAATGGCAATACTTCTGTAAGATCAGGGTGGATTTTCTTTATTGAGACTGATCCTGAATTTTTAATCCTAAATTATTTGCCCAAAGCTGAAATCAGGGGGAGATGGGCTAAACCTACTTGGAAATGCTGTTTCTGATGTGAAAATTAATGAAATTATTTTGAACACAACATGAGCAAGTCTCAGTGGGGTTTTGTTTTGTTTTGGTTTTTTCTGATTAGATTTAGTGCCTTAGGAATCACGGATGAACATGTAGTCAGAATGCCAGGGGAATAAATAGTGAGTGTTAAGTTTTTAGGCTTGTATCCAAAAACACTACTGGAGCTGGATTAGGAGTATGCATTTTGTCCACTGCTCAGTACTACATTGCAAGCCAGGGAGTTTACAGGTGTTAAATTAGCCATGGCAGGACACCTCTTTGTTTCTTAATTTCAAAAGGAACATACTGAATATGGTAAAAAGAAAGTTTGTTTCCAACCTGCTTAAAAGAGGGCTGTGGAGTTCAAAGAAATGATCTTCCCCCTTTCCTGTTGGGGTCTGCAGGCATGGAGATTTCCTGGCAGATCTCAGTTTATCTACTGCTTGGTTTTGTTGCTCTGAGAAGAAGAACCAGCCTGTGTATTAGCTTTCAGTCCCCTCTGCCAAGGGAAGACTGAGTGGCTGGATAGCATCTCCCTGTGCCTGTGTCTGTGTGAACTGTGATCAGGCAGTAATGATGGGTCTTGTTAGGAGGTCCTTGATCCAGTGGTGTTCCCTTATGGAAAATGACCATTTCTTGTCTTTTTACATAATTGTCTGTTGATACAAATGTGAACCTTGTAAAGGAGCATCAGCATTTTCCACCTCTGCTGCCTCTGTATATATGACACACTGCAAGGCACCTCCCTGTGCTTAGAATAGTAAATAACTGCAGAGGGTTGCAATTTGGTAGGTGTTTAATGCTGATTTTTCTCTGTATATCTGCAAAAGCTAGGGGCTCCTTCAGGTCTTCTTACTATTAAAAAAAAAATGTTCTGCTAGGTCAGCTGGATTAAGCTGGCATGCATCTGGACCAGGCTGCATTAAAGCAATTTTTCTCTTCTCGTTACCTGAACTCCTTCATTCACAGCTTGGTACTGAGAGTGCTGCTCTGAATACACATTATTGGGGTCATCTTCCTCTGAGCTCTCTGAAAAAAGGAGGAAAGAGTTTTAGATTTACGATTCAGTGTGAGATTTACTATTTCACAAAGCCAGAAATAAAATTCAAGGGAGAGTAAATGGCTAACTCAAAGCCTCACATTAAGACAAAGAAAAGAAACAAATAAAACCCTTTGTTTGGAGAAATAATTAACAGCAATTTTTTCTTTACCCTATGCATCATGCCTCTCTCCTTTGTTCTTGCAAAGGAAAGAATGCCTTTTAACTCCACAGCCAAACAGGAAGGGTTCCTCAAACATGGTTACACCAAAGTGGGCAATTGTTGCACTGGTGAGTTGTATAGGAACAGTGAGCAAGATTATGCAAACTGTATGTGATATCCACAGCTTCATTGCCAGGGAAAGAACAAAATAACTAAGTTAAATCCATAGGATGTCCATTTCAGAAATGTACAAAAGTCAAGCCATTTAATAATAAATCAGGGCCTTACACACTTTGGAGGATGGTCTTAAATTATAATCAATTTCAATAAGTAATTCCATCAAGGAAACAGACATGCCCTACAGGAAAATGTATTAGCAAATTAATAATCTGTGTTGAAGTAATCTTCCTTATGAAAAGAAAAATTAAAACGAGCACAGTCTTATTCCTGTGGTGTGTTTCCTGTATTTACATTTAGGTTTTTAGAATGCATACAGAAATATGGAAAAAATTATCCATGGCAGCATCATGTGAGGTGGCTGGTCATCTGGCATCACTGAGAGGCTTGTCCTCATAAAAAAAATATATAATAGTCTTCTTAATATGCCTTGTGACCAGAAAAATCTGCTTAACAGCTGAAAATTTTGTAAGAGAAAGCCCAAACTGAAATTTCTTTTCCAGTAAGACCTCCCCTCAGACAACATCCAGGTTCTCAAGTCTGCTGGCTGTCTCTGGTATGAAGGAGAGCTCACATGCAACTGTTTGAGACATTTATAGGGCAGCATCTACATCCCGAGATGACTCCTGAAACAGAGAGCTAATGAAGATTTTGGAGGACTACTGTGGTGTGCTCTCTGCAGCTCCTGCCTCCTGGGAGGGAAGTGGGCACTGCACCTGCCTGAAACTTGAATGTGTCTGCAAGTGTTTCTGCACATGAGCTGTACTACATCACTACTCCTGGTGGCACAGTGTGAAGATTGTGCATTGTTTGCCTACCAGCGTGCGAAGCTCTGTTAATCAAGGCTACCTGTGACCAGCCATCCTAAGGTACTGAAGAAATAAGATGATATAAGTAGGCAAGAATGCTGATGGAGGCCTTTCTAGCCAGCTCAGCACCCAGTGAATTGAAAATGTAATAAAAAGGTAGTCTTGGGACAAGGTTTGTTTTCTCCAAGTTCCCTTTTTTGTCTTCTAGAAACCTTGGAGAAACATTAGCTGTTTCTATACAGTGAAAAAGATCTCTGTTTGGCTAAAAGATCTTTGCAGTTGGTCTGTGTTTGTTTTTCAAGGGAGTAAAAAGCATTCCCTGCTGGGAATGAATAATACTGGCTACTGCAGGAACATACAGAGACTTTTGATGGCTATATTTGCTTTTAACTTTTATGAAGTGACAAAGAAGTGACTTTACTGAATTTCTTTAGTAGCCTAATAAAGGTTTGCCCAACAAGACTTAAGATTAACTGGTCAGCTCTGTTGGAGACTAAAATAGGGTCAGTTTTAGAATCAAATGTGTTTAGAAGCATCTAGGAGCAACAATCACTCATATTAGGGGATTGCTGAAGATGACTTTTCTTGTCTGCAGACAGTTCCTCGGAGCAAGGAGTTATAGTGAGGTCAGTTCAGCAGGTCAAGGATTAAATTTTTAGACATGGCTATGAAATTCAGCAGAATAGTCTCATGAAATATTTTGTAGATTATGTTTTTTCACATGTATCCAGGTGTGTGGAAAATATAAAATGCAGTACAATATAGGGAACATTGGTGAAAGCCTTGATCCAAGGGAAAAATATCAATTTCTTTTGGTTTGTCCTTGAGTTGCTTGTGTGAAGTGGTTTACCACTGAATTATTTAAAGGCAATGAGCAAGGACTATTCCTTGTGTGACTTGAGCTCCAGTGTGTAGTCTTACTGGAAAGCAGTTATAGCCAGTTATAGTACTGAATGCATCCCAGTTGCTACCATATTCTAAATCAGAAGGTAGTATCACTTAAAGCAGAGGAAAGAGAAGGCAATTTTTTACATATTACAGGGGCATGGGTTGGTAGATGTCTATGGCACTGGTTGATAGCTTTGGAGGTCTGATATATTGGCTTGTATGTGCTGGGAAAAGAAAGTTTTCTTGCCCCATATCTGCAAAAGTGCTAATTTATTGTGTTAAGCAAGACAGAAATGCCAATAGAGCAGCTGGCTGTGAACAGGGTGTTTATGCTACTGAGGCAGAGGAGAACTGGTGAAGAGAAGCTGATGGAGGATTCTGCATTAAGTCACCACCAGAACTCATCAAGTCAGGAGAGAAAACTGCATGAAACATTTTGCTTGGTACAGTTGGACTTGAGGAAAGCAATAGACTGCAGCTTTATGGAGCACAGGCTGAAGCAGTGCTGGCTTACAGGGAGTACAATCCTTGTGAGGCAGGTGAAGTTCCTTCTGATGTGGTGACAGTGATTGCAGGTGTACTGATGTGGGGTGGGGCTTGGTGCCACCCTTTGTGTGCAAGGTGCTGTGTGGGGAGAGTGCAGGTAGTGCATGGAGCCAGCTGTGGGCACTGGCTTGTGCTGCTGGAGAGCCTGGGAGCTGCTCCTCTTGGATCAGCCTTGGGAGAATCACTGCTCTCCAGTGACCATCAGGGAAGTCGAAGCACCCATGCAGCTGTCCCTGCCACAGGCTTTCTTAGCCCTGGTGTTGCTGTGCCTCATTATGGTGGGCCAAATTATAAACTGGGGCCTTGTGTTTTCACTTCCTTCTTTCAGATGTTTCACCTCCTAAACCCAGGTATTGGACTTGAACCGTTAGTTTCATCTGCCTTTTCTTTGGCAGAATGTTTCTCAGAAGATGAGTGTTTCAGCATCTTGGTTGCATTTAACATGTCTTCTACCTGAGTAGGGGAGTGGTGATGGTAACACTCAGTGCAATGGCTCTTGGTTCCTGGCTCCTTATGGCCTTCTCATGACATGAACTTTCTCATTAGCAGTTTGCTTTTATCTCTCTATAAGCAAAAGATGAGAAGATGGCAATTCAGTGCTGATGTTTTTTGTGGCTCTTGCAATGTCCTTGATACCATGCAAAACAAGATGGAGACCTGACTCTCCTTGGTAGCCTGAGGCACAAGTGATCTCTGATCCTTTTGGAGCTTGCAGTAGCCTAGCACGGTGTTGATCAAGATCTATTAGTTTGATGGTGAGTCTCTTTTTTTCCTGTTCTATCAAGGATATTTGCTGGAGGATGTACTTGGATAAAATGCTACTTTTTTTCCTGAATGATGCCTCACTAAAGGTTTCAATTCCCTTTTGAGCAGCTAGCAGGAGTTCTTGTAGGAGGCAGTGAGGGAATATGGCGAGTAAGCTTGTGGTCCACAAAGAATCTTATTCCTGATGAGCAGGAGCACAATCTAACAGCAAGGTGCTATTGCACTTGACACAGTGACACTCTGTACCCAAATATGTTCACTAGAAGATGGTCCATCAGAAAGCCCATTAACCCCAACAGGCCTCTGTGCTCTCTGACTTCAGTATTACACTCACCTGCTTGGCAACTACATCATCCTCTATCACCCCGAGGAAAGTTAAGGCTACCTGTAAAAAGCAGAGAGCAATCAAAGCACCCATCCTTTACTGTAAGGGGGACAAAAAAAAAAGTATTCTCTCTGGTCTTATGAGTGTGACAGAAATTTTTGTGCTCTGTGTAACTTTGTCCTGTTTCCATCAGGATATTGTCTCTCACCTGCTGCCATTGGTGTGCTTTACTGCAGAGCACAAAGCAACATGGCTCCTTTTGTTTTTGTATCAACAGCAGTCTTGCTGTAAACTAAAGCAGTGAAGTAATAGGATTTAATTGTCTAGTTCTAGATTTTCAGGGCATGCCCCCTGAGGCTGCTGCTGATGGCAGCCTCTTGTGCCATTGATTTTAAGTGTAAGATGGCTGCACAGCACGCAGGATGCTGGAACAGCATTGACAGAGTTAATTTACACTCTGTTTGGTTTTGCAAGAGAAGAGTAAAATCATCATGAGGCCGTGGATGCATGGGGGGGCTGGGGAGGATGTATGTGTATCTGACCTACCTGAGCCAGCAGTATGCCAGGAGACCAAATGAAAATATGGGCTTTGAGTTCCTATTAGGAAGTACTAGTGTGATAAAATCACTTGATACTTTATATTTCAATAAGAAAGGTAAAACATTCTTCTTGTCTGTACTTGCACAAATCTAGAGTACTTCTTGTGGGTGGGAAGGATTTTGTTGTGTGTTAGAATTCCAACTGAAAACTAATATGATCATCTCTACTTCAGGAAGAAATGAAAGAGTGGAACAAAACTGCTGTTTTGGAGTACTAGGTGGGGTGTAAAGGGACAGAATCTACTTCTATAGGTAATTCCAGGCAAATTTTTTCTTTAGTTTGTTACTGGGTACTGTGGAACTTGCCTGTGACAGGTTTTATGCACCATATGACCAGCCTGTAGCATTTTGGCAGTGCTTTAGCAGGCCCTGCTCTAGCAGTGCTTTGAGTGGTATTTTTGCACATCTATCCTTGCACCAGGTGGCCTGAAGTGCTCTGCTCCACCATGTGTCAAGGTACAGTCAAGGAGTCCCACAAGTTTCCTGCTAGTTAATGTGTTCCATTTCACATCTCTGTCCAGACACTTGACCTGAGATGTCACTTCTCCCCATGATTTGAGGAGGATTTATCTACATCCTCATTGCCATCTCCTGGCAGTGGTGAAAGTGCAGCAGGCTAGGTTGCCTGCAGCACGGATTTCCTGCTGTGTTTTGAGAGGCAAGTGAGGCAGAGCAAAGAGGATGAATGAAGAAAATGGTCACCCTGAAAGAAATGTAACACGATGAGCAGGATTAACTTACCCTGATAAAGGGGCTGATTAAGGTAATAGAAGCAGGAGCCAAGCAAAATGTTTTGAATGTAGTGCACAAACACATTAATCAGACTAAGATGTTGTTTGTGTAGCATTTTGTGCCTACACAGTATGTGAGGTCTATAAATCTATCTGATCTACATGGAAAATGTGTGGGTCAGGATAAGTAGAGAATGTAGTATCAAACAGAAGAAAACAACTGTCAGTAAAATCAGTGATTAAGAAGTATTGAAGCAAACACACAAAGACTACTGGAAATGATAGCTTTGAAATGCTTGTACAGTGGCCTTCTTTTTGAAGCACTGAGTTACAAAATATAATGGTTCCTTGCCAAAGCCTCAGAGCTGAGCAGCTTTAATAAGATGGATTGCAAGTTATTGTCTGTTTCTCAAACTGGCTTTTTGTTGTTAGTTATGGAAGACACTGAGTTGGAGGATAATTAAATGAAAGGACTATTCCAAAGAACTATCTGGCAATTAGATGTGATAAATATGATTTTGCTTTAGAGCACTGACAAAATAGAAGTCACTGAGTTTGAGATGGGAAATCGTATGGGATGCCTTTCATGGGAACGTATTTATTATCTCTTGTAATTAGCAAACTAAGCCATAAATGTGTATGTAGAAGTACTTGTCTGGGCTTTCTTTCTGTTAAATGACTTGATTTTTGAAAGTCCATTATGCTGCACTTTATATAAACATCTTTTTGTGGCTACATCAGTGTCAGGGTTTTACAAAAGGACAACAAAGTGAATTATGGAGAGATATTAACAGTTTGAACTAAGTTGGATTTTTCAGTCTGCTGAGTTCTGGAATTGAAAGATTTTGTGTATATTTGACCTACTTCTAGTAGCTGGAGCCATTAGACTATTAAAGTACACAAAAGCTACTACAAACAGCATTAATTCTGTGATTGAAACTCAGCAAAGCAAGAAAAGTCTGTCTGGGGTTGAAATGATTTGCTTATCTTTCTCTCATGCCAATTCCTGATGCCTCTGCATGAAAACACATGCTGGTCTCTGGCACCACAAAGTTTCATAGCAGGACTTTATCTAAAGGTCTTTCATGAGCAAGAGTAACCACGGAAGTTGATCACTGTTGGTCTTCTTACTGGAATTTTATAAGTTTTGCATTTCCTTTCTCAGCTTATAGTTTTTAGAGATGAAAAAACAAAAAGAATTTCTTCTAGTGAAATATTCCATTTGTGCCTGGAAATTATATTAAACTTGTTGTTTCTGGCTGCATTCTGGATACATTAAATATGCATTCTTTGTTACTGTTGGAGAGGATTTTTGGAGGTATCGAAGAAACTACTTGATTTGGTAATCAAGATTACATGGGAAATCAGGATCCAAGGCAAGCTCAGAATGGAGGAATTTCTCAGTAATGCCCATTTTACACAAAGTTAAAGAGTATCTGTTTTAGGCATAAAGTCTTTAGGCATAATTTTCAGCAGGGAGGCAAGTTTTAATAAACAATTAAACACTGTTTTTCAGACAAGTTGCCTGATACTGTGTGACCATTCCCTGTACAAGCATAATGTAATAATAAGAAAGAAAAATTCCTAATTGTTATTTCAAATTGTACTAGCACTGTTCATAAATCTGAAATAAGAGTGACATTCCAGTCTGTCACATACTGACAGGTCCATGGTAGGAGAATGTCTTTGATTTTGAAAATTTCCTGGCTGAGTCAAGAGGACAAGGAAAAGGCAAAAGATGAAGCAGAGCCTCAGAAATTAAGTGATCCGACGGCATGTCAGGAGCCAAGGGCTTTACCAGATCTGACCAAAGGCTTAGTATGCAACCACCAGCAGTGAGTACTTTAAGATTTATTATCAACAGTAAATAGAGGGTGACTTAACAATGACTTAAAAAGTTATGTTCTCATAACTTCACAGATTATCTCAAATTGGATTTTACATCGTAGCAACTGATGAACTGATTCTCCACGATTTTTTATGAAATAGCCTTGTTAAGGTAGTGTCACCATAACCTCCACAATGCAGTTACTGTGGATGAAAAAAAATGAGTCTATTTTTTTTAGACCTCCTATTTTGGTTATTCCTGTGCCTGTCTCCTAGCTGCACCATGTGCAAGTGGTCTCTTTCCCCATCCTGCAAAGCATTTGTGATTTTGTAGGCATCCTTTAAGTATCCTTCTCCTCTGTGGTAAGAACAAGATTAAGACTCTTGAATTCTTTCCAATCCTGTTAAAAAAAAAAAAAAAAAAAAATTTACATTTTAGTGTGGACATCCCTGAGTAGAAGTGTCTGTTTCACCAGCAGTATGTTTACATATGTAAAAAAACACTCTTAGAGTTGTAAGGCACTACAGTAATGTAACATTTGCCCTAACTCAGTTTTAATGTTTTCCTAATAATTGGAAAATCTGATCTGCTCTCACAAAGCCTAAAAGCTTTGTTATCACTTCCAGGGCATTTAAAGTTGGGCTTGTCATAGTGCTGAGATAGCTGTAGTTTATGCACTGAATACCTCCTGACTGACAGGGGCACGAGGATTTGACTCCATCTGATCCCCTCTATTACAGACATCCTCAATTCTCCACATTCTTGCTTTAGTTCCATAAATAAGAGGTTTCCGTTCCTTGTGTACTGTCTATAACACACTGGAGAATGATTGTTTGATGGCTTAATTTGCTGTTCCTTTTTATGATAGCATTTAAAAGAAACAACATGTTGTTGACAAGTGCTGTAACATTAAAGCTCCCTTAAATCCAAGATCCTACACCTGGCCTGTTGAGACTTTTTTTTTTTTTTTTTTTTCCCCCTATAGGAGTGGTAATAAAGAATCCATACTAAATAAATACTAGGACTTTCATCAGCTTTGGATTTAAGTTTCATTATAAGCTACAAATTCAAATGAGATTTTCTGACCCTTTGGGATCTTCCAGCAGGGCAGAAGAGGTCTCAACCACACCTCAGCTCATTCCAGCAGAGATCTCTGCTGCCTACTGACTCCTGTCTGAAACTGAGCAAAAGTTGGGCTGAGTGTCCCATTGAGTTCCCCCCACCCATCCCATCCGGGCCCATCCAGGAGAACATGGGGTGCATTGTGCCAATCTTCACACAGAGTTTCCTCCTCTGGGCAGGCATCCAGAATTAAGTTAACTTCCCACTTAACCCTTACTTAATTTGTATTTTGGAAACTTAAATTATTCTACATCAACCTTGGATCATCCTTCTGTTCTGGGGTAAGTTTTACCTTTTAATGCAGGACTTGGCTAGGATTCTTGTAACTTCTGGACACTGGTACAGATCTGCTGTGCAGTCACAATTTTTGTTGTAATTTTGGGGGTTTGCTTGAGTTCTATCTCAAAATTAAGTTTAATTTTGCAGCATTTCTCACTTTAGTAACCAGGCCTATGTCAGTCCTTGGGAAATAATTATTCTTCAGCAAAGAGAACTTTCAAAAGCCAGGCGGTTTTGTAAAATACATCATATATAGCACTTATTTGCATAGATAGAAAAATATTTTACTGTTTTTCACATATTTGTGTGTGTACTTTCAGAAATAAATTCTTTGTTAAAAATAAATGGGGTTAGGACTCTGCAAGCTTGAGTTCTTTATTAACATACTGTGTTCAGTTTAGGAAAAGGAATCCCATGATCCCATTTGTAATGTAGTAGAGGACTTATAGTTATTCTCTTTGGCAGAGTGCTGAGTAGAAAACGTGTGTCAGGTATTTCAAATTCTCACTAAAATATTATTTTTATCAGAAAGTTCATTTGACAACAAACTTAACTTTTACAAAATTCCAAGTATTTGTGTATCAATCATTTATGTATCAATATTCCAAATTTAATGGCATATTAATTTAAAATTTATCAAACTATTATTGAAATTATTTTTTTTTTTTTTTTAGTTTTTAAAGTTTTTATAGCATTTAATAGTTATTTAGCAGAAAATTTCATGATATTTCATGAACTAATCCAAGGACTAAAAAGGAGTAAAAAATACACCGTAAGAGACAGAAAAAAAGTTGCAGAACTATTTCCTAAAGGCTTCCTAAAGTTCTAATTGTTAAAAAGTATGTTTGTGTATCCTGTGCCTTCTTCTGGGAGTACTTGTGAATTTAAAGGCAGAAATGTAATGTAATTCTGTAATTCTAATTCTATAATGCAGAAAGTTCCATTTTTACATATTTTTTTAGGTTGTAATCATGGATTAGGAATGGCAGGATGTAACCTGAAGAGATTATGAATGTTATTATTTTTTTTTCCCCAGTTTGATAAATTATTTCTGCATCAAACTATACCTGCAGCGTCACCACTATGTGTGTTGCTACAGGTTTTTGGAAAGCTTACAGTGCAGGGGTCTTGACAATTGTTAGAGGAAAGTTCCATGTTACAGTTTTCTCACATTTGTCTTATTATCACAGCAGTGTCCCAAAGGACCCCTCAGGATGGTTGGTTGTGCCCTGCACTGTACACCTTAGAAGAGACCTTCTGTGATGAGCACAGCTGATTTATCCGTGCATGTGCAGCTGACTTCAGAGAGACCTCTCTATTTTTTATGAGATACAGGATTGAAAGGATTTTTCTGTCTCATTGAATTAAATCCCCCTGCAGTCCCATGCAGCCACCTTACACGTTGTCTCCACAAACCAATAAAACTTCACTGTAAAATAGCTAAATTTCCTGCTCCTTCGTGCTTCTCCAGAATTTAATTCCTCAGATGGTTAGAAATTATGCTCCCAGCCTAACCTTATTTATGTCCAGGTTCTACCTTTTTGTTCTTGTGCCAGCGCTGGCCTTTTAGCTTAAACAGCTCTTCTCTTTCCCTGGTGTTTACCTCTTTGATATGTTTATAGAGAACAATTATATTTCATCTCAGCCTTCATTTGTAAAGCAGTTTCTCTTCTCAGATAAGCTTTCTATTTTCCTGGTCATCCCAGAAGTTGTTCTGTGCACCTGCTTCAGTTTAAATAGCTTAAATTTATCATTTTTTTGGAATGTGGATCACCAGAGTTGCCCACAGGGCTCCAAAGGACATTTCAGCTGTTCCCTATGCCCTGTGTCTTGTGCAATTTCCTTTGTTCAATATCACCTGTGACAAGAAAGCTCACTCGTGTCATCCATCTCAAACTAATGCCCTCCCATCTTCTGCCTGCTGTTCCCATCCACCTCTTATACTCGTGCCCTCCACTGCAGTATTTTATCCCTTTTCTCCAACCTCCTTTCAATTATCAGTGTTTTATTGTATGGCAACGCTTGCAAGATTTGTCTTATCAGCATATTAGTTAACTGCATTCATTCTTTTTTTTTTTTTTTTTTTTCATTTTTTCCTGAATCCACTAACATAACTACTGCTGAATTAAATTCTCTATTTTTCCCAAATTTAACTCCTTTCATCCCTTTGCTAAATAGGCAGTTCCAAGGCATATTGTCTAGGTCACATACCATGCAGTGCTATAACAGAAGTTCTTCTAAAGCCCAAATACACTGCAGAAACTGAGTTGTTAGGTTAGTCAAACCTATTTCAGGTTAATCTATTTTGAATTTAATTTTCATATTTTCCCTTATTTCTGTATCTTGGATTATTGCTTCATTCAAAATCCATTTGGGCTGTCACTGGAACTTATTGCTAGCATTTTTTTGTACTATTTCTTAAAAGCAGGTACTATACTTGGCATTGTTATCACAGTATATTTCATATGTCAGTTTTCCTAGAGCTTTTGGATAAATGTGAACACACCAATTGAATGAGTTAAGGTCCTTTGACTTTGTTTCACCTCATTTTAGCCTCTGTTTTCTAGTGACCTTACTTCTGTATCTTTATTCTATATCATCTGAGTATTCTGTACCATCATCCTTCTGAAAAAATGCTAAAGTGCTTTTTTAGTTTCTGGGCCCTACCAAGATTATGTTTAATATTGATCCCATCTTTGATGCCTAATGATCTTGTTCTACCTCTTACTATTTATGTACCAAGCTAAAATAAGTTTTAGTGTGTGTTTAATTTTTCTTTGAACGCTTTTCACTTGTGTTATGACAAGCTAACTGCTGAATTGTAGCAGCACCTTTTGTGGAATTTCTTGATGAGAAAGACAAAATGCTGTATGGGCAGTCATTGCCTTGGTGCTTGGGTGGCTTTTTGCTGAGGTTGAGTGTCAGGCCTGATGAGGATGCTGAGTCCTGGCTGCAGGGTCTCAGCTGGGTGTGACACGGTGCTCTCGGGGCTGGGGAATAAAGCAGGGAGGGAGACCTCCTTTTCCATTTTGTTCTTGCTCTTGAAGCCCAGATAGATTTAAAATCAATTACCATCTCCTGGCATGTTACAGTCACTTTGAGCTCACCTGTAACTGCTGGGGGTTGCTGCTCTGGTCAGGCTCAGGAAGAGATGGAAATCTCTCCATCAGGTCTTCTTTGGTTTTAAAACAGTGCTATAATTTCTATTAGAAATACTGCAACCTTTCCAGTTTAGAACCTTTCTCTCTCCTCTCCTGCAAGCTTCCACCACTGCAAAAAGAGGAAGGAGAAAACATTAATACACCTACAGTAATGGTAATCAACACTTTTGTTGATATAGCCAGATTTTTGTGCTGCTTTGCAGTGATCATGAGGAGGCAATGAAACTTGCTTATTGGAAATTGTCTGGTGTGTGAGATGAAACTTTGTTAGAGATACTCATCCATTGATTTTTTTTTTTTTAATTTTTTTCTTTAATCAGATATGAGGATACACATATTTAAAATTCCCTTTTTACTGAGGAATTTATGTCTAAAACTTTGATTTTGCTTGGACTCTTATTGAATTAAAACTGGCTGGGTTGTATGTACATGAGTTGGATAATTTTTGAAAAGGAAAGCTCAGCTTTTGTCTTTTGTGTGTATAAGATCTGATTCCCTGCTTTCTTTTTCATCTCTTTGAGCACTAAAGATTTACATATTCCCTACTATGTATCTGGAAACTAGCCAGAGATCTTGCTAGATTTTTGTGTAGGCTTTGTGCTGGTTGCAAGATTGTCTTGGAAGCAATAAGACATATCTCATTTCTTCATTACTTTAAAATATATATTCTATTGGTATATCCAGATAAACTCATCTGTTTTGAAGATATGAGGTCATTATCATGCCATTTAAAAACTTCTAAAGATAAGATCCTCCAAGATTTTCAGAACAAAGCATGCTCAGCCTTGGATTGCTGAGCATGCCAGAATGTGTGGCCAGACTACTGAAATGTCATACAAAAAGAATATATACTGTAAGTTTATTTTCTTTTACATGTTACTAGCAAATTTTTTGTAGTTGTTTGTACTAAAATGTTGCCTATTTTTAGGAGCAGGGGAAAGCTGATATCAAGAAAAGCCAAGCTGAAATAGAACACGGTCCTGGGATGCTTTTTGGTGCTTTTAAATTCTGACTCTTCTCCTGGCCATAATGTGATGCTTCTCTGTGTGTGACAGCTTCAGTGTTCTGCCTGAATGACCTCATCACACAGAGGCACAAAGAGCCAAAAATGAAAAAATGAAAACTCTCATATTGCTTATCTGCCCATCTTCTTGGTAAGGAGAAACTCATATTGTCTGTGAAGAACTTCAGATGTAAAAAATGCTATATAACTGCTTAGCATTATTACAACAAACAGAGAAGGGGATAAGAATGGGATAAGATTACTATCTATAGATACATTTGGGAAGTAAACTCTACAAAGGAAATGAGATATTTAAAGGAGAAGACAATGCTGATGCAAGAGGAAACAGATGTAAGGGGGCCCTGAATAAATATAGGCTGGAAATGGGAAGAAGGTTCCTATAAGAGCCATGCAGCAGCCTTCAAGACAGAGTCCCGAGGTCAAAATCTTTCCTGGTTTAAAGATGGTTTCAGATGTTGGGCTCGTTTGCTGTAATTGCTTGCCCAAAGGGAAACAGAAATTTTAGGAAATCTTTCTACTGCTCACCTGCCTGACCAGAGAAA
This sequence comes from Heliangelus exortis, assembly GCF_036169615.1. NCBI lineage: Eukaryota > Metazoa > Chordata > Aves > Apodiformes > Trochilidae > Heliangelus > Heliangelus exortis. The sequence continues at coordinate 110,775,342 of NC_092422.1, read as the reverse complement.
TCTTTGGATACAACCAGAAATCCTTTTGAGGGTCTCACTCTTCCCAGTATGGTCACAGACTGAATTTTTTCCTTTCTCTGAATTAACACAAAGAAATGGAGGGTGAGCTGGTTTTGTTTCCCTACAGAAAACCCGCTCATCCTTGCTTTAACTGACTTGCAAAGGGTAGGATCTCTTTGCATCATCTTATCCATCAGTGTCCTGCAAGAGCAAAGTATTGCTTGCTTGAGGTGGGGTAAGAAAGTATTAGGGAAATATAGTTTACACACCAGTGTGATTTGTTGCTAGAGAACTCATTTATAGGATCCTAAAACTCCTTGCTCGTAGAAGCAGAAAAACAGGGAAAGGAGGTTATGCAAAGGGTGGACTAATATAGATGAGGTTTGGCTAAATATGTGTGTGAAAGCACTCACTTTGCCCCCAAGTGCAAGGAATGAGGATGTTGTTCTCTGTGTGAGGCAGCTCAGACAACTTGGATTTTTGCATGGGAACTCGAGCTTTTCAAGACCTATAGAAAAAACATAATAGAATGAACAAAAAGAGCCACATAGCAGTCAGCAGGATATTCCACTTGGACTACTTGAGTTATCTAGTGCAAGCAGCAGAGTGGAAGGGTCTTTCTTTAATCAATGGGAAGAAAAGCTTCACCAGAGGCAGTTCACAGCAGGAGCATAACTCCAGCTTCCACTGCTGTAAAAATAGTCACGTGGGACTACCTAGCCTGGCTCAGAATGTAATAGGGTAGAGACAAGAAAACCTGCAGGATTTGCCATTTGGAAATCTCCAGCTTTGATGAAACTCAACTGAAAATAATTTCAGTGTGAGGAAATCTTTGTTTTCTATTGTTAGGAAGGGTGTTGGACATTAAAACTGGGAGTCATCTGCTACACACTCCACAGGTAAGCACAATTCTGGGCAGCTGAATTAAAGTTGTTTGCTGCCTAATATTTGTGCAGAAAAGAACCAGAATTGCTATTTGTGGATACATAAGTTTACTGATAATTGCACTCACTCTTAGCTATTAATTAGAGGCTCAACAATTATATTGCTGTTGCCATTGACAACTGAGTCTATAACCTTGCTTTTTTGCATACTAGCAGTAGGGAAAAAAGTCTGTTCCCCATTTGTCATGGTGTAGCAAAGGCAGAAAGACTCTGAGGCTTGCAGCTTCAAGAAAAAAAGTAATGTGCAAAGAGTAATGTGTTCCAATTGGCCTCTAAATTTATATTAATGTATTAAGAAGGCCCTGGTGGATAATTCACCTCCAAAAGGCAGTCAGTGCTGTCACCTTTCACTAGAGTGCAATCAAAATGGCTCTGCACTGATCTGTAGTGGCTGTAGGCTAGAGCTCAGAGCTTGGCTCTGAGGCAAAAGAAATTTTAGGATTCCAGTTGAAATGTGATTAATTTCAACCGTTTTGTGTGAGACATGCGCCATAACTCAAGGACAATATATTTCTGGTTATGATCCCCATTTTTTAGCCATGAAAGTGGCAGGGTATGTTTATTTCTTGGGTTTATAAACCCATCCTGATGCTTTGTGTTGCTAATGTGGTGCAAAGCAGCTGCAATGTTCTACAGATGTGGGCTGGTGCTTCTTGATGGGAATGGGGCTACCTGGGGGAAGCTTGAACCCTCACAGATTGTTTAAAAAGCGGATAGCAGATGTCTGTTATCTGCAGTCTGCTCTCTTATGTCCCAGCATTTCCCTACAGGAAGGAGCTGCTGAAGATTATTTTGGACTAATATGCATAGGTTAAGGAAGGGTAGATTTTTAAGTAATATATGAGGAATTTCATAATGTAAATTTAGAAAATAATTGAATTTTGTCATCCTAAATGAGCTTGATGTCTCATAAACAGAGCCATTTCCTACATAATTATTTAAATCTGTGAAAGAAATGATGCTGTGTCAGTTCTCATACTCCATCCTCATCCTGAAAGCTTAACCATTTTCATTTATAGCTCTTCTATTTCATGTATTTTTGGTCAAATTTGAGATCACAGCTGAGTTACTGCTGCATGCATCAATAACTGTGGTGATTTCTGTGGAACAATACTTCCCAGATCCGTTAAACCTCCCTGAAGTACATTTGCTGAGACACTTTTCTGTGTTTATATAACTGGTTGGGTCATTAAAGAATTGAGAGAGGATTAAAAAAAGCATAGGAAAAAACCCACTCTTTCTGCATCTAAAATTGCAGTTGTGCTTGGACTGGGAAACACCTGAACACTGCTTCAATTGGGCAATCCCCTCTCAGTGTTCCATAAAAATTCTTTGGCTAGTATATTGTTCCTACTGGTTTCATGTACATGAATAATGAAAACCATCAGTGGTCTGAGAAAAACCCCAATGAACTGGACAAAAGAAATGTGTCTGTATTAGGATACAGAAACCCAAAGAGTCTAGCACTCAGCTCCATGCATGTTTTTGTACAGTATCAAGCACAAATTAAACCATGGTGTGTTTATACATGTGGGATCCTTAGAGGATAGGTCTAGATAAAAATGGCAGTGTGTCCCTGGTCAGATTGCTGCAGTCTCACTGGAGTCCATGCTGTCACATCTTCACACTTCTGTGGCTTAGGTTTTAGTTAGTTGGAATCTGTGATGCTTCATAGCTTGCTCCTCAAGCCTGCTTTTGTTGGCTCCACAGAGATGCTGCAAATACAAACCAGGAGACAACTTCTTACCAGAAGAAAATGCAAGTCCCCCCCCACCACTGCACTCATGAAGTCTCCCTGAGGTTTAAAGGTTTGTGTATCAATGTGAGTGATGGGCACAGTCCTCTGTGGACCAATCTAGGCTGGTACTGCCACCTCTCCTTTGCAGTGCTCATGCAAGGGGTGGCCACTGCAAAGAGAAAGTCACTGGCCTTTCTGGCTGTCGAGTTTGCCTGTTAGATTTAATTTTGTTGGCTAAGAAAAACCCTATCTCCAGGGAATAAGAAGAAATTTGTCCTCTAGCTGCTTTTTTGGTACCTTTGGACTGCTGCTTCTGTTAAAGGTAACACACAGGAGTGGAAAGAAGACTTGATTTCATTTCATAGCTACTTGAGTGGCATCCCTGGCTAGTGCAAGTACTAGATCAGCTGATCTTCACTATAAGACTGTATGTTAAAACCATTTTTATTTTCCCCTTATTCACACAAAACCCCTAATCTAATTATTGAGACCATATTTTTCAAGGCCAAGCAGTCCAGTTTAAAGTTTACACACGTTCATTCCAGGATGAACTAGACTAAATAATTTAGTGTATAACATCCGTGCTTCTTTCAGCCTTCCTATAATGTTTCTTTTAGAATTTTCACCCAAAATATGTTCTTCATTACTTCAATTATCCCTGTAATTCTTCCTTGTAATTTTTCCATTTGATACTTTATTTCTCCAAATAGCAAACATCCTTCCCAACTTCTACACAAACGTCTCTTTTTTATGTGGGTTGGGATGGCTTTTTTTTTTTTTCCCCAACCCCCTCATATCGGTGGCTCATAACCCTTCTACAAATCAGCAAGTAGAAGCAAGTCCTTCTTCTCCTTAGCTGTTTCTATTGGAGGAGCACCCAGAATATAGGATAATTTCTTGCTGTGTTTGTCCCCGAGATTGTGATCCTTCAGTTGGTACTTTCAGATTTCTTCCCATTTTATTAACCTAGTCTTCGGTGTTATCCATTCAGTCAAGAGAGGTGTTCTGGAGGTCTCAGTGCTGGGTCTGCTCCTGTTTAACATCTTTAGTGATGATTTGGATGAGGGGTAGAGTGCACCCTCAGTAAGTTTGCAGATGACACTAAGCTGGGTAGAAGTTTCAGTCTGGTTGAGGGCAGGGAGACTCTGCAGAGGAATCTAGGCAGACCTGATGAATGGGCCAAGTCAGTTTTATGAGGCTCAGCACATATAAGGTCCTGCACTTCAGCCACAACCCCCAGCAGCTCTACAAGGCCTGGAGAGGAGTGTCTGGAGAGCAGCCCAGCAGAGAGAGACCTGGGGGGTGTTGATTGACAGCCAGCTGAACACGAGCCAGGTGGCCAAGAAGGCCAACAGCATCCTGGCTTGTGTCAGGAACAGCGTGGCCAACAGGACCAGGATAGTAATTGTACCCTTGTACTCAGCCTTGCTGAGGCCACACCTTAGATCTGTGTGCAGTTTTGGGTGCTGCAGTTTAGGAAGGAAATCAGGGTGCTGGAGGAGGTTCTGAGAGGGGCAACTGGGCTGATTAGGGCTCTGGAGAACAGGTCTTATGAGGAGAGGCTGAGGGAGCTGGGGCTGTTCTGCTTGGAGAAGAGGAGGCTTAGGGGGAGACTTTATTGCTCTCTGCAGCCATCTGAAAGGAGGCTGCAGTGAGGCTGCTTCTCCCTCATGACTAGCAATAAGACGAGAGGAAATGGGTTCATGTCGCATCAGGGGAGGTTAAGATTAGATATTAGGAGAAATTTATTCACTGAAGGAGTGGTGAAAAGGTTGCCCCGGGGAGTTGTTAGGGTCGCCATCCCTGAGGGTTTTCAAAAAAACAGTACACATGGTGTTTCAGGAAGTGATTTAGTGGTTATGGTTGTGTAGGACTGATGGTTGGTCTTGATGATTGTGAAGGTCTTTTCCAACCTTGATGATTCAATGATTTGTTTGTGTACTAAAGCCCAGTTTTTCCCTTCACTGAACAGACTTTCCATTTGTGAATTATTTTTTTTTTCATCAGTGTTTCCTAGTATTTTTTGCTTGATCATTGGTGACTTTCATGAAGTCATATAAAAGGGGGTCAAAGCTGGTTCTTGGGGAACCTCATTTATAATCTCCTTTCACCCATAAACTTTCACTTTTTAAAAGTACACTTTGTGTCTGACTGGAGGCAATTTCTCATCCTCACAATTTCTCTGCTAATCCTCATCGCTCCCTGTTTTGCTAATAATTCCCAGTGTGTTATCATAGACTTCACTAAAGTTAAGACAGATGGGATCAATCACGTCCTTTGTCTAGAATGTAGGTTATCTTGTCAAAGAAATATATGAGGTTAATCTGGTACAATCTACTTTTGTTAAGCCCATGTACTTTATGCTATTTTCATTTGACCTCCGTGTCTTTAATTATCTTTCTCCTTAAAAGCTCTTCTGAAGCTTTGCATGCCACTGAAGTCAGAATTCAAGGACTTTGGTTATCCACATTCCTTCTTTCCAGCTGGCTAACCCCTTCCTAAATACAGTCACCATATTTTCTACTCATCTTGGCAGATTTATTGAAAAGTATTTCTAGACAACCAGGAAGTTGCAGATGACAATAGTGTAGTTCTGATTCAAGCCTTTTATACATTGACCTTAGCATGTGCTGATGTTTATTGGGAAAACAACCCACAGAAGTAAGACTTGTGCACACAGAAGTTTAGTGAACCCAAGACCACAGCTGGGGCAGTTTTCACAGCACTTTGGCTGAGAATGCTCTTTACTAGGGGACATCGTTGGGCTGCTGGGACTGTTAATTAAAGCACAAAAGAACATTTAAAGTGGAAACCAGAAGATCCCACAGGTGTGGGACTAATAGTTAAGTGCATCTCAAAAAAGACTGGCAAAATTGCAGAAAATAGGGAAAGCTAATCAGGCTGGTCAGACCTCAGATGACTGACAAGGGAATGAGCAGTAACATCTCCAAATCTGAAGATGATACCTGGGAGGTTTCTTGGTTAGTGAAATACTGTGCTAATGGTGAGGATCTCCAGGAAGTGTTGTCCACAAAACTCAGTGGGTGAAAAATAGTGGGAAATGAGCTGCATTGGAGATAAATGTAGGGTGATGCAATTAGAGAGAAATAATCTAAAGTGTGCTTGAACAATGGTATCTAACTGGTAGTTACAATTCAGGAAAGACATCATGGAATTGTCCTTGACAGTCCTCTGAAATCACTGCTTGGATGTGTTTATATAAATGTGATTATAGCAGTACCTGAAGGTACTTGCAGTACCTGAAGGTGGCCTACCAGAAAGTTGGGTAGGGACTTTTTACAAGGGCATGTAGTGATAGAACAAGGGGAATGGCTTTAATCTGAAACAGGGTAGATTTATACTAGATAGTAGGAATAAGGGTATTCTTCACTATGAGGATGGTGAGGCACTGACACAGATAACCCAGGAAAGTGGATACTCCCTCCCTGGCAATATTCAAGGCCAGGTTGGATGGGGCTTTGAGCAACGTGGTCTAGTGGAAGGTGTCCTTGCCCATGGCAGGGAGGTTGGGACTAGATAATGTTTAATGTTCTTTCAGACCAAAACCATTCTGTGATTCTGTGATCGTGGGGCAATCAAAAGGTCAGCACAATGTTTGGCTTCATTAGGAATGTGCTGAGAGCAAGCCAGAAAGGACTGTTTTGCTCTTATATAAAACCTTGAGGTATCTTTTGAACAATTTGCATGATTCAGGTCTCCCCAGTTTTAGAAAGGCTTAGTGGATATAGAAAAGATACCAGGAAAGGAAGACAGCTAGGAGAGCTGAGCAATTGCCCCATAAAGGGAAATTAAAGTGCTGGGATTTCTCAGGTTGGAGTGAGAGCTGAGAGAGTTATGATGATTGTTTATGATATCAAGAGTTGGTGGATAAGGCAATGCAAAACCAGGACCAGACCTAGGGGATCTAGCCTGAGATCTAGGTCTCTTGACTGCTAATCTAGATCAGACCATGTTTAGTGCAAGATTAGAACAAGGAGTATGCACTAAAACCAGCAGAAATTAATTTAAAATTGGTACAAGGAATTAATTTTTACACTGCAGAGAATTAATTTCTGAGTCTCTTGCAACAGGGCATGTGGAGGGAGATTGCATCAGTGGGCTCAGAAGGGAAATGTACAAATTCATGGGCATTGAGTTAGGTTCATAAACTGATGCTAATGGAAATAGTCAGAGGTGTATCCCCTAACATCTTCACTCCAGGAGTTGTGGAATCTGTAGGAATATAAGGAGAGTAAATAGCTTAATAGCCAATTCTCTTGCTGCTGTTGGAGGTACTGCCCTAGAAGGTCTGACACAGTGGGGCTTTCTCTATGCTCTTTGTGTTGCAGGTGCCCCTGCCAGCGTGCCGTTTGGTGCTATCAGCAAACTCCTGAATGGGAAAAGGCTCTCTCAAAAGGGTCCACAGTCATCTTGGCATTTCTGTTCCAGTGAGAACCCCTGTATATATTGTCCAGTCTCCTACCAACCTATCTTTCTTGACTTGTTCCCAGCTAAAATTGTGTATCTGGTTCTGGCTGGAGATCAGATCTATTCCTCATCAATCTTTTCAGCCTGCGTGACCAACACTCTCACTAAGAAGAAAAATAAAAATATTTATGCGTATATGTGCACACATAAGAAAATCCAGGACTGTGACTATTAAAACTAAATGTTTTTAGTGACTTTGTTGAAGGGTATGGATAAAGGCAGTTATTTATTTGATTGAAATCCTCATTAACTTCGTATAAGCCCTCTCTTTTAGTAAGTCACTCACCTTATAAACTCCATTAGCTTCTCTGTTTTGGGTAGTGTGGAATGTTTGCAGGGACAGAGAAATTACAGGTTATTTTCCAGTTCCTTTCAATTTGTTTTTACCCGAGGGGGAATCTACTATTATGTGGCCAAGGAAGAAAAGATGCATGCATGGCCTTTTCAGGATAACAAAGTTCTTTGTGTCTTACTTTTGTCTAATCTCATTACTGTCCTAAAAGTTTGTCCTTTAAAAATTTCTTTGCATATTAATGCAGAGGGATGATTCACTGTCTATTATGAAAGAGCCCACTATAGGTTCCTATAGGGATTTTAGTTTTGTGAAGCATTGTTTCTGAAAAAGGTGATGCTGGGAGGGAAACTGAGAGAGACTGGACATTCTGATGCAATTAGGCAAGATTTTAGGGCTAAGGAGCATGTTTTTATTCCTGTAAAATAATTTATGTTATATTAAAGAACAACAACAAAAAAACAAACAAAAAAACAACAAAAAAACCCACCTGTATTTGGCCTTGGGAGGATCTGAGCTCTTAAAGAAAAGCAAAAACACTCAACCAAACAAGGAGGAACTAATACCTTTGAAGCTCTAACTCAGAATAAGCATAAGAACAGAATGGGGATTCTAATAGACCTAGATAAATAAGATTTGGATCCAGTGCAGATAACCCAAAACATTAAATACCAGCTAAAACATCCCCAGTGGTAGGAAGTAGAGGAATGCAAATGTACTAAATTGAGCAAGACGGTAAGGGACATTATACCACCCTCCCATGGATTGAGTCAACATCTGCTTTTCCAGGAAGAAGGTGGCTTTCAGTAGAACATCCTGCTGAGATGTGTGCTCCTGCCTAGATGGGAGCTTGCAGCAGTCAATCAGCCCCCTCCAGGCTTCACTGGCAGCCTAATGTGCTGAGACAGCTGAGGCAAGAGACAACACATCCCTCTCTGGAAGAAAACAGTTGCAGATATTTGTCTTTTTAAAGTCAAGTCTCTTGTGAAAACCTGCAAAGACAACTGGGGAAGAGGAATGCTTTCAGCTCAGCTGATGACTGAATCCTTCCTTTGCCATCAAAAAAAAAAAAAAAAAAAGACAAAAAAGTGGCTCTGCATCATCTTGCAAGTAGTGACCTCTTTGTCTTTATTCAAATAGTGTCCAGGCTAACAGAGCCTGGTACCAAAATACCAAGCACTTCAAGTTAAGGGATTTACATTCATAAAAGTACTTATGGGTTACCTACAGTATCTCTCTTTAAACAGAGCACTTATTAAAACACTTTATTCATCCTATTGTAGTTACAAAATGCCCCCAATATCTTTAATACAAAGTAGGCAGAACACCTTGAAATTAAGATCAAAACTTTATGACTTTCCATCTGCAGTTTAAACCATAGCATCAGTTGGCCCCTGATAAGCAAATTCCACTCCTTCTTCAAAATATGGAAAAAGGGACACATGAAGATATGTCTGTATCAGAAGGCAGTGGGATGCAGCAGGAAGTGATCTGTAGAGCAGCTTGGCTCCTGGGTATCCAAGGTCTGCCTGTTGGTGTCTTTAACCTTACTCTAGCTCCAGGCTGTGCATTGATCCCCCATGTGCACTGATATCTCGACCACTCAAGGTACCCCTCAGGGATGCATCTTTTGGTTTGGCCTCATCTGGAGGGAATCCATTTTGCAGCCCAGAGACCTCTGGAAAGTGAGCTCACATGCAGGAATAGGAAACATCACAAAAATAACTTCAAAGCTGTTTTCTGGAGCTGCACTAAAAACTATTGTAAAGTCCACTTGTAGATGAAAGCTCATTGCCTATACTGCTTTTCTCTAGAGGATATGCAGATATGCATGCTGTTTGAACTGTGCAGTATAGCCAGAACATTTCAAAAGAAGAAGAAGGGAGTGGAGTAGAGGCAAGGAGCTGCTAATTAAATGATTGTTATAAATAAAACATAAGAATATGCTGCTATATTTGAAGCTAGGCTATTATTTTTCTTCCTGGTAGGAGTTTGGAATGAACTCTGCCAAAATATTAGGATTTCTGCCTGACTTGTCACTCCCCCTCAGCTGTCTTTAAAATGGGTCAAAATGAAAATGCAATGCCTTGTACATGTAATGAGGTCTTCCTCCAGCAGCTGATTCACTGACAGGAAGAGTCTATTGCTTAGTTACGACTTAAAGATTATTCTGAATTTTCAAGGTGTAAGTATGTGCTTCATGGTGCCGAAGAAATGTGATTCATGAAGCACCACGTGCTTCATGGTGCAGAAGAAATGCTGAATTCGAGTGTCACTGTAACAGTGCAGGAGTACAACTTGCAAAGTCAAATTTTCTGTTTTATAACCTGGTGCCATTTTACTGCTTGAGAACAGCTGAGGACATGGGTCATAGGGTGCTGTCATGTTTTGGCCAAAGTTGGGGTGTGGGGCTAACCTCTCAGACAATGTTTGGGAGCTGGTGTTCTCAACCTTCATCTAGCTGTGCTGTCATTTTGACTTGCTGATCTTGAAGAAGAAACCTGTAATGATTATGAATTTTGATCAGCCTGGTAGCAAAGTCCTCATGTGCTTGTGGCCCTTACCTTGCAGCATCTTTGAGGCAAAGAATCTGACCACAAGGCCAGGGCTGAGGAACAGGGAAAAACAGCAAGCTGGCTATATGGCCAACTCAGTATGCTCAGCCTGTTTGTCAGCAGAGTAGACAAACTTCATGGCAAAAACTTAATGTTTACTATCTGTTCACCCCCCAAAACAAGCAGTTCAAGAATTTTAGGGTTTTAGACAAATGTTTGTGATTGAATTATTTTTTTTTTAACTTAAAACATATTTGGAAGTTGATCGTAGAAGAGAGAGTTTTGGTGGGTACTGGCTAATGCAGTAGCATTGAATTAAACAGAGACATCTCTGAATGTCATCAAGGGTGTCATTTTTTTCCTCAGCTGAAGTGAACACTTTGAATATAGCTGGGAATGTCCCACTTCACATTAGATTATTCTTTAGGCATTTACACTTATTGTTTCACTGTAGTTTTTTACCCAGTGTTCTAAAGATCCAAATAGACTTCAGCATGTTCATGTCCAAACCAGGACATCTAGGAATTGCAGCTTCTGATATTTAGCCATAGATAGCCAAGATCTCTTTTCTTCTTTTCTAAGCCACAAAAGGCAGGATTTCCTCCCTCCCCATTTCCTCTTTTGGGTCATCTTAGCACATTAGGCAGAACCTCTGTCCTGTGCAGCCCCTCTAGCACAGTTAGGTGATTTTACCTCTCTCTACAAGCTATTTTTCAACAGGCTTGAGATTGACGAGGTCACATCTCTGATTTAATAAGGACTCTACAGTGCATCTGGGAAACTTGGGGCTAGTATCAATCCTACCTTGCCTTCAAAATTAATTGAAAAAGCACTTTAGCAGTACCTCAATTACTAGCTCAGAATAAAAAGACTAAATTAAAAGAGCCTGGTTCTCATTCTGGACAGTTTCTTCCCGTAGTTCCCATAAAATTTATGGATAGTAGTTTCAAAAGAAGGCAGTTTTCCTGAAGAAGCATTCACCTGTGCCTTGACATAGTTTTAGCACATCTCTCTCAATGTATGTTTACATTCAGATGTTTGCTGACACACTAATGACAATCTTTCAATATGCACACACGCCAGTAATAGCTTTTGAGAAAGTATTATTGAAAGGTATGTTAAAAAATTGCTCAGTGGCCAGAAAGCAGTCACCATACTTAAATCTAAGTGAAACATAAACAGCCAGTTAGAGTCTTTTGGAGATGATAAACAGTCTGTTTGGATCATTTTAAAAGATTCACTAAGCAATGGCTTCTTCTCATAAATGCTAACTGTGCTAAAATCCAAACTGTCATCTGAATAAAATACTGCCTATGGCCATCCTATTAGGTTAGCTATTGCCTTTATAAGTCACATACCTAATGGATCTAATTGCTCAAGGAACATTAGAAAATTCCACTTTTTTTTTAAAAAAATATGTTAGATCATGCTCAAGCAAAAAATAGTCTAGTGAATAATAGTCTCTCTTTCTAATTTTAGAGATGAAATCTGAAGCAAGCATTGACATGGTCTGCTGATATTGTAAATAGCATACATGTGGGGAAAAGATAACAGATTTGTGCTAAATGGTACTTTTAAAATATTACAAAAATAATATTCTTGGCACAATTGTATACTATTAGCATTGATAGGTGCCTGGCAACAAAGCTGAACAAAAGTATACATACTGAAAAAAGAGTATCTCCATGGAAAAGATTCTTCTTCTATGTCAATACGCAGATTTTACTGGTGAAAACAACAGGAGATGCTGAAACTGAAACAGATGAAATGAATTTACAAAGCATGCATTTACAGGAGCTAGGAGCAAGATGCTTGCCTTTCTGAAAGGTCCTGATGCTCCCTTAAGCAAGAACAGCTGAACACGTGTTCATAAGAGAACATTCTGTGAAAACCACTGAATGATACTTTGATATTTTGATGTCCACTGGAAAAATATTAAGAAAGTTGAGAGTGGGGGGAAATGTAGGCTTTTGGTTTGTTTGTGAGGGTTTTTTGAGGTGTTACTTTCCCCAAAGCATTAACTAATCTGATGGTACTCAATGTGCCTTATAAAAAAGGCATCAGGCACATGGTGTTTCATTTTGGGGTCTGAAAAATGGAAGCAGTCCTAAAACAGTTGTCATGACATATGTCACGAGCCCGGCTGTTTTAACACACATAACATGAAACACGTGAAAGGACAAAGCTGTGACATCTGTGTGACAGCTGTGAGTAGATTCCTCTATGTGTGCTCTAGGTTTTGCCAAGCTCCTGGCACACACTGCTCAGTGTAAGAGGTTACGGGTCAATTGCCAGTCAGTGTCCAGCTGACATCTTGACAGCTTTCAAGCTGATGGGGAATGAGACTGTGACAAAATGCTCCTCATGAAATGGAAGGACTTCACCCAGCAGCCCCAAACAGAAGTCACATGTGCTTTGCTGGAAAACAAGGTAAATTGTTAAATGCATCCCTGGTGTGTGTTCATGTGAAGAGTGAAGCACATGTGACCCCCAGGGATGAGAAGCTGAGGCTCCATTTCCTGCAGACTGGAGTTTTTGCCTTGGGGACTAGTTCTGGGGCTCCCCTGGGACAGCTCTGCCTCCCTCAGTGGTTGCTTTACTTTAAGCAGATGAGTAACCCTCTTCATCTCAATGCTTGCAAGTTGAAAGCCAAATATGAGCTTAGTATTGTGTTTAATTAGAGAGTTGAAAAGTGCAGCTGTCTGCCTGGTGCCTATTTGGGTACAGGGAGCATCTTTCTTATTGTCTTAACTCGTGTAGCCTGGGGCACACCAGCCTGAACTGCGTGGTGCTAATTTTGGGATATGACTTGGCTTGGATGTACATTCACCTGGGGCACAAAAAGACATCCTCGTGTGGAGAAACATATCACTGCTTTCCAGGCATCCATTCTTCAATACTAAGACCCTGAATTCTTGTAAATTGCTTCAGATTTGGATGTGAGGAAGTGGAATGTTTAAAGACATTGTCTGTTTCCTTTGTGTCTGCACTGAGGAGGGGGACGGTGTCCTCAATAAAATGTGTTGCATTTATTGATAGGATCATATATGGCATGTTTCTTAATCAAGGGCTTTTCTACTTATGCTTGAAAAATCATTTTACCTAACACTGCCATGGGTTACCTCAGAATCAGAAGGAAATGTATGATTGAAGCACTGCTTGCTGCTGAACGCTTCTTTTTGCGTAATTACAATTTTGTTGTCGCTGGATGGTAGAAAACCAGCAGATTGATTCAGAG